>NC_053490.1:55350258-55658622 GCF_905171775.1 Rana temporaria
TGTGTAGAGGGACTCGACATCGATACCAACCAGTATTGACCCCTTCTGTACCTCCACCCCATAAAATTCTTGAGAGGACATACCTGGTGTCCTGAACGAAGGATGGCAACTCCTTAACCATCCCCCCAATCAGACCATCCAAGTATTGGCCAATCCCTTCAAGTGGGCCTCTAATGCCCGATATTATTGGTCTTCCGGGTGGTCTAGTTAGACTTTTATGGACCTTAGGGATCACATATACGGTAGATGTATTGAAATCCTTTACCACAAGGAAATTCAGCTCCTTCCTTGTGAGTAATTGTGCTTCAAAAGCCAGTTGAAGTTTAAAGTTCAAGTAGCTAAACTATCCCTGGGAAGGGGTTGGACATAAGTTTAAGATATGTGGACTGATCACCTAGTTGTCTCATTTTTTTCTTGTTCATAATCCTGCTCAGAGAGGAGGACCACATTGCCTCCTTTAACGCTGGACTTTATAATTTAGTTTCAGGGCCTCAGTTCTTTAAGTGCCAAGCGTTCATCTGGGAGGAGGTTATCGTTGGTAATTGTATCCCAACTGATCCTATTGAGATCTTCCTGGACCAAGTCAAGGAAAATCTCAATCCACCGATTATTCCTAAATTGCGGCATCTTAGTAGATCTAATATTGAGACGTACCCCAATAATCCAACATTTCTTAAAAAATGTCATAATTCTTCTTTCAAAGGTCTTAAAATAAAGGACTTTTTTGCCCTCACTCTGTCCTAACGGGGGGACTTTGATACGGTCCTCCTCTGTAAGCAAAAGGAGTGGATATTCAATTTAAAAACTATGATTCCAAAGTGGCTCAATACGGTGCTCAGTTTACTTGTATTTTTGGATCCCTCCCTAGTCACGTTGACCAGAAATATCTGTGGACTGTGGAATTTCATCCATGACTGGATACTTTTTGTATTTGTTTCATATCCTTCATCTCCAAATCTAAATTAAAAAAACGCTTCAGTTTGGTTGTAATTTTAATGCCTGTTTGACTCACCTGCTGTGGATGTTAATGCTCTTGACTTTGATCGGTTTGGATGTAGTGTCTAGGAGATTTTGTTACTAAAAAATACATCTGTATTTGATGTCTGAACAATAAGATATCCAAAAGCTATTTAATACACAAATTATCAATTCATGAAGTGGTCCTTTAAAGCCTCGTACACACGATAAGTTAACCAGAGCACAACGGTCTGAAGGACCGTTGTCTTAGGTTAACCGATAAAGCTGACTGATGGTCCGTCAAGCCTACACACCATAGGTTAAATAACCGATCGTGTCAGAACGCGGTGACGTAAAACACGACGTGCTGAAAAAACGAAGTTTAATGCTTCCAAGCATGCGTCGACTTGATTCTGAGCATGCGCGATGGTTTTGCATACTAACGATCGGTTTTGACCTATCGGTTATCAATCCATTGGTTACATTTTAAAGTAAGTTTAATCCATTGGTTAAATTTTAAAGCAAGTTTGCTTTTTTTTAACCTATGGTTAAATAACCTATGGGGCCCACACACGATCGGTTTTGACCGATGAAAACGGTCCTTCAGACCATTGTCCTCTGGTTAACCTATCGTGTGTACGAGGCTTTAGTCTGTGGTAAGTGACCGGCGAATTTTCAACACAGTTCGCACAGGTTGCACAGAAGATATGAGGACTTCCTATGTGATGTCAGTCACACACCGACACTGACATTTTCAGCTATCTTGGAGGTTTCTGTGAGGGGGAGTTGAGTAGTGGTCTGCCAGCCTCGTGAACCAGCTGTCGGGGAGGACCGAGCATTAGCGGTAGATCGGGTGAGATTGCTCCTGGGATGCTGTTCCCGACTCCATATGCTAGCGTTGTTGCTGTGACCACCGCTGTGTACCTCTTCCCCTGTGACTACCAGCTTGCAGTGGTTCACCATTTCCTCCTCACCCGCCCTCCTGTCTGCTTCCATCACATGTGCTGCTAAACACACTTGTTAGTCTGAATCTGTACCTGTCCTCGCTCACTACTACAGCCTATAGTCCAGGGCTCAAGTCCTGCGGGGACGCGTGGGAACGGAGTTCCTGCACTTTTTTCACAGCAGAAACGCAGTTCCCTTTGCAGGACTAGAGCAGCCGAGAGCAGCCGAGCCAATCCTTCACTAAGCGGCGATGCCCAGCTCGAGTCACTGTCAGGGGCAGGCGAACCTTAGTAATCCTTTATGTTACTGGCCGCTTCCTGTATATGGATTCATCAGGTAGTGTGTGGGTATTCCGTCACTTCCTCGATGCCGCAGTGTCTCCTGGGAGCTTTTGTCATTGTTCCCAGGAGATATTGTGGAGGTCTGCCGCGAGTTATCGCAGGATTTAGAAAGAACTTGCTTAAAGCGGCCAGTAACATAAAGGCTTACTAAGGTACAGTGGATCGAAAAAAAAAAAACATGCGGTTTAGTAATTATGTGATGTGGATGAGGCCCTGATACAACCTCAGGATTACCCATTCTGCCGTTTGATTCAAATTAATAAGGTGAGAGCATGCAAACCAGCTCAGCTCAGTCCCAACAGGAAGTGACTAGAGCCTGCTGGCTCTTTTTTATTAAAACCAAAGAATCACAAATACATGCATTTGATTGGTTCACATCATACATTTTACTCCCAGTTTACCCTCCCCCTGTGTAGCTTGTCCTTGGCATGAAGCCCTTATTGGTCAGTTCATATAGGGATGGTTTCTTCTCACAAGTCCATTCCTGGGAAGGCTGCACACACATCCTCCTTATAAGTCCATGTGTCATTAATAGTCCATTGTCAGCTCAGCAAGTTTCCTCCACAAGCTTTCAGGAGGTCCGAGTGAAAAGAGGGGGGAGGGGAAGGCTTTCCTGTTATAACTGAGGAATCTAGAAGGGAGGGGGACGGAGTGAAAGCGAATAGTGGAGAGTGGGGAGTGGGGGGGGATGACATCTGCTCTTAATAACATGTCCTTTTGTTTCTCCATTTCAAATGGTAACTTTTTACAATGTAATATCTGCTTCTTCATATTTTCAATGCTGGGTTCATAACTTTAAAACAATATCTGATATAAAATCCTCAAGGAAAATAAGCGGTATTGATCATTCCCATACATACATATGCATAATGCGTATAAAAACAAATAAACAGTATAAGGAATATAGGAAAGAGAAACATTTCAGTGATTCTAATCATAACACAAAATAAAATTTTCATTTTGGCACGTCCATCACATATGCATATGAGCGTATCATTTTTTTTTGGTGGGGGAGTGGATCTTGGGTGGGAGTTCCCACACTTTTTTCCCCAGGACTTGACCCCTGCTATAGTCCATCCTTTCACATATATATTGCTTATCTTTGGCTGATTTAAAATGGACTAATTACCAGAGTGGTCTTTTTTTGCGATGGCATGCCAATTTTGCCCCTAGAACTGACTTCAGTCAACACAGTTAGCTGTTTGGTGTGAGTGGGTTATGAATGAGGGCCCAGGTCTCCTTTTATGAGTTCCTGACACCATTGTCACGAATGGTTTTATGATGGTGTGGTGAAGGTTGCAATTTTTGTCATATTTGAATTTTGTACTAATAAACATACATTTTTGATACTTATACTACAGTGGGTTTCCTTTTGGAGCCACCTCTGTCTAATTTTGGTGCCTCTGTACCTTAGTTAATTTCTTGTATAGACATTTAAAATGCCAAGGAAGACTCTGGAGCATCTACAGAACCACTTTACCGCAGACCCTCTAACCTCTGATTTCCATGCCATCATGGTATTTAACAGGCGGGCCCTGCAACCAGAGGCGTATCTAGTGAAAATAGCGCCTATGGCAAGCACTGAAACTGCGCCCCTGGCGAAACGTTTGAAACCCATCTTTCAGATAACCTTATAAAAAAACAGCTAACAAAACTAGTGATATTTATCATCCCTTGTGATACCTTAGGTAGTGACATATACTCTTTATGGAGAAATCTGGGGTTTATTAGACCCCTGATACCTCCTCTGCCCTCCAAGGCCAGGTAAATGCAAATCAGTTTTCACAGAGGAGAGGGAGAAACTGATGTTCCTCCTTCTTCTTTGTGCGCTGCCAATCCGACCAGATGGAATGGGAGAGCCTGGGAGAACAGGGGAGGGCTGTGGCTGAACGCAGCAGGGATAGCGCTGCCATTGTCCATTTGAAAAGGAGATCCTGCCTATGCTCAGGAGGAGGGAAGAAGAGACCCTCAGACCAGTGGCGGAATTATAGGGGTCGCTGAGGTCGCCATTGCGACCGGGCCCCTTGCTGCAGGGGGCCTTCGAGGGCCCCCTGTATACTACAGTGCTTTGGAGGAGCGAAAATGAGCTCCCCGATCCCAAGCCGAGCTGTAATCTGCACTGTGCGGGGAGCTCATCACATTCATTACAAAGTGAAAGCGAACGTGTGTGCTCTTTGTCTCCCCCTACAGTGCAGTACCCGGCAGGAAGAGCTGCTAAGGACTGCCGTTTTTTATCTACTGTGTGTGTTTGCATGTGTATCTATGTGCTCATGTGTGTGTGCTCATGTTTATGTGTTCATGTGTGTGTGTGCTCATGTTTATGTGTTCATGTGTGTGTGTTCATGTTTATGTGTTCATGTGTGTGTGTTCATGTGTGTGTGTGCTCATGTTTATGTGTTCATGTGTGTGTGGCGCTCATGTTTATGTGTTCATGTGTGTGTGTTCATGTGTGTGTGTGCTCATGTTTATGTGTTCATGTGTGTGTGGCGCTCATGTTTATGTGTTCATGTGTGTGTGTTCATGTGTGTGTGTTCATGTTTGTGTGTTCATGTGTGTGTGTTCATGTTTATGTGTTCATGTGTGTGTGCTCATGTTTGTGTGTTCATGTGTGTGTGTGTGTGTGTGTGTGCTCATGTGTGTGTGTGTGTGTGTGTGTGTTCATGTGTGTGTGTGTGTTTGTGTGTGTGTTCATGTGTGTGTGTGTGTGTGTTTGTGTGTTCATGTGTGTGTGTGTTCATGTGTGTGTGTTCATGTGTGTGTGTGTTCATGTGCCTGTGCATATGTGTGTAAGTGAGTGTGCATGCCATGTGTGTATGAATGTGTGTGTGCATGTATGTGTTAGTAGCGGTGCGTCCCCTCTCTCCAGCCACCCCCTGGCTGCGTTTGATGGCACAGTCACTGTGGCGGAATTATCAGGGTCGTGACAGTCGCAGTTGCGACTGGACCCTGTCATTTCACCAAGTCTGGGGGGCCAGCCACCCGTCTGTGTGAGACATCTGCCTGACTGTCAGTGTGTTCTGTTGGCTTATACAGAAGGGAGAATGCAGCTGAGGCAGCACACAGAGATGTAGGTAGGCAAGGCGGGGCAGACCCTGACAACAAATGAGAGATGGCGGGGGAGGAGCTTTCCCCTCTGCGGCTTCGTGTTTAGTTGGAGTACTTACCCGGCTCCCATGTGAGGCAAGGCATCCTGGCGGGAGAAGAAGGCACGGTGAAGGTCAGACCCGTGACAGAACAGAAGTCAATAGGAATTCGCTGGGGAATCGATTAATTCTTTGACTGACGGTAAGTCAATTAAGTGACAGAGGCAGAGCTCAGCAATCGATGCCAACCTTCACCACCTGTGCCTCTTACTGATCCCAGGCATCCCCCCACCACTGATCTCATCCCTATCCCCGCATTACTTCTACAACAGAGGCGATGGGGGGTATAGGGATGAGATCAGTGATGGGGGGATGCCTGGGATCAGTAAGAGGCATAGGTGGTGGTGGGAGAGGATGGCACCGCCACCGCAGCCACCCCCCCTCAAGTAGCACCGCAGCCACCCCCCTCAAGTAGCACCGCAGCCACCCCCCCTCAAGTACCACTCCTGCCACCCCCCTCAAGTACCACCGCTGCACCCCCTCAAGTACCACCGCTGCCACACCCCTCAAGTACCACTGCTACCCCCCCTCAAGTACCACCACTGGTACTTGAGGGGGGGTGGCTGTGGTGGTACTTGAGGGGGTGGTAGCAGTGATACGTGGTAGCGGTGATACTTGAGGGAGTTGGTAGTGGTGGTACTTGAGGGGGGTTGGCAGTGGTGGTGCCATCCTCTCCCACCACCACCTGTGCCTCTTACTGATCCCATCCCCCCACCACTGATCTTATCCCTATCCCCCTATTACTTCAACAACAGAGGTAATAGGGGTGATAGGAATGAGATCAGTGGTGGGGGGATGGGACCCCTAAGAGGCACGGGTGGTGGTGGGAGAGGATGGCACCAACACTGCCGCCGCAGCCACCCCCCCCCTCAAGTACCACCGCTGGTACTTGAGGGGGGGTGAAAGGGGTGATACTTGAGGGAGGTGGCAGCGGTGGTACTTGAGAAGGGGTGGCAGTGGTGGTTCCATCCTCTCTCACCACCACCCGTGCCTCTTACTGATCTCATCCCACCACTGATCTCATCCCTATCCCCCTTTTACTTCTACAACAGAGGTAGGGATGAGATCAGTAAGAGGCAAAGGTGGTGGTGGGAGAGGATGGCACCATCACTGTCGCCGCAGACACACCCCCCCCCCCCCTCAAGTGAAATCAGAAACAGTGTTGTTTACTTTGTTGTACAGTGTGAAAAAAATTAAGTATCAAAATCAGGCTTTTCAGGGGGGGGGGGGGGGGGCCTTCACGATTTCTTGCACCGGGGCCCTGAAGTCTCTAGTTACGCCACTGCCTCAGACCCTAGTAAGTGCCTTGCTGCCCAGCCACTCAACTGCGCCCCCTTAATATGGCGCCCATGGCACTTGCCATGGCTGCCATACCCTAGATACGCTACTGCCTGCAACAACCTGTATGTTGACCTGTGACTTGCATACACCACATCCCATAAAGTGTTAGTAAGTGTATTTCTGTTTTACCTAAAGTAATGGTGTGTAAAAAGTGGTGCATTTGTTGGACTCTAAACCTTTCAGAATGTGACATTTTGAGTTTTTCAATTACTCACACAATGCTCTCCTATGACCCCATTCACACACTGCATTTAGCAACAGTTTTGTTACATGGGGTTTGGTGCGGTTAGAAAAAACAAATTTGACTGTGTCCAGGACTGATTTATTGCAGCTATCTGCACATAACTGCAGGTAATCGCAGTGAACTATTTCACCTGCAGATAGCAGCGGCAACAATGAAAGAAAAACAGGAAGCATATCAGAAATCGCAAGAATGTTCCAACGCAGCTAAACGCAGCCACATGTAAACGCACGTAAACGCAGCTAATCGCAATGTACAAATGCAATTGATCGCTGTGCCTGGAGTCTTGGAATTTCAAAATAATAAAACATGCTTTTAACAGCGGCAGAACAGCCGACCGTGTGAAAGGGGCCTTATTATACCGTTAAGGGGCAGCAACAAGTTTTTTTTTTTGCCCTTAGATCCACCTTAATTGTCTCAACTAACAAGCCATTCTTCAAGAGAGCTTGATATTACACATTACTGTTTTTTTTTTTTTTTTTTTACTTATAGCTATATATAGCTTTCCCATACTAGTTATGAATTGCATGTAATTAATGGTACTTGGGTCATTAAAGGGGTTATAAAGGAATTTTTTTTTTTTTTTTTCATAATAAGCATCCTTTACCTGCAGACATTCCTCTTTTCACTTCCTCATTCGTTTTTGCTCAGAAGTTGCTCTATTTCTTCTCTGTTCCGTTCACTTCCTGCTTATCTGATTGTTACTCACCACCGTGAAGGGAGGCTTTACTGCGGTGGTCAGTGACGTGCTCGCCCCCTCCTGGGAACTACATCTGTGTGGCAGGAAGCTCTCTATGTGTGAGGCCGAGTACACACGATCGATCCATCCGATGAGACTGGCCTGACGGACCATTTTCATAGGTTCACCGCTGAAGCAGACCTATGGTCTGATGTGCGTACACACCATCAGTTCAAAACCCGATCGGGTCAGAACGCGGTGACGTAAAACACACGACGTGCTGAAAAAAACGAAGTTCAATGCTTCCAAGCATGCGTCGACTTGATTCTGAGCATGCACAGGTTTTGAACCGATGCTTTTGTGTACTAACCATCGGTTTTGACAGATGGTCAGCCGTCCATCGGTTCGATTTTAAAGCAAGTTCTATAATTTTTGTCCGAAGGACAACAGACCGATGGGCCGTACACACGGTCGGTTTGGACCGATGATACTGGACTTCAGGCCGTTTTCATCGGTTTGGACCGACCGTGTGTACGCGGCCTAATGCCGCGTACAGACGGTCGTTTTTTGTGATGAAAAAAAAAACAACGTTTTAAATCATGAAATAAAACGACGTTTTTGAAACATCATTTTCAAAAACGACATTGCCTACACACCATCGTTTTTTCACAATGCTCTAGCAAAGCGAGGTTACGTTTCACCACTTTTTTCCATTGAAACTAGCTTCTGGGCATGCGCGGGTTTAAAAACGTTGTTTTAAACGTCGTTTTTTGGTACACACGGTCAATTTCTGTGAAACAAAAAACGACGTTTTGAAAAACGACACAAAAAATTCGAGCATGTTCGAATTTTTTTTGTCGTTTTTCAGAAGACATAAAACGACGTTTTCCCCCACACACGATCATTTTAAATGACGTTTTCAAAAACGTCGTTTTTTTTCATCACAAAAAACGACCGTCTGTATGCGGCATAAGAGATTTCAAGGAGGTGTGAATTACTGGGCGTGCCGCAATTCATACTGGGAAATGTAGTTCTTACATGAACGAGCGCCGCAAACCAGGAAGTGAGATGAAGGAATTGAATAGGTATTTACTCGTTTTTTAACAGAATCATTACACTATTCTGTCTGTCTACCTTGCAGACATTAATTTTAGGCAAAACATTTTTTTCCTTTACAACTCCTTTAATTCCATAAAACATTTGTGAAAAAAATCTTTCAGCACACAAATGATCCAGCTACTGTGACAACCTGTGCTTCAAATTGCATTCCTTTCCCTGTACAGAAGCACGTGTGTGTGCTGTGGTTGTCTACCAATACACCGTGTACTGTACATTATTACGTGTATGAGTCATAATAATGATTGTCTCTACTGTCTTCTGCTTGTCTGGACATTTCAACTGTCGAGTAACAACATGCACACGAGGATATACCTGTGTAGCGTTGAAAGCTTGTTATCCACATCGGCTCAGCTACAGTAAAGGTATGATCGAGCTTCTTCTTTTATAGTCGTGACAGCGCAGCCATCTGCCTGGTTTATATAGCTGGCGTTCAGAGATTTGATACAAATCGCGAAACGTCCCGTTCAGTTTGAGTTAAATGCTCCGCTCTTCCCAGCTTTTTATTGAACAAGGTATTTTTGGTTGTGGGAACTGCATATTCCATCATTCTCCAACGATAATGGATTATTGACTATCTAAGGTTCATTTAATTTTTTGATTGTTACCTTTTACATTATCACTATTGGTTTATAAATGTTGTTTTATTGTCTCTTTAGAGCTCTTGAGGACAAACGTAGAGAAGAGGAGTTGAAGGAACAGAGATTACGAGAGGAGATCCTACAGCAAAGGAAAATAAAACTTCAAGAAGCCACAGAGAAGTTTCAGAGAGCCCATCTACCTCCATCACAGCGCAGGAGAACTGGTCAGTGCTTAACAGAGTTCAGGAAAAATATTTTTATTATTATGCTGGATTTATATAGTGCCAATAGTTTGCGCAGGGCTTTACAACATGAGGGCATACATTACACTTTCAATACAATTCAATACAGAAGGAATCAGAGGGTCTTGCTCATTAGAGCTTACAATCTAAGAGGGAGGGTCAAGTGATACAAAAGGTAATAACTGTGGGGGGTGGGCTGATGGAGAAAAAAAATGTACAGTTGTTAGGTGGGTCAGGATAGGCTTCTCTGAAGAGATGGGTTTTCACTGATCGTCTAAAAGTAGAGTAGGAGACAGTCAGACAAATTGGGGTAGGGAGTTCCAGAGAATCTGAGAGGTTCGGAAGAAGTCCTGGAGGCGATCATGGAGGAGGTGACAAGGGCGCTAGAGAGCAGGAGGTCTTGGGAGGAACGAAGAGAACAATTTGGTTGGTATTTTTAGACTAGGTTAGTGATGTAGCTGGGGGCATAGTTGTGGATGGCTTTGTAAGTTGCTGTTAGTATTTTTAATTGAAATTGTTGGGTGAGAAAATAGGAATAAGGCTGATGTCACATGGGCAAATTTGGAGCAGTGATCCCTCACCATTACAAATCCCTAATGCCAGTGGTTAACAGTGATTTGTAGCTAGCGGCGTAAGCGCTATAGTCGCTGGCACTTTGGTGCTAAGAAGCCATTTTTCATAGCTTCAGGTGCACCTTGTGCAACATCATTACATTGTCATTCACTGCTACAAATTGCTCTCCTTTATATCCTATATTTTTTTATCATAGTACGTGTTAATGAAGCGATTATTGATGGAAAACGTATTGCCAACAATTTTGAGAAATTTTGTATCTGTCTTGTAGTCTTTTTTATTTAAAGTCAAACTGTAGCCATTTTTTTCAAATCTTTTTGGATAGAGTGGGGAAGGTTTGGATCACTATTGGAGAGATTTATTGACGCCCAGTAATTTGGAAATCTTTTTTATTAGAACTTCTAATTGTATTTTTTTTCTGTGCCTTCCTGTCCTCCATTTGTTAAAGGGTCATCACAGGGACAGGAAGTCATGACAAATTTCCACAAAGGGGGTCACAGACCAAAATAAGAAACAGGACTGTTGATATCGCCAGTGCAGAACCAGTAAAGTAAAATTGTCATATTTAATACACCAAAAGAAGAAAAAAAAACAACATTCCATGGATGCCACTGGAAGGTGATTGGTCACTGACGTATAGTGGATTCTGAATATAGTGGATTCTGATTACATGGGAAGGTCCTTGAAAAGGGGTCTTCTCACTGCCTTGGAATCCATTGGGGAAAAATCTTCTGTCGATTCTACAGAGCACATAGTTCCAGTAAAGGGGTACTGAACTCTGCCCAGTGTTCTCTGTGAGAATTTCCCAGGGGTGAAGAGGTTTACTCATTAATGGTCACCTTTCACCATGTTCTGTTTGGTACAGTGGCAGCTGGTGGTGGAAGTTAATTAGAAGTCATATAACCCATTTATTGCTTCTATAGCCTCGTACACACGGTCGGACATCCGACAAACTTTCCCTTGGATTTTTGTCCGAAGTGAGTTGTCCAGTCACACCCATAGCATACACACGCTCGGACTTTTCTGCAAACTTTTCTAAAACTTTCCCAACATCACGTGGCTTTTCTGCTCTTCACCGCCACCCTTTGGTTAACTTCTGCTATTGTTGGTTGATTTTAACATTGGTTCTGAGCATGCATATTTGCACTTTGTACAAAAGTCCGATGGCTTGCTGTACACACGGTCGGACTAGGCACCATCGGACTTTTGTAGACGTAAAGTTTGTCCGTTTGTAGACCGAACTTTTTGTCCGATGAAACCCGAAAAAGTTGGTCCGATGGAGCGTACACACGGTCGGACAAAATTGAAAACCTGCAGATTTTGAAGTTTGTTGGCCGAAAGTCTGACCGTGTGTACGGGCCTTGACACTCACCAACTGCTGCAAAGACAGTTAAATACAATAGAGCTTTCTTGTTCTCTAAAATATGATATACCATTGAGAAAGTAATCCTATTTTTTCAGTAAGGTGTATGTAAATCCAATATCAATTTTTTTGTGTTTGTCATCATGCCTTACCATATGCAATTTTCTTTCGCATATCATTTTCTGTGAATCTTTAGCAAGGTTTCTAACCTGGCGTAAAAACACTTTCTGTTGCAGGCTGACAACACTAATTCCCTGTACACACGATTGGTGTGGGCCCCATAATTTTTTTTCCCATCGGTGAAAAAAAATAAAACCGGTTTTAAAATGTTCTGATGCTCAGAATCAAGTCGACGCATGCTCGGAAGCATTGAACTTCATTTTTTTCTGCACGTCGTTGTGTTTTACGTCACCGCGTTGGGCACGATCGGATTTTTAACTGATGGTGTGTAGGCAAGACTGATGAAAGTCAGCCTCATCGGATTACTGATGAAAAAATCCATCGGTCCGTTTTCATCGGATGAACCGATCGTGTGTACATGGCATAAATTTTGGGACTGTGGACAGTGTCAAGGGGGGGGGGGGGTTCTGGGTGTCAGTAGTTTTTTATTTTATATTTTTTTTTTTACAATTTAGTTTTGTAATATTTATTGCGATTTATTTTTATTTTTTATCAGCCCTTGGTGATATATCAGGGGTCTTAACAGACCCTTGACATCTCCCCTTTGAGACAGAGAAAGGGACTAAGGACACAGATGCCACAGTCCCTTTCTCAGTAGCCTCAGCATTGAAGATGAATGGACAGAAGACACTCAATTTAAAATTTGTTACCATTTTTTTACAATTTAATTTTGTAATATTTATTGCAATTTTTTTTTTATTTTTTATCAGCCCTTGGTGATATATCAGGGGTCTTAACAGACCCTTGACATCTCCCCTTTGAGACAGAGAAAGGGACTAAGGACACAGATGCCACAGTCCCTTTCTCAGTAGCCTCAGCATTGAAGATGAATGGACAGAAGACACTCAATTTAAAATTTGTTACCATTTTTTTACAATTTAATTTTGTAATATTTATTGCAATTTTTTTTATTTTTTTATTAGCCCTTGTTGGTGGGCTTTGGTGAGATATCAGGGGTCTAAGAGTCCCTTTCTCAGCAGCCTCAGCATTGAAGAGGAAT
Organism: Rana temporaria; assembly: GCF_905171775.1. NCBI lineage: Eukaryota > Metazoa > Chordata > Amphibia > Anura > Ranidae > Rana > Rana temporaria. Next base: position 55,362,961 of record NC_053490.1, read on the forward strand.
GGACAGGAGACAGCCACTCTCGTTCATTCATAAACTGAACCACAGGTTACTCTGCTCAGTCATTACAGGACACAGGAGCAATCATGTGTCCAATTCAGACAATGAGGGGGCCGGTAAATTACATATTTACCGGCGCCTTTCTCTGCTCTCCATCCTAACACATCCCCGCAGCCAGCAGGGGAGTAGAGGAGGGATCCGGCTGCGGGGGTGCGAGACGGGGCAGGGGAGAAGCACACATCGGGCCAGAGGAGGAGGACAGGGGGTAGAGGAAGAGGACATTGGGGTGGATGATCAGTGCGACATTGGGGCGGGGGGGAACAGCTGTGAGCACCCTGTATGGCATTTCAGCTGACAGCTGTGGGAGGGAGTGGAGGAGAAGCGGCTGTCTGAAAAGCCATACAGGGAGATCGGTGCGTGCAACTGTCCCCCCGCCACATCAATCATTCCCAGCTGTCAATCATCCATGGGTGCAGCAGGGTGGGTTACAGTGCCATCCCTTCGGGAGCCCGTGTGCAGTGAACACCCTGCACCCATGGATGATGCCATTAGCATTAGTGTTGTTGTTGTTGTTAGTAACCTGCATAAATGCTCGTTAATTTGGCCATTGGCCTGACTATAAGACCTTCATGATAACTGGCACAACGGCCAACTGAAAAAGCACAAACGGCAGGTTGACAACACTGCTGCTAATTATGAGGCAGTGGCTTAAGCAGGCCATATATGGGTCAAATTCCGAAAGAATTTTCTTACGAAAATCCTAACTAAGAATTTTCTTTCGAATTTCACACCATTAGTGGGCTGCAACAATGGCCGATTTTTGCACAGCCATCTATTTTGAGTGATCGGTAATGTTGGAAATTTTATGAAAAACTAATTATTTTCTAATTAATGGTGGGAGAATCGTGCAATAAATATAATCAAAAAAGAAAACAAAATTCCTGGAAAGAAAGAAAGATACCAAGCCATGAAAAATATTTTCTGTAGCAACATGAGGTGAAATTGAAGGCTTGGTGGGTCAAATTTCAAAAATTAATGGTGGCACCATCGGATCACAAAAAGCACAACATTTCTGATTTTCGAAAGAAAATTTGTTCAGAATTCGGCCCATGTATGGCAACAAGAAGTGGTATTGCTGGCAGGATCTCCAGGTAAGAAACTTTAACCACCTGCCGACCAGTCAAAGTACAGGCTCTATTGCGCAAAAAGACGTACTTGTACGTCATTTCATGTAACAGATACTGTGGGTGCACGGGAGCGTGCACGTGGGTCCGGCGGACCCGATGTCCGTCAGCCACCTGCGATCGCTCCACAGAGAGGCAGAACGGGAATCTGCCTATGTAAACAAGATGAATCCCCGTTCAGACAGGGGAAAACATGGAGATCTGCTGTTCTTAGTGATTAGGAACAGTGATCTCTGTGTTGTCCCAGTGAGCCCATCCCCCCACAGTTAGAACACACCCAAGGAACACAGTTAACCCCTTGATCACCCCTAGTGTTAAAACCCTTCCCTGCCAGTGTCATTTATACAAAAAAAGTCCATAAATCTATCCCCTAATTTGTTGACGTTATAACTTTTGCACAAACCAATCAATATACGCTTATTGGGGACATACATTTTATTTGGGTACAGCGTCGCACGACCGCACAATTGTCAGTTAAAGCGACGCAGTGCCGTATCGCAAAAAATGACCTGGTCGTGAAGGGGGTAAATCCTTCAGGGGCTGAAGTGGTTAAAGCAGATTCAATGTTTTGCTGAAAAATATTATACAGAAAGGACTGCTGAAAAACATACTGAAATAAAAAAATTGGGGTTTACATACATTTTAACCTATTGCCATTCGTTGGCTGTTTTTAAAGCTAGGTTGCAGGAATGTGCGCCAAATTGTGGGCATGTGCCCACAATTTTCAACAACCCAAAGCCATTTTTCAGGTGCAGGGCGGTGCCATTTCATTTTTAATAGCACTGCCACACACTTTGCTAAAGTGCATGGGTTCGCCCTTGCCAAAATGCATGGTAACAAAGTACTGTGTATTTTGGTATGGTGAGATATTTCAAAAGGGTCATGCACGTCTGTGTGTTCTTTTGCACCTGCATAGGTGTGAAGGCAGCCTAAGGGGGATTCTGGTTTGTTTGCTTTGAGGTCTTCAGTGTCTTTTATATACAGTGGATATAAAAAGTTTATACACCCCTGTTAAAATGTCAGGTTTCTGTGATGTAAAAAAATTAGATAAAGATAAATAATTTCAGAACTTTTTCCACCTTTTAATGAGACCTATAAACTGTTCAACTCAGTTGAAAAACAAACTGAAATCTTTTAGGTGGAGGGAAGTAAAAATTAAAAAAATAAATAATGTGGTTGCAGAAGTGTGCACACCTTCTTACAACTGGGGATGTAGTCGTGTTCAGAATTAAGCAATCATATTCAAACTCATGTTACATAGGAGTCAGTACACACCTGCCAGCATTTAACATGCCTCTGATTAACTCCAAAAAAAGTTCAGCTGTTCTAGTAGGTCTTTCCTGACATTTTCTTAGTTGCATCCAACAGCAAACGACATGGTCCGCAGAGAGCTTTCAAAGCATCAGTGGGATCTCATTGTTAAAAGGTATCGGCCAGGACAAGAGTACAAAAAATCATTTTCAAGGCATTAGATATACCATGGAATACAGTGAAGACAGTCATCATCAAGTGGAGAAAATATGGCACAACAGTGACATTACCAAGAACTGGACATCCCTCCAAAATTGCTGAAAAGACAAGAAGAAAACTGGTCAGGGAGGCTGCCAAGAGGCCTACAGCAACATTAAAGGAGCTGCAGGAATATCTATCAAGTACTGGTTGTGTGGTACATGTGACAACAATCTCCCGTATTCTTCATGTGTCTGGGTTATGGGGTAGAGTGGTAAGATGGAAGCCTTTTCTTACAAAGAAAAACACCCAAGTCCTGCTAAATTTTGCAAAAACACATCTGAAGTCTCCCAAAAGCATGTGGGAAAATGTGTTATGGTCTGATGAAACCAAGATTGAACTTTTTGGCAATAATTTCAAAAGATATGTTTGGCGCAAAAACAACACTGCACATCACCAAAGGGACACCATACCCACAGTGAAGCATGGTGGTGGCAGCATCATTCTTTGGGGCTGTTTTTCTTCAGCTGGAACAGGGGCCTTATTCAAGGTAGAGGGAATTATGAACAGTTCCAAATACCAGTCAATATTGGCACAAAACCTTCAGGCTTTTGCTAGAAAGCTGAACAAAAAGAGGAACTTCATCTTTCAGCAGGACAACAACCCAACACATACATCCAAATCAACAAAGGAATGGCTTCACCAGAATAAGATTAAAGTTTTGGAATGGCCCAGCCAGAGCCCAGACCTGAATCTGATTGAAAATCTGTGGGGTGACCTGAAAGGGCTGGGCATAGGAGATGCCCTCGCAATCTGACAGATTTGGAGTGTTTTGTAAAGAAGACTGGGCAAATATTGCCAAGTCAAGATGTGCCATGCTGACTCATACCTAAAAAGACTGAGTGCTGTACAAAAAAAAAAAAGGTACTTCGGGAAAGTATTAGGCCCCTTTCACACCTGAGCGCAGGGCCGGATTTGCTCTCCCTGCCGCCCCAAGGCCAGGTTCCATAATGCACCCCCTCCCCACCAACCGAACCCCCCCCCCCAAATCAACGGAAAATGGGCGGCACGGTTAGTGCAAATATGTTTTGTTAGTTTTTTTACTTTATCGCTTTTTTTATGTTTATTTATTTGTAGCTTGTCGCTTACTTTTTTAAATTTTTGTATCATTTTCTTATTATTTTTCTTATTATTTTTCTTATTCTTTACCTTTTTATTCATTTAATTATTATTTCTTATTATTTATTTCTTTTTTATCATTTTTTTTTCACTTAACTTTTTTGCTATCACACAGGAGAAAACTATTTCCTGTGTGATAGCAATTGGAGGTGGCATGTTCTCTTTATTGACCCTGTCACCTCCAAAACAGGAGTCCTAGCACTGTGCTAGAACTCCTGTCACAGCTGAGATGGGAAGAGCACAGCTCTCCCCTCTCACTGTGTACATCGGCAGCAGGAACAGGAGACAGACTCGGTGGCCGGGGGGAGGACGGAGTCCCGAAGACAGAGCCAGCAGAGAGAGTTATGTGGGGTGGGGGGGGGGAGGGGAGGACGGACGGGAGCACATATTTTACAAGTGATTTCGGCGGCATCGCCGCAATCACTTGTTAACGAGCGAGCGGATTCCCCCATAACTTACCGCCCTTAACTGTATGTTCCGGGCGTTGGGGGACTCTATGCCACTGCCGCCCCTTGGAGCCCTGCCACCCCAAGGCCTGGCCTCAGTGGCCTTGTGGGAAATCCGGGCCTGCCTGAGCGTAGAATTTTTGAGCAATTTGTTGCTATGTTTGTAGATTTTTTTTATCTTCTTCCTGGGTGAATATTCTATTTCCCAGAACAGATTAAAGTGACAAAACGCCCATAGAAACGCTCGTTGTCACGCTAGATGCTTGAATCGAGCGTTTCCATTAGTTTCTATGGAAATACAAACGTTGAAAAATGCCCAAATCAGCCCAATTCACGCGACAAAAAAGGGTCCGGAACTTGTTTGAGCTTCAGGCGTTCGGCTTCAAGCGTTTTGGAGTGGAGATGTGAACCATCTCCATTGAGAATAATGGATTTTTCCCCCTCTAGCGTTTTATAGCTTCAGGCTACAAAACGCTCAGGTGTGAATGGGCCCTCAGTGTAAGGGTGTGCATACTTATGCAACCAACCATATTATTTTATTTTTACTTTCCCTCCACCTAAATGATTTCAGTTTGTTGTTCAACTGAGTTATACGGTTTATACGTCACATTTAGGCCCCTTTCACATTGAGGCGTTTTTCATGCGGTACAGCGCTAAAAATAGCGCTACTATACCGCATGAAAAAATCATGCCCTGCAGGCTTCAATGTGAAAGCCCGAAGGCTTTCACACTGAAGCGGTGCGGTAGCAGGACCGCTCAAAAAGTCCTGCTAGCCGCATCTTTGGAGCGGTATAGGAGCGGGGTGTTTACCGCTCCTATACCGCACCTTCCCATTGAAATCAATGGGAAACCGCGGTAATACCGCCCGCAATGTGCCTCTGCAGAGGCGCATTGCGGGCGGTATTAACCCTTTTTCGGCCGCTAGCGGGAGTTAATACCGCCCGAATATCGCTAGCTAGCGCCCGAATATCGCGGTAAATACGACGGTATAGCGGCGCTACAAATAGCGCGGCTATACCGTCACTGCGGCTCCACTGCCCAATGTGAAAGCAGCCTAATGGTGGAAAAAGTTTAGAAATTATTTATCTTTGTCTCATTTTTTTACATAACCGAGACCTGACATTTTAACAGGGGTGTGTAGACTTTTCATATCCACTGTATATATACAAAAGAAGAAGAATGCTCAAGGGACTTTGTGAGAAACAAACCACAAGGTATAAAATATACAGTGGAACCTTGGATTACGAAGAATTTCCGTTCCAGGAGAATGCTCAAAATCCAAAGCACTCGCATATCAAAGCGACGTAACATATTGCATTTACGTTACACCGCCGCAAGTTTTACGGGCAAGTGCTTCATTCACAAAGCACTTGCCTGTAAACTTGCGGCGGCGTAGCGTAAATCCGTCCGGCGCAAGCCCGCCTAATTCAAATGGGGCGTGTATCATTTAAATTAGGCACGTTCCCGCGCCGAACGTACTGTGCATGCTCCGTTTAGAAATTTCCAGCCGTGCTTTGCGCGGAATGACGTTGCACCAACGTCATTTTTTGAACGGCGACGTGCGTTACGTCCTTTCCTATTCACGGACGTATTACGCAAAAAAAAAATATTTTAAATTCGACGCGGGAACGACGGCCATACTTTAACATGGCAAGTCTAAATATAAGCCAAGAAATAGCAGCTGTAACTTTACGCCGGGAAAAGCCGACTAGCGACGACGTAAGAGAATGCGACGACCGCGCGTACCTTCGTGGATCGCCGTAAACAGCTAATTAGCATACCCGACGCGGAAAACGACGCAAACTCCACCCAGCGGGCGCCGAAGTATTACACCTACGATCCGAAGGCGTACGAAGCCGTACGCCTGTCGGATCGAAGCTAAAAGCCGTTGTATCTTGGTTTGAGGATTCAAACTAAAGATACGACGCGGCAAATATGAAAATACGCCAGAGTATCAGCAGATACTCCGACGTACTTCTTCTGTGAGTTCTAGTTGGTTAAACCTACTTGCAGCCTTGGGATTTATTTATTTTTTACTATTGAACTGTTATAACACCTCTTTGTATCACGTTCTCCTACATGTCAGCATTTTAATAAGAGGATTCCATCTTAACAGCAACCATTCCTCAGCAAGTAAAATGGTGGGGGTTCACAGCTTTATAGGAAGGTACGCCATGAAGGACAACCATGGAATTTGGTTTATGACGGACATGAATAATTTTAACTGAGCTCTGTGAGGGTGATAAAAAGGGAAAAGTTATATGTGTTGCCTATAGCAGCCAGTCAGATTCCAGAGGTTAGTTTATGGTGCACATTCTCAAAGTTGAACTCCGAACACAAAAACTTTCAGTTAACTACAGTATCTCACAAAAGTGAGTACACCCCTCACATTTTTGTAAATATTTCATTATACCTTTTCATGTGACAACACTGAAGAAATTACACTTTGCTACAATGTAAAGTAGTGAGTGCACAACTTGTATAACAGTGTAAATTTGCTGTCCCCTCAAAATAACTCAACACACAGCTATTAATGTCTAAACCGCTGGCAACAAAGGTGAGTACACCCCCAGGGCCGGCGCTAGGCATAGGCAAGTCAGGCGGCTGCCTAGAGCGCCAGGGTAGGGGGAGCGGCAAAATCCGGATCCCCAGCCACTCGCTGGGGATCCAGGTCATTAAAATACCTCCTGGACCTTTATTTTTAAAAATCATGCCTTATGGCGCCAGCCGCCAAGCTGGGGGGGGGTGTTGCGCCTGTGGAGACATCCCCCTCACTATCACTACGCTATTCCCCACCTGCAGTGCCGCCCGTAGCAGCGGCAGTGAGATGAGGGGAGAGAGCCGGGACAGGACAGCAGCTGGCCGGACGGGTCGGTGGAAGTTGAAGCAGCCAGTGCAGGAGGCGAGATAGTGACCCGATATTTCCCCCGCTTTTGTCCCCGGATTGCAGGCAGGGGCCGCGGGGTCTAACTCCATTCTGCGGTCACTGATTTTCTCCCCCTGCAGTGCTGATTCAGCCCCGATCCCACCGAGCGGCGCACAGCTGATTGCACACCGACACACATAGCTGTGCTGGCCACTCTGTTGAATGAATAGAAGGAAGGAGAGGGGGAGGAGGCGGGTCCCAGCCTGACACTCGTGGAGGAGCGTTCAGAGACCACACTGCTACACCCGACTGTTGTCTGCAGCCTGCAGAGTAATTACACATGATGAAGAGCCAGAAGAACCACATTATTGAGGTACAGAGAGAGAGGGGGGAGTTACAGTATACAGAGAGGGGGAGTTACAGTATACAGAGAGGGGGGGAGGTTACAGTATACAGAGGGGGAGGAGTTATAGTATACAGAGAGGGGGGAGTTATAGTATACAGAGATGGGGGAGTTGTAGTATACAGAGGGGGAGGGGGGAGTTATAGTATACAGAGATGGGGAGTTATAGTATACAGAGGGGGAGGGGGGGAGTTATAGTATACAGAGGGGGAGGGGGGAGTTATAGTATACAGAGGGGGAGGGGGGGGTTATAGTATACAGAGGGGGGAGTTATAGTATACAGAGAGAGAGGGTACAGTATATACAGAGAGAGAGGGTACAGTATATACAGAGAGATAGAGGGTACAGTATATACAGAGAGATAGAGGGTACAGTATATACAGAGAGAGAGAGGGTACAGTATATACAGAGAGAGAGAGGGTACAGTATATACAGAGAGAGAGAGGGTACAGTATATACCGAGAGAGAGAGGGTACAGTATATACAGAGAGAGAGGGTACAGTATATACAGAGAGAGAGAGGGTACAGTATATACCGAGAGAGAGAGGGTACAGTATATACAGAGAGAGAGGGTACAGTATATACAGAGAGAGAGAGGGTACAGTATATACAGAGAGAGAGAGGGTACAGTATATACAGAGAGAGAGAGGGTACAGTATATACAGAGAGATAGAGGGTACAGTATATACAGAGAGAGAGAGGGTACAGTATATACAGAGAGAGAGAGGGTACAGTATATACAGAGAGAGAGAGGGTACAGTATATACAGAGAGAGAGAGGGTACAGTATATACAGAGAGAGAGAGGGTACAGTATATACGAGAGAGAGAGAGGGTACAGTATATACAGAGAGAGAGGGTACAGTATATACAGAGAGAGAGAGGGTACAGTATATACAGAGAGAGAGAGGGTACAGTATATACAGAGAGAGAGAGAGGGTACAGTATATACAGAGAGAGAGAGGGTACAGTATATACAGAGAGAGAGAGAGGGTACAGTATATACAGAGAGAGAGAGAGGGTACAGTATATACAGAGAGAGAGAGAGAGAGGGTACAGTATATACAGAGAGAGAGGGTACAGTATATACAGAGAGAGAGAGGGTACAGTATATACAGAGAGAGAGAGAGAGGGTACAGTATATACAGAGAGAGAGAGGGTACAGTATATACAGAGACATAGAGGGTACAGTATATACAGAGAGATAGAGGGTACAGTATATACAGAGAGAGAGAGGGTACAGTATATACAGAGAGAGAGAGGGTACAGTATATACAGAGAGATAGAGGGTACAGTATATACAGAGAGAGAGAGAGGGTACAGTATATACAGAGAGAGAGGGTACAGTATGTGCAGAGAGAGGGTACAGTATGTGCAGAGACAGAGAGGGGACACAGTATATACAGAGAGAGAGAGAGAGAGAGAGAGAGGGGACACAGTATATATATAGAGAGAGAGGGGACACAGTATATACAGAGAGAGAGGGTACAGTATGTGCAGAGAGAGGGTACAGTATGTGCAGAGACAGAGAGGGGACACAGTATATACAGAGAGAGAGAGAGAGAGAGGGGACACAGTATATATAGAGAGAGAGAGAGGGGACACAGTATATATAGAGAGAGAGAGGGGACACAGTATATACAGAGAGAGATGGGGGGAGATGCAGTATATAGAGAAATATATAATTATGTATAATATCAATAAATGCATTGAAAATTATTTTTTCTATCGTATCTTCTTAACATTTGGTAGTCATATCCCCAAAAATGCTAAGAAATATATATTTTTTATCTCATGGGCAACATGTGAGAAAAAATGTATATATCATACAATCATTCCATAAACACACACCACATACCTATGATTTGAGGGGGGAAAAAAATGTCCCCAGATTTAATTTAAAAAATTTGGTCACCTTACCCTAATGACCCTGTTCAGCACTGATTCCCCCTGCTGATATTTCACCAAAGCTTCTAAAAAATTGTAAAAAATAATACAAAATATAAATAAAATTGTAAAAAAAATCCAAAAATTAAATAATAAAAGAAAAAAAAACTACTAACACTTTCCACTACCCTACTAAATTGTAAAATGATTACATTTATTTAGAGTGTGTGTGTGTGTGTATATATATATATATATATACACACACACACACACATGAGTGTTTGCGTTTTGAGGTGCACACCCTAATGCATTAGGCTGCGCATACCTATGAAGCCCTGCATGCAAGTCCGGGCTTGCCGCGATGACCGGGTCGGGGATCTGTAGTGAGAAGAGGAGACAGATGGGCAGCAACGCCGCTGTGGCTAAGGTATATTAGTGGAAGCACAGGCAGGACGCTCAGTGCTGCAGCCTGCACCCACTCACAAATTAAAAAAATGTACAGAGGGGGAACTGGTTTGTGTGGGGGGGGGGGGCAGAGTGGGAACTGGTGGGGGGGGGGCAGAGATATGCAGGGGGGTACAGTGGGAACTGGTGTGTGTGGGGGGGGACAGATGTGTGTGGGGGGGTACAGAATGGTAACTGGTGTGGGGGGGGGACAGATGTGCAGGGCGGTACAGTGTGGGAGCTGGTGTGAGGGGGGGGACAGGTGTGTGGGGGGTACAGAGTGGGGGGGAGACAGGTGTGGGGGGGTACAGAGTGGAAACTGGTGTGTGGGGGGGTACAGAGTGGGAACTGGGGGGGCAGAGTGGAAACTGGTGTGGGGGGCAGATGTGCAGGGGGTACAGAGTGGGAACTGGTGTGGGGGGGGGACAGATGTGTGGGGGAAACATATGTGCAGGGAGGTACAGAGTGGGAACTGGTGTGTATGTGGGGGGGGCAGATGTGCAGGGGGGTACGGACGGGGAGCGAATGGCGTGCGCGCACGGGGGGGGGGGGGCGTCAAAATGAGGCTTCGCCTAGGGTGTCAAAAATCCTTGCACCAGCCCTGTACACCCCAAACGTGAAAATGTCCAAATTGGGCCCAGTGTCAATATTTTGTGTGGCCACCATTATTTTCCAGCACTGCCTTAACCCTCTTAGGCATGGTGTTCACCAGAGCTTCACAGGTTGCCACTGGAGTCCTCTTCCACTCCTCCATGATGACATCACAGAGCTGGTGGATGTTAGAGACCTTGCGCTCCTCCACCTTCCATTTGAGGATGCCCCACAGATGCTCAATAGGGTTTAGGTCTGGAGACATGCTTGGCCAGTCCATCACCTTTACCCTCAGCTTCTTTAGCAAGGCAGTGGTCATCTTGGAGGTGTATTTGGGGTCATTATCATGTTGGAATACTAAATAGTTGTAGAAAAGTGTAATTTCTTCAGTGTTGTCACATGAAAAGATATAATAAAATATTTACAAAAATGTAATGGGGTGTACTCACTTTTGTGAGTCATGCCTCGTACACACGATTGGTTTTCCCGGCTGCCTTTTTACCGCCAGGAAAACCGAGGGGAAAGCCAAGAACCCGCGCGGCAGCTTTTTCGCCCCTACACACGGCAATTTTCCTGGCAGGAAAACTGCCATGAGAGCTTTGGCCGGGAATCCCGGGCGTGTGTATGCTCCACTGCAGGCTTTCCCCATAGGAAAACTGTAGAGAAAAATACCACCGGGAGTCCTGTCAGGACAATAGAAGACATGCTCTAATTTTCCTGTCGGGAAAACTGCCATGGAGCATACACACGGACAGTTTTCCTGGCCTAAAGCTGCATTGCGGCAAATGACGTCGCAAGGACGTCATTTGCTTCTAAGTGAACGTGAATGGCGTCCAGCGCCATTCACATTTCACTTACGCAAACGCCGTGAAATTCAAATTTCACGGCGCGGGAAGGCCGGCTATACTTTAGCATTGGCTGTCCCTACTATTAGAAGGGGCAGCCTTGCGCTAAAAGTAGCCGTACGGAAACTCCGTACCTGGCTTGCGCAGGGCCCGCGCAAGCTTTTGAATCAGTGGTAGTATGCAATTTGCATACTACACGCTGATACACAATGGGAGCGCCCCCTAGCGGCCCCCGCAAGACTGCAGCCTAAAATCTGCGAGGCATAAGAGCCTTATGCCGCGCAGATTTTAGCCTGCAGTCGGTGTAACGAGGTTCCTGAATCAGGAGCACTCGTTACACCGGAGCAAGTAAGCACTTGCGCTGCGTAACCTATGGTTGCACGGGCGCAAGTGCTTCTTGAATCTGGGCCAGTGACATCATTACTGTACCCTGTACAGAAAGCAGAGCTGTGGGAGGGCCCCAACGGGTCCACCCACTACAGGCTGCCTGCAGAAAACTGCAGGAGGGGGGCAGAGACAAGACTAACCACCCTGCATAGGGGGGGGAGCAGCAGGGACCGGTCCTTGATGAGCAGTGACAGGTAGGAAGGGGGGGTAACAGTGGCAAAGATGTTGCTCAGCTACACAGCGCACAGGAACTCAGCCTATCTATGTACACCAACGTATGCCCCGTACACACGATCGATTTTTCCGTTGGAATAAACTCAGACAGGTTTTTCCGACGAAATTTCTCTCAAGATGTCTTGCATTTACACGGACACACCAAATTCCGACCGTCCAAAATGCGGTGACGTACAACACTACGACGAACGATCGGAATTTCCCACAGAAAAAGTCTGATGGGGCATACACACGGTCGGAATATGAAAAAATTCCGTCTGACTTTTTCAGATCGTGTGTACGAGGCATTAGCGTTGGTATTAATTACCTTCAGGTTTGTTATCTGGACCAAAGGACTTTTTTTTTTTATTGTAGTGCAGCCATAGTGCGATTTGGTAAAAGTGGCGCTATTAACATTAACCTGAATCTGATTTACATGGCTGTAAAGTTACGGAAACTGGCAGCAGGAATTTTAGAATCTGGCTCAGGCCCTGGCAGAGAAGTGTCATACGCACTTTATTGAATCCTCCCCTATATGTTTTTATTCCCAGTAAATTGAGAGTTCTACTTCATATCGATGTTCTGCGTCATCACTTGTTTTCGTAGCATTAGTACTCTGACAAAGGATCTTGGGTTGGTATGTCTTGTTTGTTTGTTTTTAATGTACAGCTTTGAATCCAACTGGGTGACTGGATCATACAGCTTAATAAAACATACTTATGTTAGGATTTGTTGGGTCACTGTGGCATATAAATACTTGTTCCTCCTATGTCACTTACTCTATTTCCTTAGGTTGCATTTAGACGTGCAGTTGGGGGGGGGGGGGGGCTGCAAAAATGCACAGTAGAGTAAGCAGCAGACATGGGTGTTTACATGCCATGGTCACAAGGCAAATTTACTCGAATATAGCGATCGGCAGGTGGCAAGTGCTCCGTATGCTACACACTCAAGCAATTCAGGAAGCACCACAAATCCCCCACAATGGCAGGAGCTTTCCAATCATGTGACTGCTGTGGCAGCCAATCACATCGATCACATGACCCGAATGGCGCCTCTGCCTCCCGGCGTTTAGAACCCTTAAAGGGGTCAGGAAGTGACCGGCAGGAAGGGGTTATTGTATTCTCTGCATTAAAGTGATACTAATGTCTTGTTTTTTTTTTTTTATTATTAAAAATAACAAGCATGTTATACTTACCTGCTCTGTTGCAGTGGTTTTGCACAGGGCAGCCCAGATTGTCCTTTACTCGGGTCCCACTTTGGCTCTCCTGGCCCCTCCCTCCTGTTGGGTGACCCCACAGCAAGCAGCTTGCTATGGGGGCACCCCAGCCAATTCACTGCTCCCTGTGTCTATTCATACACAGAGCTGCGGCCCGGCTCCGCCCCCTTTCTATTCTCATTGGCTGACTGACTTTGACAGAAGTGGGAGCCAATGGCACTGCGCTGCTGTCTTAGCCAATAAGGAGGGGAGTCCCAGACGGCCGAGACATTCCTACAACATTGCTGGAGCTAGATGGACCTCAGGCAAGTATTAGGGGGGCTGCTGCACACAGACGGCTTTTTATCTTAATGCATAGAATGCAGTAAGTTAAAAAAAACTTCTGACTTTACAATCACTTTAAGGGAAAAAGCATTTTGCCACTTGCTCTGCCCCCTCCTCTCTAAACACTTACCTTTAGAGTCCAGTATCGATCCAGTGCAGTTCTTATCCCCTCTCTTTCTCTTCTCACAGAAGGATCGGGCAGCAGCGGGAGCCATTGGCTCCTACTGCTTGTCAGTCAAATCCCGGGAATGGGGGGGGGGAGCCAAGCCGTGCTGTGTGTGTCAGTGGACACACGCAGTGGGGCTCGGGAGCGAGCCCACACGTCTGTCCCCATAGCAAACGGTTTGCTATGGGGGGTTAAAACAGAAAAGGAGGAGCCAAGGTTGCCGGTGGGGTACCCCAGAAGAGGAGGTCCAGGGCAATGTATTGCACAGAGCAGATGAGTATAACATGTTCATTATTTTTTTTAAAAAAATTGTCTTTAGAAACGCTTTAAGGGTTCATTCACGCTATTGCGCACATTCATTTACTGCAACAAAAAGTGACGTACGTTACTTCCATTGGTGCCACTTATTCTAAATGTCACTCCATGACACTTTGCTGATGGATTTGCATTGCAGCGCAACACGTGACAGTGCACCAACATGCAATGTGCTACCAGACAGCACCTGCACCTTTCTTGGGGCATTAGGAAATATACTGTACAGTACAGTACAAATACTGTACTGTAAATGGGCTGCATTAAAGCAATGCACATTAAAGGGGTTGTAAAGGTACAATTTTTTTTTTCCTAAATAGCTTCCTTTACCTTAGTGCAGTCCTCCTTCACTTACCTCATCCTTCCATTTTGCTTTTAAATGTCCTTATTTCTTCTGAGAAATCCTCACTTCCTGTTCTTCTGTCTGTAACTCCACACAGTAATGCAAGGCTTTCTCCCTGGTGTGGAGTGTCGTGCTCACCCCCTCCCTTGGACTACAGGAGAGTCAGGATGCTGTCTACGTTGCAGATAGAGAAAGCAACTGTGTGTTAAGGGGCGTCCTGACTCTCCTGTAGTCAGGAGGGGAGGGGGCGAGCACGACACTCCACACCAGGGAGAAAGCCTTGCATTACTGTGTGGAGTTACAGACAGAAGAACAGGAAGTGAGGATTTCTCAAAAGAAATAAGGACATTTAAAAGCAAAATGGAAGGATGAGGTAAGTGAAGGAGGACTGCACTAAGGTAAAGGAAGCTATTTAGGGGGAAAAAAATTACCTTTACAACCCCTTTAATGTGGTTGGGCCATCAGACTGGACATTGTTGCAGACAGAAACTTCCTATCTTTTGTTTTATTTGTTAATCTCTATTAGCCAGATTCACGTACGCCGGCGTAACTTTGTGCGGGCGTAACGTATGTCATTTACGTTACACCGCTGCAAGTTAGAGAGGCAAGTGCAGTATTCACAAAGCACTTGCTCCCTAAGTTGCGGCGGCGTAGCGTAAATGTGCCGGCGTAAGCGCGCCTAATTCAAATTGTGAAGAGCTGGGCGTGTTTTATGTAAATAAAGCATGACCCCACGTAAATGACGTTTTGAACGAACGGCGCATGCGCCATCCGTGGACGTATCCCAGTGCGCATGCTCCAAATTACGCCGCAAAGACTCATTGGTTTCGACGTGAACGTAACCTACGCCCAGCCCTATTCTGAATCGACTTACGCAAACGACGTGAAATTCGACGGCGGTTCCGACGTCCATACTTTGGCTGCGCCATCTTTTTGGTGGTTTATCTTTACGCCTGAAAACGCCTTACGTAAACGGCGTATCTTTACTGCGACGGGGGAGCGTACGTTCGTGAATAGGCGTATCGCACTGATTTACATATTCTAGGCGTAAATCAGCGTACACGCCCCTAGCGGCCAGCGTAAATAGACAGCTAAGATACGGCGGCGTAGGAAGACTTACGCCGCTTGTATCTTAGCAACATTTAAGCGTATCTCAGTTTGAGCATGCACTTAAATGTAGGACGGCGCGGATTCAGAGTTACGACGGCGTATCTACTGATACGCCGGTGTAACTATACCTGAATCTGGCTATATATGTCTATTTTATTATTTTCTCATTTGTAAAGTAATGTGCAGCATAGTTTTCAATGTTTAAATAAATAATTAGTAATTATAACAATTTCTTTGTTTTGCAGCATATGTAGTTAATAAAAAGCCAAATCCGAAGCTTGAAGATGCTCTCAGGCAAATCCAGTCCACTCTGTCCTCCACATTCTACTACATGTCCAATCACCGGAGCCCTACTAATACAAGGTACTGGGGGGTCCTGTTCAAATGGGCCGGGTATTGGAGTCCCTGTGTAAACTGCTCTTCCTTCTATTGTAACACATTTATTTTAGAAAAAGTGGGGTGGCTTTGGAAAAGGAACCAACCTCCAGGCAGATGTAAAATACACAAATGAATGCAGCTCAGTTATCAATAAATATATTTTTATTTTATTATTTAATATATTTTATACAGAGCTAGTACCTGAATTTGACTTGTTATCAACGTTTTGCAATCTACTGTACAACAGAGCTCAGACTGGTAAAAGAAGGAAGCAGCACAATGAATCAATCCACAACACTCACGTGCTAACAAGAAACATGCTTATAGGAGGAGAGGGCAGAGTGATAGAGACATGAAATGATCAATGCAATGTTACTGCAATACACCTTTACTTTAATGCAGTTAAAAATGTATGTACACCCTAGCAAAGAACTTCTTTTGTCTGCTCTGTTTGGATGTGTAGAATATACAGTTGAACGTGTTTCGTCATATCTGTTTGATCAGTGCAAGCATTCCTGTTGATCCTACCAGAATTTTAGTAAGCTCATAACTTCCTTGAGTGAGCTGACAACACAGAGCCGCTGCTTCACTAAAATCTAAAGGAGTCCTATCAGCCCGGCCCTCTTCACCTCTGCGAACCACTGATCATTACCTGCCATGTTACAGAGATAAGAACATATGTTTTAGATAAGAGGGAGAAGTTTTGTAGTGTAAATCTGGAGCAAGGATGACTACGCTGCTCTTCCTAGGGGGCCACGAGGCAAACATGGCAGCATTTTTCAGGGGGCCACATAGCCCCCCCAGGCGACCATGCTATAGCCAAGTGATGGCTACAGCGTAGTCGTCCAGTTCTGGGATGGCATCTATTGACACCCTCCCAGAACTGTGCGCACCCTGCCCGCTTTGTGATTGCTGTGTCCAGCTGCGTGCTTGCCTTAACCGGTTCTTCGCTAGTCTTCAGGTGCCCGGCGCCAGCATGTTTGCTGTGGGCTGCCCACTGTGCATACACAAACTGTGCTGTGCTTTGTGAACGGCCCCACAGCCTTCTGGGATCTGTGACCTGTCTTAGACTTTCTAAGCAAAGGGCCACTTTACTGTTCATCAGGCTTTAGGGGGGCCAGACTGTGGCTATCGGGAGTAGAAAAAGGTCCCAGCATCAGTTGGAGTAAACCATGCCCCGTCTTTGGTATCAGTGAGAGGAATTGCGCCCCATCACTTGTGTCATTGGGAGGAATTATGCCCCAATCGTTGGTGTCTTTGGTAAAAATTGTGCCCCATCATTGGTCCCAATTGTTGATGTCATTGGGAGGAATTATGTCGCAATCGTTGGTGTCTTTGGTAGGATTGTGCCCCGTCATGGGGCCCCATTGTGTATGTCATTGGGAGGAATTGTGCCCCATCTTTGGTAGGAATTGTGCCCCATAATTGGGCCCCATTGATGATGTCATTGGGAGGAATTGTGCCCCATCTTTGGTGTCTTTGGTAGGATTTGTGCCCCATCCTTGGGCCTCATTGTTGATGTCATTGGGAGGAATTGTGCCCCATCTTTGATGTCTTTGGTAAGAATTGGGCCCCATTGTTGATGTCATTGGGAGGAATTGTGCCCCATCTTTGGTGTCTTTGGTAGGAATGGTGCCGCATCACTTGTGTCATTGGGAGGAATTATGCCCCAATCGTTGGTGTCTTTGGTAAAAATTGTGCCCCATCATTGGGCCCAATTGTTGATGTCATTGGGAGGAATTATGTCGCAATCGTTGGTGTCTTTGGTAGGATTGTGCCCCGTCATGGGGCCCCATTGTGTATGTCATTGGGAGGAATTGTGCCCCATCTTTGGTAGGAATTGTGCCCCATAATTGGGCCCCATTGATAATGTCATTGGGAGGAATTGTGCCCCATCTTTGGTGTCTTTGGTAGGATTTGTGCCCCATCCTTGGGCCTCATTGTTGATGTCATTGGGAGGAATTGTGCCCCATCTTTGATGTCTTTGGTAAGAATTGGGCCCCATTGTTGATGTCATTGGGAGGAATTGTGCCCCATCTTTGGTGTCTTTGGTAGGAATGGTGCCCCATCTGTGTGCCTCATTGTTTATGTCATTGGGTGGAATTGTGCCCCATCTTTGGTGTCATTGGGCCCAACTGTTGGTGTTATTATGAGTAACTGTGTACCTTTGTTGGTGTCAGTGAATGAAACCGTTCCCCAAGGGCTGGATAAAAGCAAGCAAAGGGCTGCATCCGGCCCCTGGGCCGCAGTTTGGAGACCACTGATCTAATCTAATCAGCATGGTGGCTCTGCAGCACTGGGGTCCCCGATTTAAATTCTGGTCAGGATACTCTATGCATGGAGTTTGCATGTTCTCCCTGTGATTGCATACTCCAAAGACATGCTGGTAGATAAATTGGCCCTAGTATGTATGCATGTGAGTTGAGGATCTGCTAGTGCTTTAAACCGAGAGGGCGGACCTGGATAGTGTGAGCGGGCATTGCATTTTATTGAAGAGTCCGTTTTAAGTCCCCAGGTAAATGTCGTGTGCTCAGCCATATGGGGTTTTGTGGATGCTTCCAACGTCTGTCCATCCTCATACTACATGTGGACCTGACGTAGACTGCCTACACATGAAGCAAAGGTAGAACGTCAAGGTTATGAATACTCTTCTAGGAGTACTGATTGCTGGTATTATGCAGCTCCTTGGACACTAAATTCTTCCACAACCTCCATATGCAAAAAAGGAATGAGCATAACAGCAAGAAGATGGGGTACAATAGGTAACTATAGTGGGACTTTATATGATCTTTCAAAACTTACTGTATAATAAAAAAGTCAGGTAGCATTGACAACGTTGCACACATAACCTTGTGAAGAATTGTGGTGCAGTGCAATTCCTTTTCTATAGAACATAAAGAAAGCCTTTAAATTGTTACTAAAAGGTTTATATCTCTTTGTTTTTCCAGGAGCTCAGACTCGCCATCCAGCAATTCATCAATAGGGACCTCCGCATGGTCAAAGAGACAAGAGTCTGCTCCAAAATTGGCTTTTGAAGGAGTTTATCAGGACAAAGCTTTCATCCAGTTTGATAGCGATCAGCTTTACTTCCAGAACAAGTTACAGGAAGCACAGCGCCTCCTGGAGGAGCAACATCTCAACAACATACAGGTACGGGATTTTTTTTTACACACTACTACACACCACTACTACTACATCACAAACGTGAAAACTGTGCTAAGAACTTCCCTTAAGCCTTTGTATGAGACACTGGGCTCCATTCATCTTGCATGCTGTATGTAGGTTTCCAGACACATTTTCCCTAAATCCTGCATTCAATCATGAAATAGTCAAATGATTATTCTGTTCTGCGGTATTTCCCCACAAAACACTGAAAACGCTTGATAATTACCACATGAACAGGCATTAAACTTAATTCACAGAAGGAAATAAATATTTAACTGCACGCAGTAATTAAGTAGACATCTAGGCATGCAGTATTTATGGAATGTGTACTGGTTGTTATGGAGCGGGCGGCCACTGTGTCCTTAACAACTAATGAGTCAACAGCTGTCAGCAGGGTTCCCTGTTGACAGCTGAATGTAAAAAAAAGTTTTGCCAGCAATGACATTTTTTGGGGGAACCCCCACGCCAAAATGTTTTTTAAAAATGGCGTGGGGTCCCCCCCCAAAATCCATACAAGACCCTTATCTGAGCATGCAGGTTAGGAAGGGGGGGGGATGAGCGAGCACCCTCCTGAACCACCAGGCCACATGCCTTCAACATGGGGGGGGGGTGATTTGGGGTACCCTCTCCCCATGTTGATGGAGACAAAGGCCTCTTCCCCACAACCCTGGCCAGTGGTTGTGGGGGTCTGCCGGTGGGGGGCTTTATTTAAAAATCAAAAAAACATCCCCGTTTGCAGAGCCATCCTCAATCTTGATACGCATCGCCACCCCCTGCCCAGAAAAAAAAGCTCCGCTCTGGACGAAGGCTCCCGCTGTCTGACAGTTCTTAACCACTTGCTTACTGGGCACATAAACCCCCTTCGTGCCCAGGCGAAATTTCAGCTTCTGGCACTGCGTCGCTCTAACTGACATTTGCACGGTCGTGTGACGTGGCTCCCAAACAAAATTGATGTCCTTTATTTCCCCACAAATAGAGCTTTTTTTTGGTGGTATTTGATCACCTCTGCGGTTTTTATTTTTTGCGCTATAAACAAAAAAAGAGCGACAATTTAAAAAAATATATATATATATTTTTTACTTGTTGCTATAATAAATATCCCATTTTTTTTAAAAAAAAAATATTTTTTTTCTCAGTTAAGGCCGATACATATTTTTCGACATAATTTTGTAAAAAAAAAAAAAATCGCAATAAGTGGTTTGCGCAAAAGTTATAGCGCCTACAAAATGGGGGATAGATTTATGATTTTTTTTTATTTATTTTTTTTACTTGTAATGGCGGCGATCTGCGATTTTTTTTTTGTCAGGGCTGCGATATTGCGGCGGACATATCGGACACTTTTGACACAATTTTGGGACCATTCACATTTATACAGCGATCAGTGCTATAAAAATGCACTAATTACTGTATAAATGTGACTGGCAGTGAAGGGGTTAACACTAGGGGGTGAGGAAGGGGTTAAATGTATTTCCTCATTGTGTTCTTACTGTGTGGGGGAAGGGGACTGACTGGGGGAGGTGACCGATGCTGTGTCCCTATGTAAAGGGACACAGATCGGTCTCCTCTCTTCCTGACAGCACGTGGAGCTCTGTGTTTACACACAGAGCTCCACGTCCTGCTGTGTAACCGACGATCGCGGGTGTCTGGCGGACATCGCGGCCGCCAGGCACTCGCATCGGCTCCCGAGCGATGCGTCGGGCACGTTGTTTCCCCGCTGCGCGCCCCCAGTGGCGCGCACAGGGAACAACAACGACAGGACATCCAGGGACGTCCACCCGGCATTTGAGAGCCGCGCTGTGGACGTCTTTCGACCATAGCGCAGATCTCAAGTGGTTAAATAACTAAGGGGCTAGACCATCCAGTGACATCGCCAGGTTGCACCGCCCCCTTGCGACATCACCAACCCAGCATGCCCCCGGTCAGTGACGTCACAAGGGGGCAGTGCCACCTGGTAGAGATTGGGGGAGGCCCCCCCCCCCAGGGGAACCCTGCTGACAGCTGATGACTCATTGGTTGTTAAGGATGCGGCAGCCACCCACTCCTTAACAACCAGCTTAAGGACTCGAATACGAAGCTCATCCCTAGCTCATCCCTAGTTCAGTGTGCAAAGAGGAAGCTGATGGAGCATGGGCTACTACAGTGAATTTCAGCATAGCCAGCGGCCATTTTGATATCAGATATGTATACTTACATTGAGCCATGCTAGATCAATGTAATTTTTCAAGGAAAGAATCCTTCCTTAGGGTGACCACATTTCCAAACTACCATTTAGGGACAACCTCCCTTCCCAAAATCAGCTTGTGCTGTAATGAATCACAGCACAGTGATTGGACACAAGAGGCAGGATTCATGATTTCTCCAAGCAGGGGGAGGAATTTTGCTTCTCCAGGCTTTCCCGGCCAGAACAAGTACTGTCAGTGAGTAAAGCGGTCATGTGGCGGCCTTTTTGGGGGCATCAGATTGGCCCGGGGGGTGGCTGTGTCAGTTTCATTCTGGGACACTGTATTGTCCTGGAATGAAGGTGCCCGGGACAGACCTGCAATCCGGGACACGTGGTCATCCTATCTTTCCTGCATCCTTCTACAATTACACCTTTCCAGGGAAACTTTAGTATAGAAACATTGTTGCTTTTAGTGCAAAAAAGGGGATGCTTTCTAACTCAGAATAGTAATGCAGTTTATGCTAACACTGACTCAAGTGAAATAAACATTTAGGTGTAAGATCCACTCTTAATACTGGAGTTACATCATTCAGATCTTATGTAACCTAAGTATCTTATGACATTTCTGTTTACAAGCACCGAAATTACAACGCATTGTTTCCGCTGAGATATTTTTTATAGCTTGAGTGTCATAAATCATATTGTATTATGAGTGCTTCACACCATTAGTCATTCCGGTAGACTGTAATGAGCAGTGCAATTAAACTCAAGTTAGGTGATATAATCCATTGTGAGTGAAATATTACAGCATGACCATTTACTAATTTCATTTTAGTAATTTGAAATCCCCAGTTGTTGTACATTTGTACCATTAGGAAGTTGGAATTTTATCCTCCACTGACTACCTGTGTAAAGGGCTACTACAGAGAACCCCTGTGTAACCCCGGTGTAGTGGGCATTACTCCCATGACCACTATTGTAAATGGGCACCTCTGGGCCGCTGCACCCACCATACACTATATATTCTGGACCAATGTGTTCTGTATGCTGTGTTGTATTTTATATATTGTAGACCAACCTTATACATACATACTGCAATCTGTATCCTGTGCTATATTCTTCATACCCCGCAACGCTACGCCTTCTATGATGTGCTGTACATTACATTCCTCAGAACTCTCTCAGCTGTGTTGTACATTCTTTAAGGCTGCATTCACACCTAAGCGACAGCCGCGTACGCGTGTAGCGGCAGATTTGCCGCGATTACAAATGTTTCTTTTTTTTTCTAAAGTATTCCCATTGCTGTCTATGGGAAAATGCGCCTGTCGCGTGAAAAAAAGGGTCCGGGACTTTTTTTCAGGCGACAGGCGTTGCGCGTCTATGAGATGTGAACCATCTCCATAGACGGCAATGGGAATTCTCCCCTCTAGCGACAGAAGCGTCCCGCTTAGGGCGTTTTGTCGCTTAGGTGTGAATGGGGTCTTAGGAGGAATTCAGAATTCTATCCAGGACACACTTTTGCTAGTGTACTGTATATCTAAAAAAATAAGTAGCAAATATGTTTTTATTAATCTTTGCTACTGATATCAACCTTTGTTATATTAGCCCTGCATTTTCTGCATTGCCCATTAGCATCATTTAGTCCAGGGGTCCCCAAATCACAGCCCGTGGGCCAAATCTGTCCCACTGAAAGATTTATCCAGCTCTTTGATGTAAGATGGACTCTGATGGGACTCTTTTTAGGAGAGGACTCTAATGTAAGGGGGACTCAATGCACACGTTCCTGGATAATGGCTGTGTGTATAAACAGGTGCAGTAGCGACCATGGGCAGGAACCAATGATAGTCAAGGCAGAAGAACGTCACCAGCACACCGTGGATCTCCAAAGCTTTATTCAGCAATCACATTGCTGTAGCAAAAGCAACTTTTCGGAGCCACGCAGGACGAGCTTCATCAGGACTGT
The DNA here is from genome assembly GCF_905171775.1 of Rana temporaria. NCBI lineage: Eukaryota > Metazoa > Chordata > Amphibia > Anura > Ranidae > Rana > Rana temporaria. The sequence goes on from NC_053490.1 coordinate 55,385,988, forward strand.
GACAAATATGTTACAACCAAGAACCTATTTAAATAACCGTCCACCAATCAGTGTTACAAAATTCAATCATTCGCAGCCATTGTAACCGAAGCTCATGTGTTGTCAAGAAAACAAAGATATGATAGATCGCTATTCAGACCTCCCTGTTGAGTGTGTATATCCAATACACCTCATGGGTGAAGAAGGGGGCAATCACGGTTTTCCCGTCTTGCCGGTTGGCTGACATGTTCATTGACCATGCCACTGATTGGTGGACAGTTATTTAAAATAGTTTATTGGTTGTACAGTAGTACCTTAGATTACAAACATAATCCTGAAAACTCACCTCTTCAGGGAAGCCTATCACGTCTCCAACTAATCTTTTACCACTTCCATCAGCTCATTCCCCACAGTTACAACCTTTTGTACCACCTGCCCCACCCTAGTAGATTGTAAGCTCTTCTGAGCAGGGCCCTCTTAATCCTCTTGTATTTTATTGTATTGTAACTGTATTGTCTCCCTTTTATATTGTAAAGCGCTGCGTAAACTGTTGGAGCTATATAAATCCTGTATAATAATAATAATAATCCCTTCCAGAAGAATGCCTGCAATCCAAAGCACTCGTAAATCAAAGCGAGTTTCCCCATAGGAATCAATGGAAACTCAGATAATTTGTTCCTGTGCTAGTGTATACAGTCCTGCATGTGGCCAGAGGTGGGGGGCGCCCCGGAGGCACTCAAACACTCTGAGACGTTTAGAGACACTTGGAGACACTCGGGATCGGAGTGTTTCCGAGTGTTTCCAAGTGGCTCCAAGTGTCTCAGAGCGTCACTGGTGCCCCCCACCTCTGGCCAAATGTGGTTCTGCACACCCCAGAGGCTTTAATCCTGCTCTTCTTGGGAGACAACGCTTGCAAACCGAGTCAGGATTTAAAAAAAAAAAAAAAAACATCTTATATTGCGAAACGCTCGGAAACCGGGTTATTCACAATGCAAGGTTTTACTGTAAAACATTTGTCACATGCCTGATTAAGGGGTCCTGTGAGGCTCCGAAACATTGCTTTTGCTATAACAATGTGATCGCTGAATAAAGCTTTGGACCCACATTGGAGATCCACAGTGTGCTGTTGACGTTCTTCTGCTCTGATGTGAGGGGGGCTCTGATGGGGACCCTCATGTGAGGGGGGCTCTGGTGACAACCCTCATGTAAGGGGGGCTCTGGTAAGGACCCTCATGTAAGGGGGGCTCTGGTGACGACCCTCATGTGAGGGGGGCTCTGGTGAGGACCCTCATGTGAGGGGGGCTCTGGTGACGACCCTCATGTGAGGGGGGCTCTGGTGACGACCCTCATGTGAGAGGGGCTCTGGTGAGGACCCTCATGTGAGGGGGGCTCTGGTGACGACCCTCATGTGAGAGGGGCTCTGGTGAGGACCCTCATGTGAGAGGGGCTCTGGTGAGGACCCTCATGTGAGGGGGACTCTGGTGACGACCCTCATGTGAGGGGGGCTCTGGTGAGGACCCTCATGTGAGAGGGGCTCTGGTGAGGACCCTCATGTGAGGGGGGCTCTGGTGACGACCCTCATGTGAGGGGGGCTCTGGTGAGGACCCTCATGTGAGGGGGGCTCTGGTGAGGACCCTCATGTGAGGGGGGCTCTGGTGACGACCCTCATGTGAGGGGGGCTCTGGTGAGGACCCTCATGTGAGAGGGGCTCTGGTGAGGACCCTCATGTGAGGGGGACTCTGGTGACGACCCTCATGTGAGGGGGGCTCTGGTGAGGACCCTCATGTGAGAGGGGCTCTGGTGAGGACCCTCATGTGAGGGGGGCTCTGGTGAGGACCCTCATGTGAGGGGGGCTCTGGTGGGCACAAGTTTCTTTGAAATTTCTTTGCTTTGTTTTCCTGAAGTTTTTTTCAGTAACAAAAAAACCCAAGTAAAACATTTATTTGTGTAAATAATATTTTTCATTTTTTTTTTTTAAACTGATTTTTTTTCGAGCTCTGAAAATTTGTAAAATATACAATGTGGCTCTTGCTCTGAAAGGTTTAGAAACCCCTGTTTTAGTCTATTCTCGGATTACCAGGATCACATTGTACACAAAGGGCATAGACTCCCTTTTTCATCATGTTCTGGTCTATAGTTTATTTATTAAGCCCCTTTATAACCTAGTCTTTAAATGATGTTCTCTGAATTCTCTGCTAAAAAATTTTTTAACTGAAATTCTGATTTGTCTGTTGTCTGTGTTCTTCATTTTATTAATTTATTACTAAAAAGCAAGCAGCAGTTACCTCTGTGCAGTTTCATTTATAACCACTAGATGTCAACAAAGCTCTTGTTAAAGGGGGAAATCTGCCCAAAATGGCAAAGATAAAGATTTTCCCAGCCTAGAATTAGTCATGTATTCTACAAGTGCCCAGGCAAGGGAAAGATTAAAAATGGATTAAAAATGGAGCCTGCCGATGACAAGTATGTGTGATCTGTGGTCGATATGATCATGCAGTACTTTGTATGCAGCATACAGTTTAGAACTTGCGGAGTTTGTATACAATCAGATGATTTTTTTCCACATTTATTTTTCAATAGTATGTATTGAGAGCTGCTCTCAGAATCAGCATTGCCCTCTTCTAGGGGACTTCTGGTTACTATTGCCTCGGTAGCAGGGCCAGTGCTACCAGTGGGCAAACTAGGCAGCCTCCTAGGGCACCCGGACACTGGTGTTCCTTCTCTCTTCTCTCTGCACCAAGCAACTAAGTCTCAGCAGGCAGCCGTCGCTCTGTTCACACATAGTGTCAGAGGCACAGCAGCGGTGGAGGACTGTGTCTGTGTCCCAACTCCCGAATGAATGGAAGCAAGAAAACATTCATTGATGGGCACTGGTATGCTGCATTGATGGGTGCTGGTAGGCTGCATTTGTGGGCGCTGGTAGGCTGCATTTTATGGGCGCTCTGAGGCTGTATTGATGGGCGCTGGTGAGGCTGTATTGATGGGCGCTGGTGAGGCTGTATTGATGGGCACTGGTGAGGCTACATTGATGGTCGCTGGTGATGCTGTATTGATGGGCACTGGTGAGGCTGTATTGATGGGCACTGGTGAGGCTGCATTTGATGGGCGCTGGTGAGGCTGCATTTGATGGGCGCTGGTGAGGCTGTATTGATGGGCGCTGGTGAGGCTGTATTGATGGGTGCTGGTGAGGCTGCATTTGATGGGCGCTGGTGAGGCTACATTTTAAGGGCACTTCATTAAAAAGGTGGGGTATACATGGGCAGGGAAAAGGGGGTGGAATCAGGGCGGAGCCAAGGGGGGCAGCAAATGGTAAGATTCTTGGATCTGGAGTGGTGTCTAGCAGCAGTTCCTGGACCAAACTGGCTGAACAGAACTAAAAATTATTTTGGAGGTAAAACAGTTAAAATATAAGTATATTGAGTGTGTCATTTGCTGTTTACCAGGAAATCAGCATTATTTACTTTCAGCAAGGTCTCCTTCATACTTGCGGATGGGAGGCGGTAAAACCCTGTTGTTGAGGCGCACATTTAGTAAGCCTCCACCCTTTAGCTGCAGAGGCGGCAGCTGGGGGTGTACACATGGTACGGTCGAAATACTTTGCTTTGATCCCGCTGCGGCAATTATGCCCCCTGTCGCTTTCAGCGAGCATAGCGTGCAAGGGGTTAAAGCAGGCAGCAAGGAGGCGATACAACGCCACCTCACCACCTGTCAAATGCTCTCTGAAGAGTGGTCTGAATGTGGATCTCTCTTCAGAGCTCATGTGAACAAGCTCTAACTCTGTACTGTAACTTTGTTTTATTTCATACCTTTTGTTCAAAAAGACATTGGACTAGCATAGAAATGAAATCTAGACTATATTATCAAAAGTATTGGGACACCTGCCTTGACCCACACATGAACTTTAATGGCATCCCAATCTTAGTCCATAGGGTTTAATATTGAGTTGGCTTACCCTTTGCAGCTATAACAGCTTCAACTCTTCTGGGAAGGCTGTCCATGAGGTTTAGGAGTGTGTCTATGGGAATGTTTGACCATTCTTCCAGAAGTGCATTTGTGAGGTCAGGCACTGATGTTGAAGAGAAGGCCTGGCACGCAGTCGCTACTCTAATGCATCACAAAGGTGTTCTGTCGGGTTAAGGTCAGGACTCTGTGCAGGCCAGTCAAGTTCCTCCACCCCAAACTCTCTCACCCATGTCTTTATGGACCTTGCTTTGTGCACTGGTGCACAGTCATGTTGGAACAAGAAGGGCCATCCCCAAACTGTTCCCACAATGTTGGGAGCATGAAATTGCCCAAAATGTCTGGTTATGCTGACACCTTAAAATTTCCCTTCACGGATCCCCCCTTTATTGGGCGCAGGGCCACTATTCACCACACACACCTGGATTAGTGCCCTTAGTGGCCCCAGGCATCATGATACCCACACCTGATTCCTGTCCGGGGCTGCCACACTGTTACCTGTTATTCTTTATGCTTCTACATGTATTTTGATGTACTTTGTGGACACTGTTGTCTGGGTCCGGTGGGACCGGCGGCTCTGCTTTGAAGAAATAAAGAATTTAAAAAAAAAAAAAAATAATTCCCTTCACTGGAACTAAGGGGCCAAGCCCAACCCCTGAAGAACAACCCCACATCATAATCTCCCCTCCACCAAATGAGTTGGACCAGTGCACAAAGCAAGGTCCATAAAGACATGCATGCGTGAGTTTGGAGTGGAGGAACTTGATTGGCCTGCACAGAGTCCTGACCTCAACCCGATAGAGCATCTGTGGGATGAATCTGGTCAAACATTCCCATAGACACACTCCTAAACCTTGTGGACGGCCTTCCCAGAAGAGTTGAAGCTGTTATAGCTGCAAAGGGTGGGCCAACTCAATATTGAACCCTACGGACTAAGACTGGGATGCCATTAAATTCATGTGTGTGTAAAAGCAGGCGTCCCAATACTTTTGGTAATATCGTGTACATTTAACCAAAACCCCAAACCAGTGCTCTTATTCTCCAGTCAGGGTCACCCGCACGTCAGGACTATGGCGCCATCACTAGGCATGACTTGCACCTCACACACTCCATATAACAATAACCGATTTGTCCAACATATTGAAGCAGAAATCTTTCGGGTCTCTATCTGCTTGAACATGTTGTGTCCTGGAGGAATGCATGTCACTCATGTCTCCCAGACATCTTTCACGCTGCTAACAAATAATAACATTCCTCCCAGTTTCATATTTCCATCTTTACAATCTGTCAGTTAACAGTTACATTGTGAAGTCTTTATTCATGCCACATGTCAGTGTGATGGACGTGGACTTTAAGCCTGTTAGCAAGTTAATGCGGACAGAACTGCGCTATCCATCAACAAGTCTGACGTTCCAAACTATTCTCTCTGTTCTTTGTATTCCACTGTGCCGCAGTGTGGGATGAGGATCACACTTTATATATAAAGGAGAAGAGTCTATACAACGATTGTACTTTTACCAAAATAGCTCCAGTGACCCTTTCCATCGCCTAAGCATGTACAATCATAGCCACTCGGTCATATGATTCGGATGTGCTCATCATTCCCTCACATATGCACTATAAGCTATTTATCAGAATCATTACTGATATGCAATTAGCGACCTTTTGTATCTTCCATTTCTAACCAATCCCCCCAGCGCTGACATATGCAGCGAGAAGTGTCACAGGAAGGCCAGAGGTGTCTTCGACGTCTGGTCTGTGATTGACAGGTTGGCTTTACTTTCTCTGTTCTGTGTAAGACGCAAGATGGCGGCACCCAGTGGAGAATAATTGGATCTTGGTTGACAGAAGAGTTTTATAGTGGTGAACTCTGATTACATTTGGCAAAATGAGGGGGTTGCTGTAAATTGTAATGATAATTCCACAACGTGTATGGAAGAGGAGGGTATATAGCCAACCAACCCGTATGGGTTCCTGACTTTTCTATACCTTGTATGGAGGGGAGAGTATACAGCCAGTCTTCTTGGGTTCCTGACTTTTCTATACCTTGTATGGAGGGGAGAGTATACAGCCAGTCTTCTTGGGTTCCTGACTTTTCTATACCTTGTATAGAGGGGAGGGTATACAGCCAGTCTTCTTGGGTTCCTGACTTTTCTATACCTTGTATGGAGGGCAGGGTATACAGTCAGTCTTCTTGGGTTCCTGACTTTTTTCTATACGTAGGATGGAGGGGAGGGTATACAGCCAGTCTTCTTGGGTTCCTGACTTTTCTATACGTAGGATGGAGGGGAGGGTATACAGCCAGTCTTCTTGGGTTCCTGACTTTTCTATACCTTGTATGGAGGGGAGGGTATACAGTCAGTCTTCTTGGGTTCCTGACTTTTCTATATGTAGGATGGAGGGGAGGGCATACAGCCAGTCTTCTTGGGTTCCTGACTTTTCTATACGTAGGATGGAGGGGAGGGTATACAGCCAGTCTTCTTGGGTTCCTGACTTTTCTATACGTAGGATGGAGGGGAGGGTATACAGCCAGTCTTCTTGGGTTCCTGACTTTTCTATACGTAGGATGGAGGGGAGGGTATACAGCCAGTCTTCTTGGGTTCCTGACTTTTCTATACGTAGGATGGAGGGGAGGGTATACAGTCAGTCTTCTTGGGTTCCTGACTTTTCTATACGTAGGATGGAGGGGAGGGTATACAGCCAGTCTTCTTGGGTTCCTGACTTTTCTATACGTAGGATGGAGGGGAGGGTATACAGCCAGTCTTCTTGGGTTCCTGACTTTTCTATACCTTGTATGGAGGGAAGGGTATACAGACAGTCTTCTTGGGTTCCCGACTTTTCTTGAAGGGGGGGAAGGGTATACAACCAGCCTTTGTAGGTCCCTGCCTTTGCTATACCTTATATAGAGGGGAGAGTGTACAGCCAGTCTTTATGGGTCCCTGACTTTTCTTTACCTTGTATGGAGGGTAGGGCATATAGCCAGTCTTCTTGGGTTCCTGACTTTTCTTGTGGGAAGGTATACAACCAGCCTTTGTAGGTCCCTGCCTTTGGTATACCTTATATAGAGGGGAGAGTGTACAGCCAGTCTTCATGGGTTCCTGAGTTTTTTGTACCTCGTATCGGGGGAGGATATACAACCAGCTCTTTGAGGTCCTTGTCTTTGCTATACCTTATATGGAGGGGAGGGTGTACAGCAGGTCTTTATGGGTCTTTGACTTGTATATACCTTGTATGGAGGGAAGGGCATACAGCCAGTCTTCATGGGTTTCAGGCTTTTCTGTACGTATGGGGGGAAGGTATACAACCAGCCTTTGTAGGCTATCAAACCAAATAAAATTCCCAGCTCAACTAACCAACCATCCTGCAACCAACCAAATTATCCTGTCTATCAGTGTGTGTTAAAAACAGGGGTTTAGTTTGCACACAATTGCAAATACATGCATTATCTACAGAGCCACTTCACAGCCCCCCAGCATTATCTGCAGTCCCATCTCCAAATTTTAAAAGCCTCCATTGTAGAAGCGCATGCATTATAATGGATAGGATCATCCCTATTTGTATACCTCATGTGAAGGGAAGGTTATACAGCCAGCCAACCTATATAAATACCTGACTTTTCTATACCTTGTATGGGGAGGGGGTATACAGCCAACCAATCTACATAGGTCCTTGAATTTTCTATACCTTGGTTGAAGGTGAGGGTATACAGCCAGTGAACCTTTATGGATCCCTCACTTTTCTTTACCTTGTATGGGGTAAGGGTATACAGCCAGTGAACATTTATGGGTCCCTCACTTTTGTTTATCTTGTATGGGGGAAGGGTATACAGACAGTCAACCTTTATGGGTCCCTCACTTTTCTCTCCCTTGTATGGAGGTGAAGAGGTGTACAGCCAACCTTTATGGGTCCCTCACTTTTCCATACCTTGTATGGAGGAGAAGAGGTGTACAGCCAACCTTTATGGGTCCCTCACTTTTCTCTCCCTTGTATGGTGGAAGCGTATACAGCCAACCTTTATGGGTCCCTCACTTTTCTATACCTTGTATGGAGGTGAAGGGGTGTACAGCCAACCTTTATGGGTCCCTCACTTTTCTCTCCCTTGTATGGTGGAAGCGTATACAGTCAACCTTTATGGGTTCCTCACTTTTCTATACCTTGTATGGAGGTGAAGGGGTGTACAGTCAACCTTTATGGGTCCCTCACTTTTCTATACCTTGTATGGAGGAGAAGAGGTGTACAGCCAACCTTTATGGGTCCCTCACTTTTCTATACCTTGTATGGAGGAGAAGAGGTGTACAGCCAACCTTTATGGGTCCCTCACTTTTCTATACCTTGTATGGAGGAGAAGAGGTGTACAGCCAACCTTTATGGGTCCCTCACTTTTCTCTCCCTTGTATGGTGGAAGCGTATACAGCCAACCTTTATGGGTCCCTCACTTTTCTATACCTTGTATGGAGGAGAAGAGGTGTACAGCCAACCTTTATGGGTCCCTCACTTTTCTATACCTTGTATGGAGGAGAAGAGGTGTACAGCCAACCTTTATGGGTCCCTCACTTTTCTATACCTTGTATGGAGGAGAAGAGGTGTACAGCCAACCTTTATGGGTCCCTCACTTTTCTCTCCCTTGTATGATGGAAGCGTATACAGCCAACCTTTATGGGTCCCTCACTTTTCTATACCTTGTATGGAGGTGAAGGGGCGTACAGCCAACCTTTATGGGTCCCTCATTTTCCTATACCTTGTATGGAGGTGAAGGGGTGTACAGCCAACTTTTATGGGTCCCTCATTTTCCTATACCTTGTATGGAGGGAAGGGGCGTACAGCCAACCTTTATGGGTCCCTCACTTTTCTATACCTTGTATGGAGGTGAAGGGGTGTACAGCCAACCTTTATGGGTCCCTCACTTTTCTATACCTTGTATGGAGGTGAAGGGGTGTACAGTCAGCCTTTAACTTTGAGAGGAGGGTATAAAGCCAACCACCCTATATGGGTCCCGAACTCTCTGGGCCAAATCCTCAAAAGAGATACGCAGGCGGAACTGCTGTTCAGCCTGCGTATCCCTGTGCCTATCTTTGGAACGGATCCTCAGAAGCAGTTTTCCAAAGATAGGCAGAAGATCTGACATCTGTAAGACACTTACACTGTCAGATCTTAGGATGCAGTACCGCATCCGCCGCTGGGGGCATTTCGCATTGAAATGCCGCTTTGCGTATGCAAATGAGGACTTACGGAGATCCACAAAGCTTTTCAGCTTTGTTTTTTCTGCGTAAGTTTACGTTTGCATACGTAAAATTAGGGCTGCTTTTACAAGGTGTAAACTGTTTACACCTTGTAAAAACAGACCTTTTTTTCGATCGCCGCGATTTTTTTTAAATTTTGGGCCAGATTCACAAAGAGATACGACGGTGTATCTACAGATACACCATTGTATCTCTGACTTACACTGGTCCTATCTATGCGCCTGATTCATAGAATCAGATACGCATAGATAGGACTAAGATCTGACTGTGTTACACTGTCGAAACTTTTTTTCAATTTAAAAATGGCGCCGGGGGCGTTCCCGCTGATTTACGATAAATAATATGTAAATCAGCGAGATACGCAAATTCACGAACGTACGCGGACCCGACGCAGTCTTCTTACGACGTTTCCGTAGCGGCGTACCCGTCGTATACTTACCCCTTCTTTTATCAGGCGCGGCCAATGTTAAGTATAGCCGGCGTTCCCGCGTCAAATTTGAATTTTTTAACGTCGTTTGCGTAAGTCGTTCTCGAATACGGACGGACGTCGTTTGCGTAAGAGTCGAAACCACTGACGTCCTAGCGACGTCAGTGGGAGCAATGCACGCCGGGAAATTTCGCGGACGGCGCATGCGCATTTAAATCGGCGCGGGAACGCGCCTGATTTAAATAGTACACTCCCCTAGCCGCGGAATTTGAATTCCGCCGGGGGATTTAGGATCCGCCGTCGCAAGTTTGGAGGTAAGTGGTTTGTGAATTAGCAACTTGCCTCCTAAACTTGCGGGAGCGGATCTTAATTCACGTAGATCAAGCGGGTCTATAGATCCATCTTCACATATTTTGTTTTAGGTCTGTTCAAAAGACTAGACAATATAAAGTGCCTAGTCAAGTGCCAAAAATAATTTATATGTTTAACACTGAAAATTAGAGATGTTTAACCAGAGAGTAGCTTTAAAGGAGATTTAAGCGCCATAATGTCGCAGTCCCGAAAAAAACGCTATAACTTTTGCGCAAACCAATCAATAAACGCTTATTGCGATTTTTTTTACCAAAAATATTTAAAAGAGTACGTATCGGCCTAAACTGAGGAAATTGTTTTTGTTATATGTATATATTTTTGGGGAATATTTATTATAGCATAAAGTAAAACATATTGGGCTAGATTCAGGTAGCTGCGCCCCTTCTTACGGCAGCCCAGCGTATCGTATTTATGCTGCGCCGCCGTAAGTTTGAGGGGCAAGTGCTGTATTCACAAAGCACTTGCCTCTTAACTTTCGGCGGCGTAGCATAAATGGGGCCGGCGCATTTTACGTTTTTTACGAACGGCACATGCGGCGTTCGTGAAAAAATCCCAGTGCGCATGCTTGAAATTCCGACGCAAATCGTCATTGCTTTCGACGTGAACGTAAATTCCATCCAGACCTATTCGCGAATGACTTACGCAAACGACGTAATAAATTCAAATTTCGAAGCGGGAACGACGTCCATACTTAACATTGGCTGCGCCACCTAATAGCAGGAGCAACGTTACGCCGGAAAAGCCTTACGCAAACAACGTAAATAAATACCGCCGGGCGCACGTACGTTCGTGAATCGACGTAACTAGGTAATTTGCATATTCTACGCCGAAAACAACGCAAGCGCCCCTAGCGGTCAACGTAATATTGCACACAATTATATGGCGCCGCATTCAAGTTACGTCGGCGGAGGAAGCCTATTTTTTAGACGTATCTGCCTTTGAGAATCGGCGTAACGATATGCCGACGCAGATTTGAAATTACGGCGGCATATCTGGAGATACGCTGCCGTAATACTATGCTGAATCTAGCCCATTGTTTTTTTTTTTTTTTTAATCGCTCTATTTTTGTTTTATAGCACAAAAAATTAAAACCGCAGAGGTGATCAAATACCACCAAAAGAAAGCTCTATTTGTAGGAAAAAAAGGACGCCAATTTTGTTTGGGAGCCACGTCGCAGTGCCGAATCGCAAAAAGGGGCCAGGTCCTTAACCTGCCTGGCGGTAACCCCGAGCGTGACTCGGGGTGGATTTTTTCTGCTGCGATCGGTAACCCCGAGTCGCGCTCGGGGTAAGCTATGCAGAGCCTGCAGCGCGCGCTGGCTTACCTTGTCCTGGATCCAGCGATGTCACCGCGCTGTGTGAGCGAGCGGGTGCTCGCTCGATTCACACAGCGTCCTCCTGTGCCGCCGATCTCCGTTCCCTGCGACGTTACGACGCACGGGAGCGGAGATCGGCGCCAAATTCAAAAACGTAAACAAACACCTTACATACAGTATACTGTAATCTTATAGATTACAGTACTGTATGTAAAAAAAAACACACCCCCTTGTCCCTAGTGGTCTGCCCAGTGTCATGCATGTTCTTTTATATAATAAAAACATTTCTTTCTCCCTGCAAACTGTAGATTGTCCATAGCAACCAAAAGTGAGCCCTTTATGTCAAAAATGGTTTTAGAGCAGCTAGAAAACAGCGATAATAAATTATAATCAATTATAAACTATAATGACCTAAGAAAGTCCTGTGACCAGCCTGTCTTCAATCACAAGGTTCTTCCTGTGACACTTAGGCCCCATACTCACGACCAAACATGTCTGCTGAAACTGGCCCGCAGGCCAGTTTCAGCAGACATGTTTGGTCGTGTGTGGGCGCGAGCGGGCCGAATTCCAGCAAACATTTGCCCGCCGGGCCTTTTCCCAGCAGACAAATATTCCTGGACTTGTTTTAAAACAGCCCGCTGGAATTCAGCCCGCTCGGACATGTACGGTCGTCAGTACAGACCTACCGTACATGTCCAGGCGCCCGCCGTCCCTCGCATGCGTCGAATGACTTCGACGCATGCGTGGAAGCATTTTAAAGGCGGGCCGCCCACGTCGCCGCGTCATTGTCGCGGCGACACCGCGTCATCGACGCGGCGACACCGCGGACACGCCCCGCGTATTGTTTACGCGCGGACTTCTGTACGATGGTGTGTACAACCATCGTACAGAAGCCCTCTGGCAGACATGTATGGTGAAAACGGTCCGACGGACCGCTTTCACCATACATGTTTGTCCGTGTGTACCCGGCCTAAGAAGGGAGAACTCTGGATACACAACAGGCTCCACATCATGACCTGCATTTTATGAATGGGCCGCACAGTGCAATCCATGGTGTGGACATAGCAAAACAGCTGGTAGAGATATCCGCTGTCCATCATAAATCAGGCCACAACTCACCAGCTGCGCATGCAGAACTTCAGGTTTATGGCACAGATACAGCCTAAAAGCCTGTGAAGTTTTATATGGCTGAAGGGGTTAAATCCTAGCTGAATAAGGAGCAGTATCCTGGCAATATCCTCTAATTGTGTGTAATTAGAATGTTGTAACAAAAACAGAGTAATAAATAGTGCTGATTTGATTGGAGACATTTTTATTGTTTTGTTCTTCTGCAATAGTTCCATGTTTATAATTCAGCTGGACCGGATGTATTAACCACTTGCTTACTGGGCACATACACCCCCCTCCTGCACAGGTGAAATTTCAGCTTCCGGCACTGCGTCGCTTTAACTGACAATTGCGCGGTCGTGCGACGTGACTCCCAAACAAAATTGACGTCCTTTTTTCCCCACAAGTAGAGCTTTCTTTCGGTGGTATTTGATCGCCTGTGCGTTTTTTTATTTTTTGCACTATAAACAAAAAAGAGCGACAATTTTGAAAAAAAAATACAATATTTATTACTTGTTGCTATAATAAATAGCCCAATTTAAAAAAAAAATAAAAAAAATCTTAGTTTAGGCCGATACGTATTCTACATATGTTTGGTAAAAAAAAAATCGCAATAAGCGACTGGTTTGCGCAAAAGTTATAGCGCCTACAAAATAGGGGACAGAATTGTTTTATTTTTTTATTTTTTTACTAGTAATGGCGGCGATCTGCGCCATTATGGCGGACACATCGGACACATTTTTTGGCGCCATTCACATTTTTACTGTGATCATTGCTATAAATATGCACTAATTACTGTATAAATGTGACTGGCATTGAAGGGGTTAACACTAGGGGGTGAGGAAGGGGTTAAATATGTTCCCTATATAGTGTTCTAACTGTAGGTGGAGGGGGGTGACTGGGGGGAGGTGACCGATCTGTGTCCCTATGTACAAGAGACACAGATCGGTCTCCTCTCCAGAGACGGGACGCTGTCTCTGTGTGAGCCGGCAATGAGAGATGATCTCAAATGTTTACATTTGAGATCATCTCTCATTGGCCGCACAGATCGCATAGCAAACGGCCACTCTGATTGTCCGTTCGCCGCGATCTGTGATTGGCTGTGTCCCAGGGACACGGCCAACACAGAGTTTCCCCGCTGCGCGTGCGGGAGCGCGCGCAGGGAACGAGCAAAGGGGCGGACGTCAATTGACGTCCACTTGGATATTCAGGTCCGCGATGTAGCCGTCATTCGGCTATAGCGCAGGCGCCAGGAGGTTAAAGAAAGTCTGTAATACAAAGGTTCTTTTTTTTATGTAAATGAGAATGTTAGCAGCTTATTAAAAAAACATTTTTACAAATTCTTGTTTTCAATTCTTTGATCTGTGATTACACATGTACGTGGAAACATGCAAGCAGTTTAAAGCAGACTTTCAGTAATTGTATCATCTTTCCACCTATTAAATCTTCTGCCCTTGTTTTAACTTTGGATAGTAAAACTTTTTTTTTTCTGTCAGTTACCTTATACAACCCACTTCCTGTTTCCTGTCTGGTCATTAGCCTAGGCTTATGACATCATGCACAGCTCTCTTCTGAGATTTTGCCAGGAAGGGAGGGGGGATGAGTCATAAGAGGGCCAATAGGAGCTGCAGATCTGGAGCTGTGCCTCTGTGTGTCTGTGTAAATCCAGAAAGTGAACAGGCAGCAGCTTCAGCTGCCCACAGTTAAAATGGTTACAGCCAGACTAAGGCCCCTTTCACATTGAGGAGTTTTTCAGGCGGTACAGCGCTAAATTTAGCGCTGCTATCCCGCCTGAAAAACTCCTTCACTGCAGACTCAATGTGAAAGCCCGAGGGCTTGATACATTGATATTTGGCAAGTACAGAATCACAGTATATATTAAATTAAATGCAAAGTGGTTGGAGGGAAGCTCCAGAATGGCAAAGATGTTTTTATTACAAATTATGTGAGCCGACTGCAGTTCCTCTTTCAGTACTTGAACCAGAGAAGCAGGATAAGGAGGCAGTCTGTCCTCATGTGCTGACAAGTAGCATTCTGATAGGAGAAGGGAGCGGAGTGACAGTGGAGTAAGCTTAAAATGCACTAAACTCTGGTTTAAAAAGCAAAAAATATATTCAAATGTGTATTCTTAACCTTCTGTTGCTCTCAACCTCCTGAAAACCTTTAAATTCCTTTTTCTTTTTTTTTTGTTGCTGTGATTTGAAATCCTATTAGAGGATCGGCTTTCCCTGCATCACTCATCTGCAGTCTGGAGCTGTCCGCTGCAGTACTTCCTTGTCATCACAAGATGTCCTCAGTCTTCTGTGTGTAATTAGGCCCGTGTCATTTAATCCTGAAGACTAAAGCCTCGTACACACGACCGAGGAACTCGACGGGCGTCGAGGAACTCGACAAGGCAAGTTTCTCCATTCCCGTCGAGGAAAAAGAAGACATGCTCTCTTTTTTGGCTCGATGGGATCCTCGAATGTACACACGACGGGTTTCCTCGGCAAAAAAAAAGTTTCTTGCTGGTTTTTGCCGAGAAACACGGTCGTGTGTACGAGGCCTGAGGACATGCTGGCCCAGATTCTCAAAGGGCTTACGACGGCGCAACGCCATGTACGCTGTCGCAAGTCCTAATCTGGGCCGTCGTATCTATGCGACTGATTCTTAGTATCAGTTACGCATAGATATCCTTTCGATCCGACAGGCGTAAGGCTCTTACGCTGTCGGATCTTAAATGCAATTTTATTTTTTGCCGCTAGGTGTCCCCTTCGTCGTTTTCCCCGTCGAATATGCAAATTAGCTAGATACGCGAATTCCCGAACGTACGCAAGGTCGACGCAGTGAAGTTACGACATTTACATTACAGTTTGTGCGGCGTAAAGTTGCCCCTGCTATATGAGGGGCAACCAAAGTTAAGTATGGCCGTCGTTCCCGCGTCGAAATTTAAAAAATTATGTTGTTTGCGTAAGTCGTCCGTGAATGGGGCTGGACGCCATTTACGTTCACGTCAAAACCAATGACATCCTTGCGACGTCATTTGGAGCAATGCACCCTGGGATATTTTCCGGACGGCGCATGCGCAGTACGTTCGGCGCGGAGAACGCTGTTAATTTAAATGCTCCACGCCCCCTACCCGGCTAATTTGAATTAGGTGGGCTTGCGCCGGGTGATTTACGCTACGCTGCCGCAACTTTACAGGCAAGTGCTTTGGTGATAAAACTTGCCTGTAAAACTTGCGGCGGCGTAACGTAAATGACATACGTTACGCCGCCGCAGAGATACGCCGGATCTACGAGAATCTGGCCCACTGTGAATGAAAGTTGTCGTGGACCCATCCACGTAGCACCTTTCATTCACGGTGTGGTAATGCAGAGGGCAACACTGGCATCATCACCTCAGCTGTGTTCTCCCACTTGGGAGAAGTTCGAAGGAAAAGAGGACCCTGTGACATTTTTACCCTGAAGATTTCTGAAAAAAGGGTATATACAGTTTTTAAAAAAAGGGCCCAGGGATAAAGTGGTTGATTGGGTGTAGGGACTGAGCCTTGAGTTGGGCCTAAAAAATGTCTAATAATTATCAGAATACTGTAAAAGGTATTTATGCACTTCACCCCCGGAAGGATTTGCCCCTTTAATGACCAGACCATTTATGCGATACGGCATTGTGTCGCTTTAACTGACAATTGCGCAGTCGAGCGATGTTGTACCCAAACAAAAAAATCGATGTCCTTTTTTCCCCACAAATAGAGCTTTCTTTAGTGGTATTTGATCACCTATGCGGTTTTTATTTTTCTATAAACAAACAAAAAGCGACAATTTAAAAATATATTATTTTTGTTTGACTTTTTGCTATAATACATATCCAAAAAAAATATAAGAAAATAATTTATTCATCAGTTTATTCTTCTACGTATTTTTGTTTAAAAAAAATTGCAATAGGCATATATAGATTGGTATGCACAAAACATATTGCGTCTACAAACTATGGGATAGATTTAGGGACTATTATTTATTTTTATTGTTTTTATTAGTAATGGCAGCAAGCTGCGATTTTCAGTGGGACCGTGACATTGCGGTGGACAAATCTGACCCCAAATGACACGTTTTGGGGACCAGTGACATTATTACATTGATCGGTGCTATGAAAATGCAAAAAAGGGGGTTAACACTAGGGGGCGATCAAGGGGTTACCTGTTTTCCCTGGTGTGTTCTAACTGTAGGGGGGATGGGCTGGCAGGGACATGACAGAGATCATTGTTCCCGATGACTGGGAACAGTAGATCTCTGTCATGTCATCTGTCAGAATGGGGATCTGCCTTTGAAAAAAAGCCTGTACTAGGCAATCGTGGGTCGCTGGCGATTTGCGCAGGAGAGCTATAACGAAGACGGCTGGTCAGCAAGTGGTTAAAGTGGTTTTAACTTAATGTATTCTATGCATTGAGCCCCCCTCTATACTCAACTGAGCCTGCAATGTGCACAAGAGCAGTGGCTGTCTCTGCTCTCTCTCCTAATTGGACAGAGAGGCAGCAGCGAGAGCCATTGACTCCTGCTGCTGTCAATCACAACCAGTGAAGAGAGGGTGGGGGGCGGGGCCAAGCTGCACGCTCTGTGACATAGAGAGCTGGCTCGGGAGCGAGCACGCATGAGTGCCCCCATAGCAGGCCACTTGCTATGGGGGCACAGGATCAGGGCAACTCTGCGGAAAACAATTGTAAGTAGGTTTGTTATTTAAAAAATAAATAATAAAATAAAAAATAAAATAAAAAATAAATAAATAAATGTTACCTTTTAGAATCACCTTAAAATGGTATTGTTGAGAGAAGTATTCTCCAAGACACAGCTGACTTCCTTTCCTGTGTTCCTGAAACTAATATCTGATTTTGTTGCATTTTGCCTAACAAGTCATCTGCTGGAGCAATATGCTCCACAGGAACGTTTAACGGTTTCTGTGAACATTCTGGTTAGTGTAAAGCCTCATACACACGATCAGACTTTTCCGTGGATTTTCATCTGAATGGGTGTTGGCCGTGAACTTGTTCTGCATACACACGGCAGGACTTTTTCAGCTAACTTTGACCAAGTCACGTGGTTTTTCAGCTCTTTACCGCGACCCTGTGGGCAACTTCTGGTATTGTTGTCTGATCTTTAGCATTGGTTCTGAGCATGGGTGTTTGTACTTTGGACTTTAGTCCAATGGACTTGTGTACACACGATCGGATTAGCCGACGTAGGACATTTGTTGCCGGAAAGTTTGTCTGTTCTCACAGCAAACATTTGTCTGATGAAAAAGCGAAAAAGTTTGTGCAATGGAGCGTACACACGGTCAGATTGTCCGCTAAAACACGTCCGTCGGACATTTGTTGTCAAAACGTCTGATCGTGTGTATGAGCCTTTACACACCTTGGCATGTTTTGTTGCAATTTTTTAATAGATATGTTGGTCAATTAACCGCTTGCCGCCCGATGCACACAGATATACGTCTGCAGAATGGCACAAGCAGGCAGAAGGACATATATATACGTCCCCTTTAAGAAGCGGTTATTGTGGACACGCGCCTGCCGCGATTTCCATGAGCCCGACCGCGGATTCTGCGGACTTGATCGCCGCGGGCATACCCGCGATCGTCTCACGGAGAGATAGAACGGGGAGATGTTAGGCGATTAAGTTCGCATTTGTTGCGCTATACAAGTTACTCACTCACTAAACACATCTCCCCGTTCTGCCTAGGGACACTGTCACTGATTGTGTTCCCTGTCATCGGGAACAGCGATCAGTGATGTGTCACAGCAAGTCTCGTCCCCTGACAGTAAGAATCACTCCCTAGTACTGACTTAACCCCTACAGCACCACCTAGTGGTTAACCCTTTCACTGCAGTATCATTTTCACAGTATCAGTGCATTTTTATAGCACTGATCGCTGTAAAAATGACAATGGTTCCAAAAATGTGTCAAAAGTGTCCGATGTGTCCGCCATAATGTCGCAGTCAAGATAAAAATTGCTGATCGCCGCCATTACTAGTAAAAAAAAAAATATCAATAAAAATGCTATAAAACTATCCCCTATTTTGTAGATGCTATAACTTTTGCGCAAACCAATCAATAAACGCTTATTGCGATTTTTTTAACCAAAAATATGTAGAAAAATACGTGACGGCCTAAACTGAGAAAAAAAAATGGGCCAGGTTCTCAAAGGCGTTACGACGACGCAACGCCATTTGCGCCGTCGTAAGTCCTAATCTGGCCCAGTGTATCTATGCGACTGATTCTTAGAATCAGTTACGCATAGATACCCATTAGATCTGACAGGCGTAAGGCTCTTAAATGCAATTTTTTTTCCTCCCGCTAGGTGTCGCATCGTCGTTTTCCCCGTCGTCAATGCAAATTAGCTAGTTACGCGAGATTCCCGAACATACGCGCGGACGACGCAGTAATTTTACAACGTTTCCGTAAGCGTAAACTTGCCCCTGCTATAATGAGGGGCAAGTTTACGTAGGTCCGTCGTATGCCATGTTAAGTATGGCGTCGGGTCAGCGTCGGCTTTTTCCGTCGTTTTCGTAAGTCGTTCGCAAATACGACTTTACGTCAATGACGCTCACGTCGGCGTCATTGACGTTTTCCGTCGTGAGCTGGAGCATGCGCACTGGGCTATTTTTCCGCCCGGCGCATGCGCAGTTCGATCGGCGTGGGGGTGCGCTTAATTTAAATACAAGCCGCCCCCTTTGAATTACGCGGCCTTACGCCAGGCCAATTACACTACGCCGACGCAAATTACGGAGCAAGTGATTGGAGAATACGGCACTTGCTCCAGTAATTTGCGGCGGCGTAGTGTAAATGGCTTACGCTACGCCGCCGCAGATTCTACAAGAATCTGACCCAATGTTTTTTTATATATTTTTTGGGGATATTTATTATAGGAAAAAGTAAAAAATATTGCATTTTTTTCAAAATTGTCGCTGTATGTTTGTTGATAACGAAAAAAAGGACGTCAATTTTGTTTTGGAGTCACATCGCACGACTGCGCAATTGTCAGTTAAAGTGACACAGTGCCGAATCGCAAAAAGTTGCCTGGTCATTTAGCAACAAAATGGTCCGGGGCTTAAGTGGTTAAAGGAGATTTACAAAAAAATAAATACTGAAGGTAATCATTAAAGGTCATACTCATTGTAAACCTTTATTTCTTTTTCAGGATTTCCATCAGGAAGTGGAACAGCTAGCACATTCGGAGAGTTTGTCAAGTTTGGACAGTCTAGAAGAAGGCCTGAACACAAACGAGGAAAATGATACAGTGCAAGAGCTTCCAATTGATACTTTGCACAGAGCGTTGTTAGAAATCTCTTCCACGGTGAACAGTGGAAATCACTACACCAATCGGAGCAATAGTGGGTTAAACAGTGGAAAAAGTTCTCCTGAACCTAATCAGGTCGTACCGGATATATTAAGAGAACAAAACGTATCTATGAAAGTTGAAGAGTGGCACAGATCTGCTGCTAAGCAAGCAGTGATAGATCCTACATCACACAATGGATCCTCCTACGGTTCCTTCTCCCCGACACGAGACATAAATCACTTCTCAGAAATGCCCACTGCAGAGGAAAAGACAGGTTATCCTGACATGGGTTATAGAGAAAGTTCAACTGTTGTGGTTAGGCCAAGCAAAGCTTGGGCCACTCCCGACCCAACCCCAAGAGAAACCACACAAGCCTTGATGCTACAAAATAACAAAGACATGGTGCAATGCCATGGCTTATCAATAAAGCCCATAATGACTCAACCCTTGGCAACGCCAATAGTCGTTCCATTATCTGGAAGTTCTGCCAGTAACTGCCAACCCAACTCTGATTTAAAACAAAGTAAACATACACATGAAATTCATTTAACGAATTCTGTTTCTGATGCCACAGCTAGTTCATATAATTCACAGTTTTATAGAGTGAAAAGTGACCTGAATAAACCTATAGAAGGCAGCAGCCAGAGCACCCCGTTGCGGGCATACCTCTCCTCACCCAATCTCGTTTCTAATATCAAATCTGGTGTTATGCAAGAAGAAAAGGAAGATCGAAAAAGTGGTCATTCCCAAGATGATCCTGATGATGTTTTGAATACGTTTTATATCAAAGCAAGAACTGGAAAAGAAGGACACAGATTGTTAAAAAGTATATTAAAGAAAGTATCAAAGTATGAAAAGGGTTATAATAGGACTCTGGGTATTGAAAAAATGTTTCAGCTAGGGGAGAAAAGCTCAGATGGCCTTAGGGACAGCGTGGAACTGGCTAAGGAAAAGGAAAAAAATAAAAATAAAAAATTAAGATGGCTAGATGAAAAGGACAAAATAATGGATAACAAAGAGGCGCCAGGAACAATTAGGAATTTGGAAGCTAACCTGAAGTCTCAATTGGAGCCCCCTGCTTCTGGAAAGTTTATGGAACATGTTCTTGTACCTACTGTTTCCATAACTGACCAAGTAGGTCCTTCTACCGGGACTCCTAGCTCTGTTTTTTCTACGGGTTACCATTTCACCAAGCAGGCATGGATGGCAAATAAAGGAGAGGAAATTAACTCTGTAGGCCATACCTATGCCATTAGAACACCACCGAAGGCAAAGACAAGGATAGCAAAGCGCCCAAAATCAGCTAAAAGTCAGTCTGTGGTTGCGTACCGGAATAGGAGGGGTGTCATTATACGCCCTCAATCAGCTACGGAAGCAAGTAAAATTGCAAAGACTCAGGGAAAGGCGATGGTTCCTCGTCCTCCACCCAGGCATGCCATGGACAATACTATTGGTGAGGCCATCACAGAAACCAAGGGTCAGCCTGCGAACATTTCTCAGGTTAATCATTTGAACAATGTTGTACAATCACCCAGTCATGGTTTGACAAGAGATGCAATGCCTTCTAAAACAATATCTCGTTCTTTGGGTAATTTGATTGCTGCACAACAACTTGGCTCTCCCGATGCTGAGAATGCCACAAAATCTCTCCTTACTTTGAACAGTGATCGGGTGTCGGCTTTACAAGAAAGTTTACCCGTTTCTGCCAAACGGAAGCCTGTATATGGAGAGAATGGACTGCGTCTAGACCATACACCCACCGATGAGGAAATTGCTCTTTTGTGGAAAGGAGTACGAAGTGCCTTATCTCATAAAAATTCTACTGCTGGTAAGTTGGTCTGTGTGCTTGTAAAACGACTAAAGTTTGGGGTATTTTTCTATAACCTACAAAACAGATTAAAACCCACACATGCAAAAATCACATTTATCCTGCAAGGCTAGTTAAATACACCTGAACATATTAAAAAATACGGGGGTTTGGTCACACTATATGGTCATATAGTGCTAAGCCCACTTACTGCAACAAAGTACCCCAAATTAGTGGGTCCTGCCCTGTTAATAGAATGAAAGAACCTGTGTCTCGACCATGGGAGATAAACTCCTCTATAAGGGAGAACTGAAGGGATTCCTCCTATGCACTGGTGGCCACTAATGAGAGGTATTGAGCAGGGGGATAATCCCCCTATATTCTGATTTGTACTGTATTTGGTCTTATAGCAGCACCATCTTGGATATATAGCATTTTAATAGCCCATTCACACAGGGGCAACACAACTTCCAGCACGACTTTGGGAGGCAACTTGGACACGACTTGAGTATGAATCATCAGGCAACTTACAAGGCAACTTCAAGTCACCTCCATAAAAGTACAAGGCAACTTCAAGTCGCCTCCAGGACAGGAGGCTTTCCAGTGGCCAATCAAACAACAATCAGCTCTGTGGGAGGGAGGGGTTTGCCTGAGAAATGTATGTTCTCTTCCTGTATTGTTGCTTCAGTTAAGACAGTGATCCGACTTCTGAGGCGACTTCCATTAAAATCAATGGGTACAATTTGCCTACAAGTCGCCTACAAGTCGGATCAAAGTAGTACAGGAACCTTTTTTGTAGTCGGAGCGACTGCAGTAGTGTACATTAAGACACAAGGAGACAAAAAGCAGCGCCCTCTAAGCGTAGTAATCACGTTTTTAATAGGTAAAAACAGACAATTCTTATAAAGGTGTCACTCACAAAGTGATATAAAACATGGGCTTATCTGTAAGTTGTGTCATCCATTGGGACATCTGGGGTGCAGGTGCTCCGCTGGTCCTGGAGATGTGGAATGGACATCCCAGTGTAGACCACACTAATACCGCAGCAGCGGGAAGGTAGACCTCTGATGCTGAGGAGGAAGAAGGTGTCCTGATGTTGGCCACTCTACCATCTACCGCAATAGCGGGATGGTGAACCTCCGATGCTGGGGAGGAAGAAGGACAGCGCTCCGTGGAGCACAGCAGTGCAACGTCACTTCCAGATGTGCGTCACGGGGAGGTGCGCGCGTTCGAAGCATGCGTGCATCTTCGTCAGGCTCTATAGCTCGTCAGGTGGACTCTATTTACTAATTAGGTGGCTTCTGAAGGCAATTAGTTCCACTAGCTTTAGTTAGGGGTATCAGAGTAAAGGGGGCTGAATACAAATGCATGCCACACTTTTCAGATATTTATTTGTAAAAAATAAATAAAACCATTTTATCATTTTCCTTCCACTTCACAATTATGTGCCACTTTGTTTTGGTCTATCACATAACATACATTTCCCTTTTTTTTTTGTTTAGCTCATTTTTACAACAGACCCCTTTTAATGTTGTTCTAGGCGATTTCCATCCCGGTGATCTACCTTCTAATTTGCAGACACGACCTAACCTGTCCCATGTTGTCATTGATGGAGCAACACTGAATAACTGGAAAACATTTTCTAGAGCAAATGGCTTCTCCTCTCCTTTTGTTAATGGTAGGATTTTCAACATTATAATGCCATGTTTTGACAAAATATTTAAAGATTTGGGATAATAGTATGAACTAGCATTTGGGCATTAGCACCTAAATGTGAAGTATTCCTGATTGGGTAAAAAATTATTCATATGAGGATCTATGATTTAATATGTACCATTATGCCATAAGAATACTAAACTATATATTTCAGCTAGTGACAACTATGTATGCATCATCTGGCTACTTTAGCAATCATTTATACAAAATGCTTATATAGGTTTGTTTCTATAGAGTAGGGCAGTGATGGTGAACCTTGGCACCCCAGATGTTTTGGAACTACATTTCCCATGATGCTCATGCACCCTGCAGTGTAGTCGAGCATCATGGGAAATGTAGTTCCAAAACATCTGGGGTACCAAGGTTCACCATCACTGGAGTAGGGAGTATACATACAGTTGTGTGGCATTGGGCTATCTTGGTGGCAATCAATGGTGACCATTGAGGTAAAGCTTAACCCCTTGATGGACTCTCACCTTAACTGCCTGGAGATGACTCAGTAAGATCATTGCCCAACCCAGCAGTACCCTGCCAGATCAGTGGAATGTATTCTTGTGTCTGTAAGCACCCTAAGGCTGGCCAAAGTATATGCAATTGTCCTTTTCTCAATTACAGGTTGAAGGAAATTAAATTGCTTGATTCCCCCATCAACACAGTCAGTTTTGATGAGGGAATCCCTCCCGCAGTGCTATTGTGTTCTGCCGGCGGGGAGCGTAGAGAGACTTCCCCACCAGCAGAATACAATGTTCACTGCCACCAGCTATCACATAAAAAACAAACAGCCTGGGTGTACGGAAACCAATTGATGGATTGACTTCAGTACAACCAGTCTGCCCATAGATGGATCAAAATGTTCCCAGTTCCTGCTGAACTGGCTGAATTTCAGTCTGTCAATGGCCGGCTTAACTCTCAAGTCAAAAAATACAATTCGGCAGTAAGTCTCCATCACTTAGGTTGGCCATAGATGATTTGATTTTTTTTTTCATCAGCCAGGGCTGTTTGAAAAGAAAAAAATAAACAGATTCCCCCATCCACACAAGCAAGATGGATGGAGTAATCCTCCCACTGTGACATTTTGTTCTGATAGTCGAGAGAATACTCTGATTAGCGCTGCAGCCGCTGATCAAAGAAAAGTTTACCAACAGTCCCAGTAGATCGACTTCTGTTGAGCAAGAATGGCCATAGGTGGATCAAATTTGCTCAGTTCCTGTTACCCAGTCGAATTTTGATCCATCTATGACCAGCGTTAAGCTTTCCGTGAATGGTAAACAATGGCAGTGACACAATCTCGGTGAAGACAGGCAAGTACAAGACTGCTGTGCCAACTTCCCTCACAGCCCCAGATCACCCCAAACAACTCTTTTTTTCCCCCTCTCGTCTTAACCCAGCACCAGTTTAATTCTAATACTCCACTTACAAACTCCCTTTCTGTACTGTTCTCTTGGTTGTCCTTCTCACTTGCTCATTTCATTCTTTTAAGTGTTCAGTGTGGTTCCTATCTCTTTTTACCACCACAATATGGTCCTGCCCAATCTTTTTTCCACTGTCTAAACCAGGGGTGCCCAACCAGTGGCCCGGGGGCCACATGTGGCCTGTGGAGCCCTCTGATGTGACCCGCAACCTCCTGCTCTGGGATGGCTGGTTGGCAAGCCCAGGTTGCAGGTTGCCAACCTGCCATCCCAGAGCATCAGTGTTGTGAATAAAGTCGGCAGTAGAGGAAGCTATCGGCTTTTCAGAAAGTGCACGACACATGCAGGATATAATAGACGTCTATGGCAAAGTGCAGCTAACCGCCAGGAAAACCTCAGGTATACTGCACCGCACCCACATTGTGGGAAGACTGCAGACCATCAGTGTAAAAGCAGCCTTAGGCCCCTTTCAACCGATTGGTCCAACCCAATCAGACCCTCCATTCACCTCTATGGAGCGGCAGATGTAAATACTTTTGTCCGTTTACACCTGCTCACATCCAATCTGATCTGTTAAAAAAAACTGAAGTGGATCCCTCCCCTTCCATCTGATTGGATCAGAGGGCCCATAGAGTAGATTGGGTCGTGTCTGTGTTGCATATGCAGGACTGGACACAGACCTGTCATCTGCCCACTCCGCTCATTGTGGCCCACAACTGGTTACTAAGTCGCTTCAGTGGCCCTCAGCCTTCAAAAGGTTGGGCACCCCTGGTCTAAACAGTCCCTTGACTTCCATCCATATGCATAACCTCTCCACAGTTCCCACCCTCCTCTTCACCATCATTTTAATTTCCCCCATCGCCACCACCATCATTAGCTGATGATCCCACTGCCATCCGCATCCTTTCTTGGGAGTCATTGAGGAGTTAAAAAGACAAAAAAAATGGGAGGGGGAGAGAAGCGCAATATGTGTAGCATGTAAAGTGCAATTTTAATTAAAAAAATAAAACGCACTTACAAAGATAAAATGGAGCTCAGCATCAGCAGCCGGTCAGGTAGCCTCCAGGACAGAGATTAGACAGGCAACGGATGTCTTGCCTTGGCCACGGCTTGGGAGCAGAGATGGAATGGAAGCAGGGAACCACTGTCACTGGAGTGTCAACAGCTCCAGCATTCTCCCACAACATAAGATGACTTCAAATCCTGGGCCCTGAGTTCCATCCGTAGCTTTAGCTCTCCAGTGATATCTCTGTTCTAGAGGCTACCCGACTATAATGCTGAGCTCCATTTTAACTTTGTGAGTGCTTTTTTATATTTTCTATTAGAATTATACTTTACATGCTACACATATTGCACTTCTCTCCCCCGCTTTTTTATATTTTTTATTTAAATTAGACTTTACATGCTACACTATGGTTGTTGCGCTATTCTCCCCCTCTCCTCTTTTTGTCTCCTACAGCCACACAGCACACCCATGCTGGAATGAAGCAGCACTTTCAGAGTTAAATTAGTAGTGTGTTGTATAGCACTCCAGGCTACCCGCATCATCTAGCTTAGATAGGCTTCATCTGTCAAATTGTTTTATACGGTATCATACAGTTTTATGTTGTTTCACATTGTAAACTTATATCTAGCTCATCAGAGCACCGAGTTCTAACCAGCACTTATACAGGGTATATATACTCGGGTTATTCTTTGCATTAGACCACTATGGGCAGTTTCATTCCAAGGGGTCGGTTTTTCTGGGTGTTCATGTCTTTGATCTTTTTTCATTTGAGGAGTTAAAGCTGAATGCCAGAGATAACGCTTTATTTCTTCCTGATTTTTTTTTTATTAGGTTATGTAACCCTTCCAAGAAGAAGGCAGAATGTAGATAACAATGAGAACAAACGCAAAGCTTTGCTGGAGCAACGAAAAGGAAGACCTTGTTCAGCAGGCTGGAGGCCTCCACTCTCACAGGTAGGCTATGGCCATCTAAATAGGATAATCCTTTAAACGAATAATATGTGCAAAACGCTATACTTCCCAGCTCAGAACCATGCAGAAAAAAAACAGTTTAACTCATTAGAGAATTATGATAAAGTATGAATTAAAGTGTATATAAACTTAAAGGAGAAGTCCAGCAATTCGTTTTGCACTCCTGTGACCCGTTTTCAACAGAAAGTGGGCTGGAATCAGCTCTCTGCAGACGTTACAGGAATCAGTCCAGGCACTGCGTCATCCCGACAGTGGAAGTCTGGATCCGGCCAGGTGCCTAGACTGATACCCGTCTCAGCCTCTCAGCGAGCCGCTAAGAGCCTGAGACGGATGCTCTCCGCCCCTCCGCCCCTCCACAGCTCAGCAGTCCAGTGAGTGTGGACCGAGCTCTCTGCTCAGGCAGCTGTGAAAACCGAGCCTTCGGCGGTGTTCGATCGCTCAATTCTCAGTAAAGAGGCAGCAGGGACAGATGCAGCATCGGGCCGATGCTGCATCCACCTAGGTAATTATGAATCTAGAAAAAAAAAAGACTTTTCTTTTAACCACTTAAAGACCTTAGGTGTTTTTCAGATGTAGTGTTTGCAAGACTAAAACAGTTTTTTCTGCTAGAAAATTACTTAAAACCCCCAAACATTATATATATTTTTTTTCTAACACCCTAGAGAATAAAATAGTGGTCATCGCAATACTTTTTGTCACACCGTATTTGCGCAGCGGTCTTACAAGCGCACTTTTTTTGGAAAAAAAATCACTTTTTTTAATTAAAAAATAAGACAACAATAAATTTGGCCCAATTTTTTTATATATTGTGAAAGATAATGTTACGCCGAGTAAAATGATACCCAACATGTCACGCTTTAAAATTGCGCCCGCTCGTGGCATGGCGTCAAACTTTTACCCTTAAAAATCTCGATTGGCGATGTTTTAAAAATTCTATAAGTTGCATTTTTTGAGCTACAGAGTAGCTCTAGGGCTATAATTATTGCTCTCGCTCTAACGATCGCGGCGATACCTCACTTGTGTGATTTGAACACCGTTTTCATATGCGGGCGCTACTCGCGTATGCGTTCGCTTCTGCGCGCGAGCTCGTCGGGACGGGGCGCTTGGTTTTCTTATTTATTTTTATTTATTTTATTATTTTTTACACTGAAATAAAAAAAAAAAAATGATCACTTTTATTTCTATTACAAGGAATGTAAACATCCCTTGTAATAGAAAAAAGCATGACAGGTCCTCTTAAATATGAGATCTGGGGTCAAAAAGACCTCAGATCTCATAATTAGACTTAAATGCAAGAAAAAAAAAAAAAAGAGGAAAATTTGTCATTTAAAAAAATGACAACAAAAAAATTGTCTCTTTAAGAGGCTGGGCGGGACTGACGTTTTGACGTCACTTCCGCCCAGCAGAGCTATGAGGACGGGTGGGGGCCATCTTGCCCTCACTCAAGTCCTCGCTCTCCAGGCGGCAGCATCCGATCTCCTCCGCCGCTACCGACGGCTACGGTAAGCGGCGGAGGGCGCGGAAAAGCAGTGGGAGGGGGGGCTCTCTCCCGCCACCGTTAACGGCCATGTCGCGGCGAATCCGCCGCGGAGACCGCCATTATCGTTTACACGGCCGCCCACAGAAAATATGGATACCTCAGTTGTGGCAGCGGCTGCTGCCGTTACTGAGATATCCATATTTAAAAAGAGGACGTACATTTACAATACGCGGGTCTTTAAGTGGTTAAGAAATAAAATCTAATATATTGCAGCTTAGTAGTCGTTAGAGATTTGGGCCCAGATTCACAATCAATTCACACCAATGTACGCTACGCCAACGCAGCGCAGAGAGGCAAGCATGGAATTCAGAAAGCCAGTGCTCCCAACGCTGCGTCGGCGTGATGTAGGTTTTCGAAGGCGCAGGCCGGCGTAGGTGGAAGTGGGCTTGACCCATGCAAACCCATGCAAATGAGGCGTGACCCCATGCAAACGATGGTCCGAGCGCCAGACAAGTACGTTTAACGAACTGCGCATGCGCCGTGACGTGGACGCATCCCCCTGCGCATGCTCACAACCACGTCGGAACAAACGCCGTATTTCCCTCATTTGCATGTTTGAATGACTTCTCAAAGGGAGCGGCACCATGCTCCCAGCCTAAATGTGCGCCCACTCTACGCCGGCGTAAGCAAGATATGTCGGCGGGGTGTAGCCTGGTTTTAGGCGCATCTCTGTTTGTGGGTCTTGCGCACAGATACGACGGCGCACATTTGCACTTACGTCGGCGTAACTTGTTATACGTCGGCGTAAGTGCTTTGTGAATCCGGGCCTTTGTGTCTGCATTAATTTTTGGACAGACATTCCTTCCATTATTTTCATCTGGTAATCTGCCAGTAAACGCTCTTCCTGTCCTAGTGTGGCAACGCTCACTCACTGTACTGAATCTATGGAGGAGCAGTACTGCCACCCTAGGCTGCTTTACTGAATTAGACACCAAATCTGCACCCCCCATCTGTATAACATGGGGGGGGGGGGGGACGTGTTCTGCAGTCCTTAGAAGATTGCTGGGAGGACTGGTAAAACTGCTTGGGATTTCAGTGCACCAGAAGCAGGGTGCACAGAGAGTTATGAGCTCACTGTGTATGTTCTGGCAGGATCAACATCTTCGGGATATAACAAAATTCTTTCAATGGCACACTTAACAGACCAAAAGGGAGCAAATAGAGTTCATTGCTTGGGTTTACATAAGCTTTATAATATTGTATGTTCCTTTGATACATTTACATGCTTGCTGTGTCATAATTGTGTTTGTCAATGGAACATTTTTAGGAGAAAATGATTATGAGATAAAATACCGAAGGGAGTTGAAATAACTCATCCATCTTAGTGAATGGAGTGTAATGTGTCTGGAGAAAGTGGTGTTTCTTCAGAACATATTACCAATGTATTTTCATCATTGTGTAAACATGGCAGCTAATGAACCCAGAGCAGATTACAGGCGACATGACTTCATACGCATGCAGATCAGATGTTGAAAGTGGTTACACAATGTCTGACTATTTCATCTCCCCCAATACTTCTGATGTCATAACAATATTATGTAAATGCATTGTTGCCATTGTCGGGTTGAGTTGATTTTTAACCACTTCACCCCCGGAAGAATTTACCCCTGACCAGAGCCCCTATCGTGCGACGTGGCTCCCAAACAAAATTTACGTCCTTTTTTCTCCACAAATAGGTTTTTATTTTTTATAAACAAAAGGAGATCGACAATTTTGAAAAAAAAGCAATATTTTTTACTTTTTGCTATAATAAATATCCCACAAAAATATATAAAAACATTGGGCCAGATTCAGATACATTTGCCCTGGCGCAGCGTATCAGTGATACGCTACGCCGCCGTATCTTACCTGGCGGAATTTCGAATCCACAGCGATTTCGCGCCGTAAGATACGGCGGCGTAGTGTTTTTCTGGCGGCGTATTTGAAATTGGGCGGGTAGGGGGCGTGATTCATTTAAATGAAGCGCGTCCCTGCGCCGCTTGAACTGCGCATGCTCCGTTTTGAAATTTCCCGCCGTGCTTTGCGCGAAATGACGTCGCACCGACGTGATTTTTTGAACGTCGACGTGAGTTACGTCCTTTCCTATTCAGGGACGACTTACGCAAAAAAAAAAAAAATTTAAATTAGATGCGGGAACGACGGCCATACTTTAACATGGCAAGTCTAAATATAGGCCACAAAATAGCTGCTTTAACTATACGCCGGGAAAAGCCGACTAGCGACGACGTAAGAGAATGCGACGGCCGCGCGTACCTTCGTGGATCGACGGAAAATGCTAATTAGCATACCCGACGTGGAAAACGACGCAAACTCCACCCAGCGGGCGCCGAAATATTACACCTACGATCCAGAGGCGTACGAAGCCGTACGCCTGTCGGATCGAAGCCAAAAGCCGTCGTATCTTGGTTTGAGGATTCAAACTAAAGATACGACACGGCAAATTTGAAAATACGCCGGAGTATCAGTAGATACTCCGGCGTATTTCTTCTGTGAATCTGGCCCATTTTTTTTTCCCTCAGACTGATACGTATTCTTCTACATATTTTTGGTAAAAAAAAATCGCAATAAGCATTTAATTATTGCTTTGCGCAAAAGTTATAGCTTCTTCTCTTATAATTTTTTTTTTCTAGTAATGGCGGCAATCAGCGATTTGTATCGTGACACATCAGACACTTTTTCCGCTATTTTGGGACTTTTCACATTTTATAAAAAATGCATTGATTACGCTTGTATAGGTTTGATGGTCGGGTGTCGACAAAGTTTTGGCCATATAATGTATAATTTTTTTCCACCTTTTCCTTTTCTGAATTTCCATTTCCTTGTCCTGTTCACAGAACTTGCATACAGTGAAGATAAGCCCAATTCACAGCACACAAGAGCCTGCACAAGTACACCCTTCATCAGCTTCAGTTGAAGGTATGTAATATGCCATTGTGATTTTTATTTTATTTTTACAGTATTTTATTTATGAATTAACCACTTCTCCACCGGGCCTATTCTGGCACTTCTCTCCTTCATGTAAAAATCATAATTTTTTTGCTAGAAAATTAATCGGAACCCCCAAACATTATATATTTTTTTTTTTTTTTTAGCAGACACCTTAGGGAATAAAATGGCGGTCATTGCAACTTTTTTTCTCGCACTGTATTTGTGCAATCATTTTTCAAATGCCTTTTTTGGGGGGAAAAAAACGGTTTCATGAATTAAAAAATAACAAAACAGTAAAGTTAGCCCAATTTTTTTGTATAATGTGAAAGATGATGTTACGCCGAGTAAATAGAAACCTAACATGTCATGCTTTCAAAATTGCGCACACTCATGGAATGAAGGCAAACTTAGGTACTTAAAAATCTCCATAGGCGACACTTTCATTTTTTTTACAGGTTACTATTTTCAAATTACAGAGGAGGTCTAGTGCTAGAATTGTTGCACACGCTCTAACGCACGCGGCGATACCTCACATGTGGGGTTTGAACAGCGTTTACATATGTGGGCGGGACTTACATGCGTGTTCGCTTCTGAGCGCGAGCTACCGGGGACAGGGGCGTTTAAAAAAAGAAATATATATTTTATTTTTTATTTTACTTTATTTTTTTTATTTTTACACTTTTTTAAATTTTTCTTTTTTTGATAACTTTTATTCCTATTACAAGGAATGTAAACATCCCTTGTAATAGGAATCTCTGCGACAGGTCCTCTTTATGGAGAGATGTGGGGTCAATAAGACCTCACGTCTCTCCTCCAGGCTTGAAAGCATCAATCTCATGCCAACAGCCGCGATTGCGGCTTTGTTTACTTCCGGTTACCCGGGTGACAACATCGCGCCCAGGCCTCCGACGGTCATAGAGATGCTGGTGACCATATGGTCCTCGGAAATCTCTATCGTCGTGAGCCGGCACAGGACGATTCGTTCTCTGGACCCCCGATGGCACAGGAGAGCCCGGAGAAGCACCGGATGGCCGCGGGATGGGGGGGACGTCCCCCTCCCGCTGCCTATAAGAATTAACAAGCGGTGGAACTGCGGCTGTGATTGTTCTTATCGTGCACAGAATCGCCGGCAGAAGATGGTGATATCTGAATGATGCCTGTCACGCTTCAAAATTGCGCCCGCTCGTGGAATGGCAACAAACTTTTACCCTTAAGGCTCCATTCACACCTAATGCCGATGTGGCTCCCAGCAGGGGTATGCATCCTGGTTCACTGTTTCAGCCCAAATTTTTGGCTGAATTCAGACCTAAAATGGACCAAAAGACGCACAGGGCTCCTGTGTAAATTTGCATCAGAGCCGCATCGGAGATATATGAACCGGCTACATAGAGAGTCATTCACATTCTCCTGCTATTGCGAATTGGATGCGGGAATACGTATCCAATTCGCAATAGTGTGAATCCGGCCTCAATATCTCCATAGGCGATGTTTAAATAATTCTCTACAGGTTGCATGTTTTGAGTTACAGAGAAGGTATAGTGCTAGAATTATTGCTCTCACTCTAACGATCACGGTGATACCTGACACGTGTGGTTTGAACACCGTTTTCATATGTGGGCGCTGCTCAAGTATGCGTTCGCTTCTGCATGCGAGCTCGGCGGCATGAGACGTGTTCAGTTTTTTTTTTTATTCATTTTTTTACACTGTTCAAAATGTGTCACTTTTATTCCTATTACAAGGAATGTAAACATCCCTTGTAATGGAAAAAAAGCATGACAGGACCTCTTAGGCCCCTTTCACACCGGGGCGGGAGGTGCGGTGGCGGAATAGCGCCTCTATACTGTCGGAATTGCGCCGATATTCGGCAGCTAGCAGGACGGTTTTAACCCCCACTAGCGGCCGAAAAAGGGTTAATACTAGGGTTGTCCCGATACCACTTTTTTAGGACTGAGTACAAGTACCGATACTTTTTTTTATGTACTCGCCGATACCGAATACCGATACTTTTTTTAAAATGTGTCCCCAAATGCAGCCATGTCCCCCCACATATTTCAGCCATGTCCCCCACATGCCATGTCCCCCGTATATCCAGCCATGTCCTCCGTATATCCAGCCATGTCCCCCGTATATCCAGCCATGTCCCCCGTATATCCAGCCATGTCCCCCGTATATACAGCCATGTCCCCCGTACCTACTGTTAATCAACGCGGCGCGGTGAACATTACAGTCAGCGTTCGTTTGAACAGCTGTTTTCCCCGCCGCGCATAGACACTCCCCCTTGCTCGCGATTGGACAGATCCGTCCAAGGGGGAGTGTCTATGCGCGGCGGGGAAAAGCTATTTAAACGAAAGCTGTCTGTAATGTTCCCCGCGCCGATTAACGTGGCGTGTTGGCGGCGGCGGCAGGGGGGGGGGGGGTGGAGGTGAGGGGAAGTATTCTATTTTAGTATCGGCGATATTAGCGGGAGTACGAGTACTCCCGCTAATACTCGGTATCGGTCCCGATACCGATACTGGTATCGGTATCGGGACAACCCTAGTTAATACCTCCAGCAATGCGCCTCTGCAGAGGCGCATTGTCGGCGGTATTACCGCGGTGTCCCATTGTTTTCAGTGGGAAGGAGCGGTGGAGGAGCCGTAAACACACTACTCCTCTCATCGCTCCTAAGATGCTGATGGCAGGACTTTTGGAGCGGTCCCGCCAGCGCATCGCCTCAGTGTGAAAGCACTCGGGCTTTCACACTGAGACTACAGGGCAAGAGTTTTTCAGGTGGTATATTCAGGCGCTATTTTTAGCGCTAAACCACCTGAAAAACTCCTCAGTGTGAAAGGGGTTTAAAATGTGAAATCTGGGGTAAAAAAAGACCTCAGGTCTCATATTTACACTAAAATGCAATAAAATAAAAAAATGTTGTTTGAAATTAATAAAAAAAATGTAAATGTCTCTTTAAGAGCTATGAGCGGAAGTGACGTTTTGACGTCGCTTCCGCCCTGCAATGGTATGGAGCCGAGCGGGGGCCATCTTCTCCTCAGTCAGCTACATACCACAGACCGAGAAGGATCCGATCATCTCCGCTGCTACCGATAGCTCTGATAAGCAGCAGAGGGCACCGGAGAGAGGCGGGAGGGGGAGCCCTCTACCACCACTGATAAAAGTGATCTTGCGGCGAATCCGGCGTACAGACCAGTTTTATCTGAAAGCTGTCTGCCCACTGAAATAAAGGATACCGAATTATGGTAGCTAGCTGCTACCATAACAACGATATACTGCATTTATCGGGGTATTGCGCGCTCCGGCGTATAACGCGCACCCCTAAAGTGGACCCGCATTCCTGTGGAAAAAATATTTTTGTACTTACAGTTTTGGTGTCTTGCGCGGCGTCCATCGTCGGGTCCGGCGTCTGTCTGCGGCTGTCCTCTTCGTCGGGTCTGGCGTCCTTCTGCGGCAACCTCCCCGCTTGTTTCCCGCTTTCCCAAGCCGAGTTTGAATACTGCGCTGGCATATACCGAGCGCAGTACACTCGTGTATAGTCGGGCAGGCTCGGCTACTCTCACGCTCACGTCCTGTACGTCCAGGACGTGAGCGCGAGAGGAGCCGAGACTGCCCGACTATACACGAGTGTACTGCGCTCGGTATATGCCGGCGCAGTATTCAAACTCGGCGCGGGAAAGCGGGTATCGGCGTATATCGCGCACCCACGATTTTGCCCTTCAGGGCAAAAAAGTGCGCGGTATACGCCGATAAATACGGTACTTCTTCAAAGCGGCAGCAAAGCTCACTTATACAGAGTAAGGCCTCGTACACACGACCGAGAATCTCGTCGTAAAAGAATACACACTGTCAAGACAAAATCTCGTTCTCAAACGCGGTGACGTACAACGGCACTATAAAGGGGAACTTCCATTCCACTGGTGCCACCCTTGGGGCTGCTTTTGCTAATCTCATGTTACTGCGTGTTAAGTAAAAGTTTGGTGAGAGACGTTTTGCGCTTTTTAGTCTGTGACAGCGTGACGAATGTGCTATCTCCATTACGAACGCTACTTTTACCGAAGGTGCGCTCCGGTCTCATACTTTATTCGGAGCATGCGCGCATTTCTAAGCATACACACGAACGTGTTTCTCGTCGTAAACCAGCCTGACGAGAAACACGACGAGGAAGTTGAGACTCCCGACGAGAAAAAATAGAGCATTGTCTTTTTTTCTCGTCGAGATCCACGACAGTTTATTCGACGAAAAACATACACATGACTGTTTTTCTCGGCAAAAAAGCTCTCCCACCAATTTTCTAGATGGATTTTGCCGAGGAAAACGGTCGTGTGTACGAGGCCTGAGAGGATGAGTACTGAGATCATGAAGTAAGAACGTTAGTCATACCCAGTTTTGAAGCTCTTGTTTATGTTTGGTTCTTGTCTTTATGTAGTTTCAGAAAGCACGGCTCAGTTTATGCTGGCAGAGAATCTGGTGGAAACATCTGCGACAGATGGAGAAATCTTAGCTGCCATGCAAACATTGCAGGCAAACAAGCAGAATCTCAGGAGCCACAAATCCCCCAACACAGGACACACTGCTCTGTCTATAGAAGAACAGAGACTCCTCCAATCTCTTGATCGCCTTAACCAGAGGCTACAGAGTGAGTACAGAACTTGCAGGCCTAGGCTGCCATAATTATTCATTTCCAAAGTACAGTATAACTGCATAAAATACAAGTATAATTAAATAAGAATATATGCCATAAAAAAAGATTGCCTAGACGTGTAGACAAGTCAGCACAACACAGAGCACTGCGTTATTAGTATCTCCCAGACTATGGAGTTATTTCTGTGGTTGCAAAAGGTGCATAAAATGTGCAAAGATCTTTTGTCACTTCTCAAACATTTTTGTGACCTTGCGTAATGTTAGCTGGTAAATGCTCATCTGAAGAGCATTTGATTTATTATTATTTATTACAGGTACTTACCGTATTTATCGGCGTATAACACGCACGCTAATTTTAAGAGGGATGTTTCAGGAAAAAAATATAAAATTGTAAATAACGGACTTTGAAGCAAAAAAA
The DNA here is from genome assembly GCF_905171775.1 of Rana temporaria. Lineage (NCBI taxonomy): Eukaryota > Metazoa > Chordata > Amphibia > Anura > Ranidae > Rana > Rana temporaria. The sequence goes on from NC_053490.1 coordinate 55,422,129, forward strand.
AGGGTCAGTGGCCATTACTACAGCCTGATCAGTGCCAATCTGCAGGCTCACTTTTGCCCATTAATGAAGCCAGATAAGTGGCCATTTGCAGCCCCACCATTGCCCATCATTGTAGTCTGATCAAAGCCCATTTTCAGCCTCAGCAGTGCCCATTATTGCAGGCTGCTCAGTGCCCATCTGCAGCCTTGCCGTTGCCCATCATTGCAGCCTGCTCAGTGCCCATCTGCAGCCTTGCTATTGCCCATCATTGCAGCCTGCTCAGTGCCCATATGCAGTCTTGCCGTTCCCCATCATTGCAGCCTGATCAGTGCCCATCCCCATCCTTGCCATTGCTCATCATTGCAGCCTGATCAGTGCCCATCTGCAGTCTTGCCGTTCCCCATCATTGCAGCCTGATCAGTGCCTATCCCCATCCTTGCCATTGCTCATCATTGCAGCCTGCTCAGTGCCCATCTGCAGTCTTGCCGTTCCCCATCATTGCAGCCTGATCAGTGCCCATCCCCATCCTTGCCATTGCTCATCATTGCAGCCTGATCAGTGCCCATCCCCATCCTTGCCATTGCTCATCATTGCAGCCTGCTCAGTGCCCATCTGCAATCTTGCCGTTCCCCATCATTGCAGCCTGCTCAGTGCCCATCTGCTGCCTTGCTATTGCCCATCATTGCAGCCTGCTCAGTGCCCATCTGCAGCCTCACCAGTGCCTGTTAATGTAGCCAGTGTGGATGTAGACAGAGCCAGATCTCCGGTGTACTCGGCTCAGCTCGCCACTCGGCTTGCAATCTGGGACATGTGGCACGCTAAGAGCCGTCCAGGAGGCGGGACTGAGTGTGACTGCGAGCCGAGATGAGCCGAGTACACAGGAGATCCCAGTTCTGTCTAATATGGCAGCGCTTGTCCCCTCCTTCCCCTCTGAGGCAGCACTATGTCGGCATATAACACGCACCCAAGATATTCCTCTATTTATAGGGAGAAAAAGTGTGTGTTATACGCCGATAAATACGGTATATAGCGCCATCAATTTACGTAGAGCTTTACACATATATTGTACATTCACATCAGTCCCTGCCCCCAAGGAGCTTACAATCTAAGGTCCCTAATCCACATTCATACATACACATACTCTGGTCAATTTAGACACGAGACAATTAACCTACCAGCATGTCTTACTGGAGTACCCGGAGGAAACCCGCGCAGGCACAGGGAGAACCTGCAAACTCCAGGCAGGTAGTGCTGTGGTTGGGATTTAGAAAGTATTTACAAACAGATTTCTTGCGACATTTAATGCGTTTGTACAGGAATTTTTTTTTTTTTCGTTTAAAATAACAAACATCTCATACTTACCTCCACTGTGCAGTTCGTTTTGCACAGAGCTGCCCCGATCCATGTCTTCTGGGGTCCCTCGGCGGCTGTCTCGGTCCTCCCCGCAATTAGTAACCACAGTCATGCGAGAGCTCGCATGGTGGTCACTAATTGCGGGCGCACTCCCGTGATACAGCGACCGGCCATAGCCGCTCACTGTATCACTCTGCCCCGCCCCTCGGCACGCCGCGTCACTGGATGTGATTGACAGCAGCGCCAGCCAATGGCTGTGCTGCTCTCAATCCCATCCGCTCTAGCCAATCATTGGCCAGGCTGATCGGTGAAGAGGATCTCGGGACCGCGCTGGACTTCCGAAGGGTCAGGTAAGTATAACGGGGGCTCGGGGGGGGGCACGTTCTCTTTCTAACTCCGTCGGAATTTCAGATGGAGACAGTCCGATGGGGCCCACACACGGTCGGAATATCCAATGAAAAAATTCCGTCTGACTTTTTCAATCGGAAATTCCGATCGTGTGTACGAGGCATAATGGGACTCTGTACTCTTGAGTGATGAAACCAAGAAAAATGTTTTTGGAACTGATGGCTTCAAAACTGTAGGGCATCGCAAAGGTGAGGCGTACAAAGAAAAATGCATGGTGCCTCCAGTGAAACATGGTGGTGGCAGTGCTTCTATGGGGCTGCATAAGTGTCGGGGAGCTGCATTTCGTTGATGGTATCATGAATTCACAGATGTACTGCTCTATATTAAAAGAGAAGATGCTACCATCACTCCATGCCCTTGGTCATCGTGTATTTTTCCAACATGACAACGATCCAAAACACACATCTAAGGCCACTGTAGCATTTCTGAAGAGCAACAGGATGTAAGTGATTCATTGGCCAAGTATGTGTGCTGATCTGAACCCAATCGAACACCTATGGGGAATTCTGAAGAGAGAAGTTGAGCCTCACTCTCCATCCAGGATCCAGGCTCTAAAAGAGGTCATTCTCGAAGAATGGAAAAAGATACCGTATTTATCGGCGTATACCGCGCACTTTTTTGCCCTGAAAATCAGGGCAAAATCGTGGGTGCGCGGTATACGCCGATACCCGCTTTCCCGCGCCGAGTTTTGAATACTGCGCCGACATATACCGAGCGCAGTACACTCGGGTATAGTCGGCCAGTCTCGGCTCTTCCACGCTCACGTCCTGGACGTACAGGACGTGAGCGCGAGTGTTGCCGAGCCTGCCTGACAATACACGAGTGTACTGCGCTCTGTATATGTCGGCGCAGTATTCAAACTCGGCGCGGGAAACGAGCGGGGAGGATGCGAGGACGCCGCAGAAGGATGCCGGACCCGACGAAGAGGACACCCGAAGCCCGCAGACGGACCCCGGACACGACGAAGAGGACACCCAAAAGCCCGCAGACGGACCCCGGACACGACGAAGAGGACACCCAAAAGCCCGCAGACGGACCCCGGACCCGACGAAGAGGACACCCGAAGCCGCAGAAGGACGCCGGACCCGACGAGGCCGCCGATGGATGCCGCGCAAGACACCAAAACTGTAAGTACAAAAAAACTTTTTTTCCACAGGATTCGGGGCCACTTTAGGGGTGCGCGGTATAAGCGGGAGCGCGTTATACCGCGATAAATACGGTAGATGTTGCAATATGTCACCAACTTGTTCATTCCATACCTAGAAGACTTGGTGCTGTTCTTACAAATCATGGAGGTCATACAAAATACTAGATGTAGTAGTTTTTGTTGCGGGTGTATTCGTTTTTGCATCAACTACTGTATTTATTGGCGTATAACATTCACTATTTTACCCTGAAAATAGAAGGTAAACTGTGCCTGCGTGTTATACGAAAAGGGGTTGCAGAAAGTTTTTCTCCTAAAACTTCCCCCTTAAAGTTAGGGTGCGTGTTATACGCCTGTGCGTGTTATACGCCGATAAATACGGTAAGTTGAGTAAACCTGAAGATTTTGTAATCTAAGTTATATTATTATCCTTACTTTCATGTAATGGAGCTAAACAAATGTTCTGTAAAACTCAGTTTTGTCAATATTTTGGAAATTGTTCTTCGAAATAGTGATTATAATCTTTTTTTTCAAAAGGGTTTACTCATTTATGCTGAGCACTGTATATACATAATACTTTAGCCTTTCATTTCTATTGTATACTGAATTGATTGTTTTACAAGGTGAGGGTTTACATATACTTTACCTTTTTAAAGAAACTCAATTTAATTGGCTTCTATGCATTTTTCAGCTGTGCAGGACACAATGACCAAACCTCCAGGGACAGCAAATGGTTTTCCAATCAAGTCAACATTGGTGAGTTTCGGTTCAAGAATAACTAGCAAGTGTTGTTAAAATTCTTTCTTCTCCACTCTAATGTCTTTATCTGCCTGCAAAGTGCAGTTGCTGTTGAACCACAATAGCCATTACCAATATTGCATGCCTTAAGGTGCAGTATGTTTAAACACAAGAACAGAATGTAATAAGATCTTGCTTACCAGTCCTTAGACATGGTGGCTTCATCAGATTTCTTTTTTTCTTTCTTGCCCATTGGGATACATAGGAATTCTTTAGAACACCCAAAAAAAATTATTATTATTTTTTTTTGATGTCACAATGTACAGTATAAGATTTCCTATCATCTGTGCCCAGTCTTGCCACACAGAGTGAATCCAGCTCTGAGCAATCCTCTTATTGTTCAGTTAAATAAAACAGACTTACAGAGAAAAACCTTAGTCCGTTCCGCCCCCTTGCTGTGAGTGACAGGTTATTTACATATCTCATGCGCTAGCTTGGAGACAAGCATTATTTTTTAATTCCCACCCTCACTCCTTTTCTGAAGTCATGTGGTTACTTTTCTGGATTTTGACTGGATGTTAGTGATCATAGCAGAATTTAGTGTAAGGAATACACAAGAGAAAATGCATGTTGACGAGGGGAGTGTAGAGGAGGGCGGGGAGTCTACTGACATCACGACTCCACCCACCGAGCTCCAGACAACAGACCCACCTACAGAATCTGCAGTTTTTCAGTTCTTATAACAGACAGAGGGGAGACATTTGACAGGTAAGGATACATACAGGAGGCATCTACATCCTTATAGATCATCACTATGGCAGTAGTTTAGAAAGGATGAGAGTGGCTTTACATCCACTTTAAGCCTCGTACACATGATCGGACTTCCAACCAACTTTTCTGTGGATTTTGGTCCGAAAGGCGTTGGCCGGGAACTTGTTCTACATACACACGGTACAACATTTTCAGCCAACATTCACCAAACCACGTGGTTTTTCAGCTCTTTACCACCACCCTTTGGGCAACTTCTGCTTTTGTTGACTGATGTTTAACATTGGTTCTGAGCATGCGTGTTTGTACATCGGATTTTAGTTGGACCAACTTGCGTACACACGATCGGATAAACCGAAGTAACAGATTTATTGCCCAACAGTTGGTGAGCATGAACATACCAACTTTTGTTGTTGTTAATTCAGCCAACAATTGTCTGATGGAGCATACACACGATCAGATTATCCGACACAACACATCCAACAGACAATTATGGCCATAAAGTTGGATCGTGTGTACGAGGCTTTAGACTTTTGGGTTAAACTGACTTAGGGCTCTTTCACATGGGCGGCCCGTTCAGGTCCGCCTGCCAGTTTTTTGGGTGGACCTGAACGGGCGCTCCGTGCTCCTCTATGGAGCCGCGGATGTCAGCGGTGACATGCCCGCTGACATCCGATCCGCCAAAGTGTGACGGAGGAAAAACCTACTTTTCCATCCGTCTGGCGGATCGGATTGGGTGAACACGGACAGACGGTCCGTGTTCATCTGATCCCCCCATAGGGGAGAGCGGTGAAAAGATAGGGCAGTCCCTGCACAGTGGTGCGGGGACCGCCCTGTCATCCGCCGGCTCAGCGGGGATCAACGGAGCGATACCCACTGAGCAAGCGGAGGTTCACGGGGCAGATCATTACTAACTACTTATAAAGTGTGAGCTGGAGTTTGGCTTCAATTTATTGTTGTATTAATCTTAAACCTCATACACACGATTGGACTTCCATTGGAATTTTCCGTGGATTTTTGTCCAAATGGGCGTTCGCAGTGAACTTGTTCTGCATACACACGGCAGAACATTTTCAGCCAACTTTTGCCAAATCACGTGGTTTTTCAGCTTTTTACCGCCACCCTTTGGGCAACTTCTGCTATTGTTGACTGATGTTTAGCATTGGTTCTGAGCATGCGTGTTTGTACTTTGGACTTTAGTCCGATGGACTTGTGTACACACGATCAGATGATCCTCCATCGGACATTTGTTGTCAAAAGGTTTGAGAGCATGCACAGCGAACATTTATCCGTTGAAAAAGCAACAACAATTGTCCAATAGAGCATACGGATGGTTGGATTGTCCAATAAAACAGGTTAGTCGGACCGCTAACATCTAATGCCACGTACACACGACCATTTTTAATGACAAGAAAATTTTAATTTTTTTAATTTCTCGACGAGAAAAATGCCTGACATTTTTTCAGAACCTGCTTTATTTTTTCTCGTCGTTTTTCACGTCGTGAAAAACGGTTGTGTGTATGCTTTAACGAGGGGGGGAAAAAAAACGTGCATGCTCAGAAGCACGAAATTAGCAAAAGAAGCCCAAAGGGTGGCGCCATTCGAATGGAACTTCCCCTTTATAGTCCCGTCCTACGCGTTGTCGTACCGGTTGTACGTCACCGCGCTTTGCTCGAGCATTTCACAAACCTGTGTATGCAAGGCAGGCTTGAGAGGAATCACGACAAATCACGTAGAGAGAAAAACTTAGTTTTTTTGCAAGCCATGAATAACGGTCGTGTGTATGCGGCATTATGCCGCGTACACACGGTCATTTTTTGTGATAAAAAAAAACTTAATTTTCAGCATGAAAAAAAACGACGTTTTTCAAACTTCATTTTAAAAAACGACATTGCCTACACACCATAGTTTTTTCAAAATGCTCTAGCAAACCGCGGTTACGTTCAGCACGTACGGCGGCACTCTGTTCCATTCAAGCTCGCGTCATAACTTGCTTCTGAGCATGCGCGGGTTTAAAAACGTTGTTTTAACCGTCATTTTAGCTACACACGGTCATTTTTTATGACACAAAAAACGACGTTTTGAAAAACGACATAAAAAATGTTTTTTTTTGTCGTTTTTCAGAAGACATAAAACAAAGTTTTCCCCACACACTGTCATTTTAGGATTTAGCATAATGCCGCATACAGACGGTCATTTTTTGCGATGGAAAAAAAATGAAGTTTGAAGTGATGAAAAAAAACGAAATTTTTGAAACTTCATTTTCAAAAACGATGTAGCATACACACCATCGTTTTGAAAAATGATGAACAAAGCGACGGCGCTCTAAAGGGGAAGTTCTATTCGCCTTGAGGCTGCTTTTAGCTGGTTACTTGTTAGTAAAAGATGATTCGTGCTTTTTTGTCTGTTACAGCGTGATGAATGTGCTTACTCCATTATGAATGGTAGTTTTACCTCCCGTCTCATAACTTGCTTCTGGGCATGTGTGGGTTTAAAACGTCATTTTTGCCCACACACGATCATTTTTTATGACACAAAAAATGACATTTTAAAAAATGACATAAAAAATTCGAGCATGTTCGAATTTTTTTTTTGTCATTTTTCAGAGGACATAAAATGACATTTTGCCCACACACGATCATTTTAAATGACATTTTTAAAAATGTCATTTTATTTCATCACAAAAAATGACCGTCTGTACGCGGCATTAGGATTGGTATTCTGCAATATATTTGATTATTTATTTTATTAGGACAGTATTTCATGACCTTATAATGCAAGTTCACCTTTAATTCATATTGCTGTATTAGAGAATTATATGCAAAATTATATGTGCCTTTATTTTTTTTAGAACATATTCCACCATATCCCAGCTCAGCCAATGGAAAATGCAATACAGATGCACAAATACCGCAGCCTGTCTGCCGACCCTCGCACGCGGCTGCAGAGAAGATATTGACTACTTTCAATACTGTCATAATATACAGCAATGTGTATCACTGTACTGTATATACTGTATGTATTTATAAACGTTTTGTACAATGTTTTTCTGTTTTCTATTGGAAAGCTTATATTATATATTTTAGTGTGTTAATTATGTACTGTTAGTGGGTTTATTCATTTACAGATATTCTTAATCCATAATGAAAAACTCAGCGGAGCACAATTGTTATCTAAAATATCTATTTAACTGCATTGCAGTTTCAGAACCACAATCCTTTACATACAAATATTTTTATTGGGTTTCCATGTCCACATCAGTCTGGGTGGGAAATTTCACATATGAATTGCTCTCTCTTCAACAGTATTCTGCTCCTTCATTGTCCAGTCAGGTGGGGGGTCCTTGACCAATCTGAACTGCTTATGTGCAATGAAGGTCAGGGACCTGGCTATGCTGCCCGTCAGGTGCCTAGATCACAAGACTGGCTGAAAAGCAGTATAGACAAGGTAAAAGCAGGTAAAACCATCACCTATTTCAGGGTAATTAGCTGTTTTATTGGATTTCAGCAAAAGGTTGATTAGACCTGGGCGTTTTTTTCCCCCAAAAACAATCTGCGATATTTTTTAATATATACAAAAAACTTGATTTACGATTCAAATCGAGTTTTTTTTTTTTTATGGAAACCGCGCCGGTCCTGAGGAGCTACGGGCAGGAGTTTTTAGGCGAGGCCGCAGCTTCGGTCTAGTGCGCGAGTCGCGGACTAGGCCGAAGCCGCGGCCTCGCCTAAAAACGCCTGCCCGCAGCTCCTCAGGACCGGTGCGGTGTCAGCGCCGGTCCTGGGGAGCTGCGGGCAGGAGTTTTTAGGCGAGGCCGCGGCTTCGGCCTTGTCCACGGCGTCTGGCCTCGCGGACTAGGCCGAAGCCACAGCCTTGCCTAAAAACTCCTGCCCGCAGCCCCTTTAGGACCGGCGCAGTGTCAGCACCGGTCCTGGGGGAAAAAAAACGATTTTGTCAAAATCTGAATCGATTTGACCTACCAACTCGATTTTTTAATCAAATCGATTTTTTGCGTAGCCCTAAGGTTGATGTTCTTCTTTGAATGGAACTAGGAAAAAGTAAAGCACATTATGAATTGGTACCATTCCAGCAATCGGCATAGCTGAGGTGTTCCTCAAGCAGTAAGTGGAAGGAGTGAGGGCTTCAATGACCCCTCTAAACCACAAATGTTCCAATCAACCAAGCTTCAAAAATTGTGCTGGAAATCCAATCAAAATGCCCCTTTCAATGACCCCATTTTTAAATAGTTGAGTCCCGGAAACCAACAGACAGCTGTGTTGGCAATGGCCCATTCACACGTCGCCATCATATAAACTAAGATATACAGTATGTATATCCTTGCACTGAAAGCTTGGTTTTTATATTATCATTGTTTGGGAAAATAGGGAGTTTTTTTATTATTTATTTATGCATTTTGAACATATTTTTATAAGGACTGTTTTAGGGATTGTGTTGTCTAGGTATCGTCACATATCGAGAAAAGTTACCTGTCCAGGCAATACAATTGTAACATATTGCAGTACATAATGCTTTTTTCCTTGGTCTTGGCAAAGATGATTCCACAGGGTTGTAATTGTAAAAAAAACAAAAAACTGTTTTATCCTAAAGTGAGCCCATGCTTTCCCCAAGAAGGTTCACTTTAATGCCAGCCATAGGTGTGCGCAGCCTATTGCATTAGGGTGTGCACAATAAAGCTCAAACACACATCCGTGTGTGTGTATGTGTGTGTGTGTGTATATATATAACACAGTTAACTATGCTTCAGTTATGTATGAACAGTGAGTGATTGGTACCGATCACTCGCTGTGTTTGTTGACAAAAGGAAGGGGCCCGTAAATGACATAGGGTCCCCAGGCAGCAGGGGAATTATGCACCACAGTGGGTGTGCGCACGCCTATGATGCCAGCCTTACCAGCTGCACATACTTGCCTTCCATTCACTTTCCCATTGCTGGGATCAAGGAAATTGTTAAAGCCTCGTCTGTCTTCCTGCCCGCCGGGTGCCTGAGCGGCCAAGCACCAGCCAGCAGTGTCATGTGGGAGGGTGGGAAGTGAGTCACATATACGCCATCACATCTGAAAACACCAAGTACAAGGGAGTTGTGTGTGTGAGCTACTGATGGGACCCATAATAAAGTAAACCTGTATGGGCAAAGTACAGGTTAGCTATTATGCCTTGTACACACGATCGGATTTTCCATTGGGATAAACTCAGATGGAATTCCGTTCAAGCTGTCTTGCATACACACGGTCGCACCAAATTCCGACCGTCAAGAACGCGGTGACGTACAACACTACGACGAGCCGAGAATAATGAAGTTAAATGCTTCCGAGCATGCGTCGACTTGATTCTGAGCATGCATGTTTTTTTCTCCATCGGAGTTCCCTACAGCCAAACGGAATTTCCGGAAAAAAAGAGAACATTCCGAAGGAAAAAAGTCCGATGGGGCACACACACGGTCGTAATATCCGATGAAAAAATTCCTTCAGACTTTTTCCATCGGAAATTCCGATCGTGTGTACAAGGCATAAGAATTTTCCCTATAACCCAGCCTTTTCCAACCTTTTCATCCCAGAGGAACCCTTGAAAATATTTTCAGGTCCTGGGAACCCCTGCTAGAACACATTCATTGGCGGTCAGTGGAAAAAATGGCACTTAGATTGGTGGCCAGTGCGAACTGTGCCCCCTTTGCAGTGGTTGTTAAAAGGCCGCCCAACAAGATAGCTAAAAAGATCATTTGTGTCATGGCGCTGACTCTGCCAAGTGCTGTTGGCCACCATCAGATAGGAGGTCATTCAGCCAGAGATCAAGGAACCCACAGCAACCTCTGGAGGAACCCCAGAGTTCCACATAACCCTGGTCTAGAATGGCTGCTCTAACCCATTGCATGTTTGCTAAGATTAGTAGCCTTTCCCAGATTTGTATAAACGACTTTCAATGTACAGCGATGCCCCACCGCTCTAGAACCTTAAAAGTGGGTAAGCATTCTATTGTGACATAAAGAATTATACTTATTCACACTTTAACATTCTGGTACTTTGCATTAACACTCACATATTAGGCCTGGTTCACATATGTGAGTGTGCATGTCATAGTTAGAGCAGCCCATTCATTTCAATGGGCTGCCCTACCCATGAGAGACGGGAAAGAAGTCCTTGGCCGCACTGAATCACATGGTGCTGCTGCACCACACAGTTTGGCACATGTGAAAACGCGCCTCGGGTGTCGATGCATGAGGTTGCCATTAGGAATTATTGGCACCCCCGCTACTTACAGCGCGTTTCTCTACGGGTCAGGAACTCTTGTGATTGTGCGCGCGTTGCCTAGCCGCAGAGATGTGAATGTAGCCTTGGGCCCGGATTCACGTAGAACCGCGTATCTTTGTGCGGGCGTAACGTATCCTATTTACGTTACGCCTCGGCAACTTTGACAGGCAAGTGCCGTATTCGCAAACCAAAGTTGCGGCGGCGTAGCGTAAATAGGCCGGCGTAAGCCCGCCTAATTGAAATGTGGTAGATGTGGGCGTATGTTATGTAAATTTAATGTGACCCCACGTAAATGACGCTTTTTACGAACGGCGAATGCGCCGTCCGTGAAAGTATCCCAGTGCGCATGCTCCACATTAACCCGCAAGAAGCCAATGCTTTCGACGTGAACGTAAATGACGCCCAGCCCCATTCGCGAACGACTTACGCAAACGACGTAAAACGTGAAAAATTTGACGCTGGCCCGACGTCCATACTTAACATTGGTACGCCTCATGTACGCCTCATATAGCAGGGGTAACTTTACGCCGGGAAAAGCCTAATGTAAACGGCGTATCTGTACTGCGTCAGCCGGGCGTACATTCGTGAATTTGCGTATCTAGCTGATTTACATATTTCTAGGCGTAAATCAGCGTACACGCCCCTAGCGGCCAGCGTAAATATGCAGTTAAGATACGACGGCGTAAGAGACTTACGCCGGTCGGATCTAATACAAATCTATGCGTAACTGATTGTAAGAATCAGGCGCATAGATACGACGGCTCGGACTCAGAGTTACAACAGCGTATCTCCGTCTCGTACGAGAATCCGGGCCTTAATGTGCATTGTGTTCAAGAAGAAGTCTCATGAGCATTGAAAAGAAGTCTTGTGAGCAAAAAAAATGTATTTTGGTCCATATTTACATGGTAAAGTACCTGAACGTTGAAATGCTGACTTCGTTTTTTACTCTTCCATTATTGCCTCGCCACTCCTCTCTTGTCACAAGCCCAATTTGTAGGCAGTTCCTTTGTTGCCAACAGACCCCTCTGCATTCCTATTGTGGAGCTTAGACTGAAGTCAGTTGCTTCTGCCCCCTCCCCCCTTTTCCTCTTGCATTTTGTTCACAGAATACAAGGCAGATCTGTGAATGGACTAGAAGAAAGGATGGGGAGATAAACAAAAAGATCTCCCCAGGTCAGTTCACTGATCACCTTCTATTAGTGGCGGCCCGTCCACTAGGGGCGCAAGGGCGCCGCCCCACTTATCAATGCGTTCGGCACCCCGATCTACATACAGGGCGACGGACTATGGATTCCAATGTGGGTGGGTGTTTTTTTTAAGCACATGATTAGAGCCAGAAGCTCTAATAGGCTTAAAAAAAGGGTAGGTTCAGGACGCAGTGCCCTGCGCCCCGATCCCACCCTGTTGTGTGAGAATAGTGAGTGAATATTCGCTATTCTCACATTTAATCTCCTCCCCATCAATCAGGAAGCGGGTCGTGAGACTCGTTTCCCAAGTGGGCAAAACATCAGGCGATCCTATTGGACGCCTAGGAGGAGAGAGGAGACACACAGCGAAAGCCGCCGTGCTGGAGATGAGGACACCGGAGCGGCCACCTGCCACCTAGATGGGGTAAGTGCTGGACCGAGCGACAGACAGGGGGCAGGAGTAGTGCTTCACTGTTACAACCACATTTCTCAAACCCGCAGCACCCTAGTATCCAGAAAACCAATGAATGGATTATAATGTAAACCGAGGCTCTAAACATTACAAGAGGTAACTTTATTAAAAATGTGATAAACCTCGGTGGCTGGAGTTCTGCTTTAATCCCAGAAATGAATGGAAGATTGTTCCGTACAGACAGCAGTACATGACTTTTCACTTTTTATATGTAAATTGCAGTTTGTATTTTGCTTTCAGTTCCCTCGTCACGCATACTTTGGGAATTATATAGCTGAGTGTGTGCCATTCTCCTCCAGAAAATTGTAATATTGATTGGCTGAGATAAAGTTTTAAACATAAGCATTATGTGGTTCATATTAATAGTCCATTTGATTTTATTTCAAGACTGTTAAATTATTTTCTGTTCAATTGTTCACTGTTTCAATGAAGTTGCGTCACACAAACGTTTTCATATATCCAGCGCTCAACAATGAATTTATTAAGGGTCGCCATACACTGTACAATCTCCTTCAGATCTACCAACAAGTAAGCAGTGCAAATGTATGCTTGGTTGGATAAAAATCGATAGAATTGTTTGGGTAGGTCCTCATATTACATAGTTTTGGTAAATCAAAAGTCAATTGTATGGTCAGATTGTAACGTGTATGTTGAGCCTTATATATCTGTTTTATGAAAGATACATGCATGATTTGTTATACTGATTTGTTGACTGATAACATAAAGATATAATTTATTTTTGTAATTTGCTAAAAATTTTAACCAGATATTATTGTGAATTATATGTTTTATAAAAAACAAAAATGGAGCTTTGTTTATTGAATTGTTAAAAAAAAAAAAAAAATGAAATTTAAAGTCCAGCCGCAGTCATAGATAGAGATAATAATATTATTATTATTATACAGGATTTATATAGCGCCAACAGTTTACACATCGCTTTACAACATCAGGGAAGACATTATAGTTACAATACAATTCAATACAGGAGGGATCAGAGGGCCCTGCTCGTTAGAGCTTACAATCTATAAGGGAGGGTCAAGTGGAACAGAGGGTAGTAGATGTGGGGGGTGATCAGATGGACAAAATTAAAATAAAGTTGTTAGATGTGGGTAGGATAGGCTTCTCTGAAGAGGAGAGTTTTCAGGGATCCTCTAAAAGCTAATAGAGAAGGAGATAGACGGATAGTTTGGGTTAAGGAGTTCCATAGGCTTGGAGAGGCTCTGGAAAAGTCCTGTAGACGGGCATGGGAGGAGGTGATGAGAGAGCTAGAGAGCAGGAGGTCTTGAGAAGAACGAAGAGAACGATTAGGTTGGTATTTAGAGACTAGGGGCCAGATTCACAAAGAGATACGACGGTGTATCTACAGATACACCATCGCATCTCTGACTTACACTGGTCCTATCTATGCGCCTGATTCATAGAATCAGATACGCATAGATAGGGCTAAGATCTGACAGTGTTACACTGTCGGATCTTCTTTTCAATTTAAAAATGGCGCTGGGGGCGTTCCCGCTGATTTACGATAAATAATATGTAAATCAGCAAGATACGCAAATTCACGAACGTACGCGGACCCGACGCAGTCTTCTTACGACGTTTCCGTAGCGGCGTACTCGTCGTATACTTACCCCTGCTTTTATCAGGCGCAGCCAATGTTAAGTATAGCCGGCGTTCCCGCGTCGAATTTGAATTTTCTAACGTCGTTTGCGTACGCCGATTCACAAACACGCGCGTCGCAAGTCACGCTCACGTCGAAACCACTGACGTCCTAGTGACGTCAGTGGGAGCAATGCACGCCGGGAAATTCCCCGGACGGCGCATGCGCATTTAAATCGGCGCGGGGACACGCCTGATTTAAATAGTACACTCCCCCTAGCCGCGGAATTTGAATTCCGCCGGGGGATTTAGGATCCGACGCCGCAAGTTTGGAGGTAAGTGGTTTGTGAAGTAGCCACTTGCCTCTTAAACTTGCGGGAGCGGATCTTAAATCAAGTAGATCGAGCGGATCTATAGATCCGCTGATCTACGTGAATCTGGCCCTAGGTCAGTGATGTAGCTGGGGTCAGAATTGTGGATGGCTTTGTAGGTCGTAGTTAGTATGAGTCAGATGATCGTTGTACTCCCAATCTCCATTATCATAGCTCTATCTTCACTTTTTGTTACATCAGTTGTGCAGGCTTTCTAAGCATGGCAGTGCAGTCTAATGCCTTCGTACGCACAACCGTTTTTACCAACGGGAAAACTGCTATGAGAGCTTTTCGTCGTGAATCCCGGCCGTGTGTATGCGCGCAGTCTTTCCGACGGGAAAACTGCCAGACAAAAAAAGAGAGCAGGATCTCTTTTTTCCCCATCAGGAAAAAATTCTGTCAGGAAAACCGTTCGTCTGTATGCTTTTCTGAGGGGAAAAAAAACGTGCATGCTCGGGAACAATTCGACGCATGCTCAGAAGCATTGAACTTCATTTTCTTGGCTCGTCGTTGTCTTTTACATCACCGCTTTCTTGGCAGTTAAAAGTTCACCAGACGTTTGTGTGACCGCGTGTATGCAAGGCAGGCTTGAGAGGAATTCTGTCGGGAAAACCATTGTGTTTTATTTTTTTTTATGCGTGTGTACGGGGCATAAGGCTGCATTCGCACTATTGCGATGTCAGAAATCGCATGTGATTCACACCGCATTGCTGTGGAGACCACATGCGATATCTGTGCAATGCAAATTCAGCCATAAAGACAGGGGCGGACTGACCATTCGGTCACTGCCCGAGGGCCCCATGCCACTAGGGGGCCCCATCAGGGTTGCCAGCCTCAGTAAAACCAGGGACAGCATGTAAAAATCTGTGTTTTAAAAAAAATCCCAAGATTATAGCTGCCCCACCTCTTCAGTACCTTTTCAGTGTGTGTATGTGTATTATGTGTGTATGTATACTGTGTGTATATTGTGTGTCTGTGTGTGTATACTGTATGTGTGTGTGTGTATACTGTGTGGCCCCATAATCTATTGCATGGGGCCCCATAATCTCCTATTGCCCAGGGGCCCCATAATCTCCTATTGCCTGGGGGCCCCATACTCTCCTATTGCCTGGGGGCCCCCATACTCTCCTATTGCCTGGGGGCCCCCATACTCTCCTATTGCCTGGGGGCCCCCATACTCTCCTATTGTCTGGGGGCCCCCATACTCTCCTATTGCCTGGGGGCCCCATACTCTCCTATTGCCTGGGGGCCCCATACTCTCCTATTGCCTGGGGGCCCCATACTCTCCTATTGCCTGGGGGCACCATACTCTCCTATTGCCCGGGGGCCCCATACTCTCCTATTGCCTGGGGGCCCCATACTCTCCTATTGCCTGGGGACACCATACTCTCCTATTGCCTGGGGACACCATACTCTCCTATTGCCTGGGGGCCCCCATACTCTCCTATTGCCTGGGGGCCCCATACTCTCCTATTGGCTGGGGACCCCATACTCTCCTATTGCCTGGGGGCCCCCATACTCTCCTATTGCCCGGGGGCCCCATGAGTTGTCAGTCCGCTACTGCATATAGATTGCATTGCATTTGGACCAAAATCGGGCAGGGCTCTCTTTTTTTGTCCACACTGGAATCGTGTTCACACTTATGCGACCCGATTCCTGCACCATTTTACAGTTCGCACTGCGATCTGCGAACCGACCTGGGGGTGTCATTAACTTTATATTGCCACCCGCAGCAGTTCGCATAGGGAACAATGCGATGCAGGAACCTGCACAGGAATCGCACTGGTTCCCGCATCGCATATGTGTGAACCCAGCTTCAGAGCGCGTGCACAACGGTGTACAATTTGCTCCATTCTTTCTGCCAATCTGAACACTGCAAGAAGTTTTCTATGGGCCCATGCACACTGGTCTGTTTTTGTCCGCAAAGTTGCGTAAACCAAAATTAGAACAATCTGCATTCTGCAATCATATTGTACATTGTATGCATGTAAACATTTGTGCTAACGTCTATCATGCCTGGACCTTATTGGCCCACCACTGATGCTCAGGGCTGACATGTAAATATCCACCATGTGCAGCCACTAGGGTGACCACGTGTCCCGGATTGCCCAGGACAGTCCCGCATTTTGCAGGTCTGTCCCGGGCACATTCATTCCAGGACAATACAGTGTCCCGGAATGAAACTGATACAGCCACCCCCAGGCCAATCTGATGCCCCCAAAAAAGGCTGCCACATCACTGCTTTACTCACTGACAGTACTTGCCCTGGCCGGAAATGCCTGGAGGAGCACAATCCCACCCCCTGCTTGTGATTGGAAAAATCATAAATCCCACCTTATGTGTCCAATCACTGTGCTGTGATTCGTTACAGCACAAGCTGATTTTTGGGAAGGGAGGGTGTCCCTGAATGGTAGTTTGGAATTGTGGTCACCCTAGCAGCCACAAGTGCGGCCGCCGCTAATTACACACTGTTGATGTTTACATCTCCCCCTGAATTCGTTATTCATGGGGCAGTGAGACGTGCAAAATCACCTTAGTCATTCAAAATCAGCCCAGGTCAATTCCTGTCTGAATCGCATGTGGTTTCCCCACTGCTTCGGTGTGCACCAAGGTTTGTCGTAGTGATTTTAGCCTTGGTGCACACAACAGCAGTGTGGGAAACCCCATGCGATTCGGATAGCAACAGCACTGCATTCCTGTTCAAATCGCATGTGTGATTTGAGCCCATTCACTTTGTATGGGTGCAAATCGCACCGCAAAGTACCGGTTTCTGGTATCGGAGCATTTTCACAAATACGGGTACTCATGAATATACTCGGTATCGGTGCATCCCTAGTAATGAGGGCTGTTGCTGGAAGGCCCTTTTTTAATGGACGTTACTATCCGCCTGACAGTTTTTTCGGCGAACCTGATCGAATGGTCCATGCAGGGAAGCCAGAAAAAAAAAATCATTAATGCGCTCATTACTATTATTATTATTATTATTGTTATTGTTATACAGGATTTATGTTTAATCTCTTTTATTATTTAAGTATTTGCAGAAAATACAGGTTTACAATACAAATACAGGTTGTAACTGAATAAATGTGTCCAGATTCGGACACCACAAGCAATGTAAACAGAATAATAACTAAAGAGGAAAATGTCTTCAATTTTAAACATTGGTTACAAGAAACAGATGGCCAGAGTAGGGTTCGTGCCTACAGATTAACCACGTAAGGACCGGGCCTATTTTTCAAACTTGTTATTTACAAGTTAAAAATTTATTTTTTTGCTTGAAAATTACTTAGAACCCCCAAACATTATATATATATATATTTTTTTAGACAACCTAGAGAATAAAATGGCAGCTGTTGCAATACTTTATGCCACACTGTATTTGCGCAGCGGTCTTGCAAACGCAATTTTTTTGAAAAAATACACTTTTTGGAAATAGAAAATAAGAGAATAGTAAAGTTAGACCAATTTTTTTTATAATGTTACGCAGAGTAAATTGTACCCAACATGTCACACTTCAAAATTGCGCCCGCTCGCGGAATGGTGACAAACTTTGACTCCTAAAAATCTCCATAGGCGACGTTTAAAAATTGCTACAGGTTACCAGTTTTGAGTTACAGAGGAGGTCTTATAATAGAATTATTGCTCTCGCTCGAACGCAGCGATAACCTCACATGTGTGGTTTGAACACTGTTTAGATATGCAGGCGCGACTTGCGTATGCGTTCGCTTCTGCACGCGAGCTCGGCGGGATGGGGCGCTTTACTTTTTTTAATTATTATTTATTTTGGGCCAGATTCTCAGAAGAGTTACGACGGTGTATCTCAGAAAACACCGTCGTATCTCTGTTTTTGGCCCCGGGTATCTATGCGAGTGATTTCTAGAATCATTTTCGCATAGATACGGCCAAGATCCGACAGGTGTAAGTCACTTACACCGTCGGATCTTAGATGTAATGCGACGCCGGCCGCTAGGTGGCGTTTACGGTCAGTTCTCATTTGACTATGCAAATGAGCCTGATACGCCGATTCCCGAACAAATTTGCGCCGCGTCGTCGTCGTTTCCGTAAGTGTAAGGTTACCGCTGCTATATGAGGGGTAACCTTACGCCAGTCCGCCGTATGCCATGTTAAGTATGGCGTCGGGTCCGCGTCGGCTTTTTCCGTCGGTTACGTTGTTTTCCTAAGTCATTCACGAATATGACTTTACGTCAATGGCGCTCACGTCGGTGTCATTGACGTTTTCCGTCGTGAGCTGAAGCATGCGCACTGGGCTTTTTTTCCGCCCGGCGCATGCGCAGTTCGATCGGCGCGGGGGCGCACTTAATTTGAATACAAGCCGCCCCCTTTGAATTACGCGGCCATACGCCGGGCCATTTACACTACGCCGCCGCAAATTACGTAGCAAGTGTTTGGGGAATATGGCACTTGCTCCAGTAAGTTGTGGCGGCGTAGTGTAAATAGCTTACGCGACGCCGCCGCAGGATGTACGGGAATCTGGCCTTTTATGTTTTATTTTTACACTGTCACTTTAAAAAAAAAATTGGGTCACTTTTATTCCTATTACAAGGAATGTAAACATCCCTTGTAATAGAAAAAAAGCATGACAGGTCCTCTTTTAAGGCCATTGGGCGGAAGTGACATTTGATGTCGCTTCCGTCATCCAACATCATTGAGTTGAGTGGGGGCCATCATTCCCTCACTCGACTCACAGCCTCTGAGGGGAAAGCATAGGATCGTCTCCGTCGCTACCGGTGGCATCAGTAAGTAGCGGAGATGAACGGAAACACGGTGATAGGGGGTTGGGCACCTCTCCCGCCGCCGATTAAAGTGATCTTGCAGCGCCACGGGGATCACTTTTACCTCAAAGAGGACCGCCCACCGTTTCAGAAAATACTGGGGTTATGGCAGCTTTCTGCGTTCATTACCCTGCTATTCTACGTCAAAGTGCCAACGTACAGCTATGGCGGTTTGCGGTAAGTGGTTAACATAAGCCACTGGACTATAGTGAAAAAATAGCAATTATGAGGAAACCACAATAGTAATATCTGTCTTAGCCAGAAACACGATATCTGGGTTAGCAGGCAACTCACTGGTGCTAGTTTATAATGAACTGGTATAATAACAATGTTGCATATTATATTGAAATAAGAGGAAAAGATACAGAGGAATAAGAAAGAAGGCGAGAAGGAGAATGGGAAGAGGGGAAGAAGGAGGTACTATGGGGAGGAGACCTCTGATGTGAAGGGGGGACTCTGATGTAAAGGAGACCTCTGATGTGAAGGGGGACTCTGATGTAAAGGAGACCTCTGATGTAAAGGAGACCTCTGATGTAAAGGAGACCTCTGATGTGAAGGGGTACTCTGATGTAAAGGAGACCTCTGATGTGAAGGGGGGACTCTGATGTAAAGGAGACCTCTAAAGTGAAGGGGGGACTCTGATGTAAAGGAGACCTCTGATGTGAAGGGGGGACTCTGATGTAAAGGAGACCTCTGATGTGAAGGGGGGACGCTGATGTAAAGGAGACCTCTGATGTGAAGGGGGGACGCTGATGTAAAGGAGACCTCTGATGTGAAGGGGGGACGCTGATGTAAAGGAGACCTCTGATGTGAAGGGGGGACTCTGATGTAAAAGGAGACCTCTGAAGTGAAGGGGGGACTCTGATGTAAAGGAGACCTCTGATGTGAAGGGGGGACTCTGATGTAAAGGAGACCTCTGATGTGAAGGGGGGACGCTGATGTAAAAGGAGACCTCTGAAGTGAAGGGGGGACTCTGATGTAAAGGAGACCTCTAAAGTGAAGGGGGGACTCTGATGTAAAGGAGACCTCTGATGTGAAGGGGGGACTCTGATGTAAAGGAGACCTCTGATGTGAAGGGGGGACGCTGATGTAAAGGAGACCTCTGATGTGAAGGGGGGACTCTGATGTAAAGGAGACCTCTGATGTGAAGGGGGGACGCTGATGTAAAGGAGACCTCTGATGTGAAGGGGGGACGCTGATGTAAAGGAGACCTCTGATGTGAAGGGGGGACTCTGATGTAAAGGAGACCTCTAAAGTGAAGGGGGGACTCTGATGTAAAGGAGACCTCTGATGTGAAGGGGGGACTCTGATGTAAAGGAGACCTCTGATGTGAAGGGGGGACGCTGATGTAAAGGAGACCTCTGATGTGAAGGGGGGACTCTGATGTAAAGGAGACCTCTGAAGTGAAGGGGGGACTCTGATGTAAAGGAGACCTCTAAAGTGAAGGGGGGACTCTGATGTAAAGGAGACCTCTGATGTGAAGGGGGGACTCTGATGTAAAGGAGACCTCTGATGTGAAGGGGGGACTCTGATGTAAAGGAGACCTCTGATGTGAAGGGGGGACTCTGATGTAAAGGAGACCTCTGATGTGAAGGGGGGACGCTGATGTAAAGGAGACCTCTGATGTGAAGGGGGGACGCTGATGTAAAGGAGACCTCTGATGTGAAGGGGGGACGCTGATGTAAAGGAGACCTCTGATGTGAAGGGGGGACTCTGATGTGAAGGGGGGACTCTGATGTAAAAGGAGACCTCTGAAGTGAAGGGGGGACTCTGATGTAAAGGAGACCTCTGATGTGAAGGGGGGACTCTGATGTAAAGGAGATCTCTGATGTGAAGGGGGGACGCTGATGTAAAAGGAGACCTCTGAAGTGAAGGGGGGACTCTGATGTAAAGGAGACCTCTAAAGTGAAGGGGGGACTCTGATGTAAAGGAGACCTCTGATGTGAAGGGGGGACTCTGATGTAAAGGAGACCTCTGATGTGAAGAGGGGACGCTGATGTAAAGGAGACCTCTGATGTGAAGGGGGGACTCTGATGTAAAGGAGACCTCTGATGTGAAGGGGGGACTCTGATGTAAAGGAGACCTCTGATGTGAAGGGGGGACGCTGATGTAAAAGGAGACCTCTGAAGTGAAGGGGGGACTCTGATGTAAAGGAGACCTCTAAAGTGAAGGGGGGACTCTGATGTAAAGAAGACCTCTGATGTGAAGGGGGGACGCTGATGTAAAGGAGACCTCTGATGTGAAGGGGGGACGCTGATGTAAAGGAGACCTCTGATGTGAAGGGGGGACGCTGATGTAAAGGAGACCTCTGATGTGAAGGGGGGACTCTGATGTAAAGGAGACCTCTGATGTGAAGGGGGGACGCTGATGTAAAGGAGACCTCTGGTGTGAAGGGGGGACTCTGATGTAAAGGAGACCTCTGATGTGAAGGGGGGACGCTGATGTAAAGGAGACCTCTGATGTGAAGGGGGGACGCTGATGTAAAGGAGACCTCTGATGTGAAGGGGGGACTCTGATGTAAAGGAGACCTCTAAAGTGAAGGGGGGACTCTGATGTAAAAGGAGACCTCTGAAGTGAAGGGGGGAAATTTTGCACACATTTAAAGGGTGCCGCTACTAAAAAAAGGTTGAGAAATTCTGGATTATATACTGAACCTGCTGTAGTGCTGCGGGGGAGGTGCAGGTATTCTGCGAATTCCCATGAAGTCATAATTATTCTTTAGCACTGATTTAAATGACAAGTCTGACCACTAGATGGCAGTGTGTCACCTTTCATGTGATTAGGCGCCTGCCATGTGGGCCTCCCATCTAAGCCTCATGTCATTCTAATCTATACCATACAGAAGATCACTGAGCGGGGGATAAACATTCACCGGTGAACCATAAAATCTCGCCTTATTTACCGACTAGAAATGTTTAACAGCTGTAATGCACTTTACTAGATTATCCTATTTTTCTAAATACATATTTTTTTTTTTATTTCTGAGTGAATGTAATGGAACTGTCCTGATTGTTAATAAAAATATAATTATTTTACTATCCATAATAAAAGAATAAAAAAAGTTGGTATTAATCTGCTGTGTGTGGAGTTATTGATGTATTCGCAGTTTCAGAGGAACACTAGCGGACAGTAGTGGATGATGTTTATTTTTTGTTTGCCTTAACTACTTCACCTCCAGAAGATTTACCCCCCTTCATGACCAGGCCATGTTTTGCGATACGCCACTACGTTATTTTATTTGACAATTGCGCGGTCGTGAGACGCTGTAAACAAATACAATTAACGCCTTTTTTTCCCCACAAATAGAGATTTCATTTGGTGGTATTTGATCACCTCTTCGTTTTTTGTTTTTTTTTGCGCTATCAATAAAGATCGACTTACAATTTTGAAAAAAAAATATATATTTTTTTACTTTAAAACATATAAAAAAATAGTAAAATCTAATCGAATTTCTTCATCAGTTTAGGGCAATATGTATTGCTGCTACATATTTTTGGTAACAAAAAATCCCAATAAGCGTAAATTAATTGGTCTATGCAAAAGTAACAGCAACTACAAATGATGGGATTTTTATTTTATTGTTTTGTTACTAGTACTGGTGACGTTCAGCGATCAGCAGGACATCGGTATTGCGGAGGACAAATCGGACACCTAACTGGCACTTTTTTCGGAACCAGTGACAATATTACAGTGATCAGTGCAAAATATATGCACTGTCACTGTACTAATGACAGTGGCAGGGAGGGGGTTAAAATCAGGGGCAACCAAAGGGTTAAATGTGAGCCTAGCTAATGCTTCAGTGTAGTGGGGGGGAAGTGCTTTTACTAGTGGAAGGCATAGATCAGTGTTCCTGCTTTACAGAAACACAGGATCCATGTCTTCTTTACCAACAGAATGACAGTTTGCCTTGTTTACATAGGCAGAGTGTCGTTCTGTCAGTGTACCGAACGATCAGCGGATGCCGGTGGACAATCACATCGGGAGTAAACCGCCGGCGACACACACCTGCACTTGATACCCAGAAGTGCAGGGTCACGTACAGTGAGGGAAAAGTATTTGATCCCCTAAAGATTTTAAACAAAAAGGCGGTGAGGAAGAAGACGGCACCGGGAGAAGACGGCACGGGGAGAAGATGGCACGGGGAGAAGACGGCACCGGGAGAAGACGGCACCGGGAGAAGACGGCACCGGGAGAAGACGGCACGGGGAGAAGACGGCACGGGGAGAAGAAGGCACGGGGAGAAGACGGCACGGGGAGAAGACGGCACGGGGAGAAGACGGCACCGGGAGAAGACGGCACCGGGAGAAGACGGCAGCGGGAGAAGACGGCACGGGGAGAAGACGGCACGGGGAGAAGAAGACACGGGGAGAAGACGGCACCGGGAGAAGACGGCACCCGGAGAAGACGGCACGGGGAGAAGACAGCACGGGGAGAAGAAGGCACGGGGAGAAGACAGCACGGGGAGAAGACGGCACGGGGAGAAGAAGGCACGGGGAGAAGACGGCACCCGGAGAAGAAGGCACGGGGAGAAGATGGCACGGGGAGAAGAAGGCACGGGGAGAAGACGGCACGGGGAGAAGAAGGCACGGGTAGAAGACGGCACGGGGAAAAGACGGCACGGGGAGAAGACGGCACCCGGAGAAGACGGCACCGGGAGAAGACGGCTTGGAGCTATTTAAAAAAAAAAGGACTTGTCAAAAACCGTCTCTTATCTCACTTTTATTTTATTTTATTTCTATATTGGTTTCCATTATTGTGATTTTTTCAAATATTGTGGTCTACCACATTCACCATTTGCCACTTCTATACCTCAGTGGAGGCCTAGGAGGGACACCCAGTGGGCCGACCTGCCTTAGATACACACGCCCCCACCCTACCACTGTCTACACTCTCGATTTTCACTTATAAGCCCAGTGGAGGGCTCACTTTAACCTTTTTTTCACCAATATTCATTATAAGGGGACCAAATACCATTGGAGTCTCCTTTTATGAGCCTACCGCACAAAGGTGCCCAACACTTTATCACTCACTTATCACCAGTTCGGTTGGATTAAACATAAGGACACACTAATACCACACCCACGCAGCGCCACCACCCTGTATACCTTTCTTACCTCAACAATTCTGCCCCAACCCAATTATTCCCCCGTTTGGTGCCGCCATCTTGATTCTTACCCAACATAAAGAAGGTGAAGCCAGGCTGTCAATCACAACTCAGCATGTCAAGGACCCCTCCTCCATTCCTATGACAGTTGCTTGGCACTGCTTTCTACAGGGCAGTACACATATGTCAGCAGCCTAGGGGTATGATTATGCTTCATTTACACTGTGCGGTTAGCACATGCTGCAAATTCCATTGCCTACAATCTGCAGATTCCTGCAGCTAGAATAATAGGCGTTTGTGAACAACAGCAAAGCACTGGCATTGGCTGCAGTTCTAGAGATGGGAAGGCCATAAAAAAACAGAAGTAATGGGGAAATTATTATTTTTTTTAGAGAAAAATTTGAAAAAAAGTGTGGAATATGTTCTTTTATAATAATAAATAATATATCTATGACATGGTATTCAAACCGTATAACGTAAAGACCTTAATGAAAGATTTCTGAGTCTTTACGTAGGGTCTTAAATGATTGTAAGTACTCTCAGCTGAAGACAAGCAAATCCTGGAATACAGTTCAAGCAACACTGTACTTCTCAATGGAGTTCTCAAACAAGAGGAATATGCATTTTGCCACTAGGGGCACTGCAGGGGAATGCTCCAGTTTAGTTTGCTTGTGGGCTCCATCTTGTACCTCCTCCAGTTGGGTGATTGTTGGGATACAGTAGACCAGGGATCCTCAAACTACGGCCCTCCAGCTGTTGCAGAACTACACATCCCATGAGGCATTGCAAGACTCTGACATTCACAGACTTGACTAGGCATTATGGGAATTGTAGTTCCTGAACAACTGGAGGGCCATAGTTTGAAGACCCATGCAGTAGACCAATGTTTCTCAACTCCAGTCCTCAATTACTCCCAACAGGTCATGTTTTCAGGCTTTCCATTATTTTGCACAGGCGATTTGATCAGTATCACTGCCTTAGTAATTACCACAGCCGAAACGGCTGAGGGAAATCCACAAAACATGGCCTGTTGGGGGTACTTGAGGACTGAAGTTGAGAAACATTGCAGTAAATGATACATTCTGTCCTTTTAGGCCTTAACTGACAGGTAAGAGAGTACATTTGTCTGACAAATTGATTTATCTTTTCACTTGGCCACCGGGCAAATTCCAGAACTTCTCTCCTACATGTAAAAATCATATTTTTTTTGCTAGAAAATTATTTAGAACCCCCAAACTTTATATATATATATATATTTTAGCAGAGACCATGGGGAATAAAATGGAGGTCATTGCAACTTTCTTTGACACACTGTATTTGCGCAGCAATTTTTCAAACGCAATTTGTTTTTGAAAAAAAAAATACTTTTATGAATAAAGAAAAAAACAGTAAAAAGTTAGCCCAATTTTTTTGTATAATGTGACAGATGATGATACGCTAAGTCAATAGATACCTCACATGTCACGTTTTAAAATTGCGCAGACTTGTGGTATGGCGCCAAGCTTCAGTACTTAAAAATCTCCATAGGTGACGTTTTACATTTTTTTGCAGGTTACATGTTTAGAGTTACAGAGGAGGTCTAGTGCTAGAATTATTGCTCTCGCTCTAATGTTCATGGTGATACCTCACATGTGTGGTTTGAACGTTGTTTACACATGCGGGCGCGACCTACGTATGCGTTTGATTTTGCATGCTAGACCTGCAGGGGCGCTTATATATTTTTTTTTATTGTTTACTTTTTTTTAATTTTTTTTACACTTTCCATTAAAAAAAGTGTTTTGATCATGTAAACATCCCTTGTAAAAGGAATGGTGCGTGACAGGTCCTTTTTATGGAGAGATGTGGGGTCTATAGGACCCCATATCTCTTCTCTAGGCAGGAAAGGCTGAGAGAAAAAAAATTACATTTACGATCCCAGCCTTTCCTGACAAATCCCGGGCTTTGTTTACTTCCGGTGGCCCAGACGTCATAATGTCACACCCGGGCCTCCGAGAGTCA
Organism: Rana temporaria; assembly: GCF_905171775.1. Classification (NCBI taxonomy): domain Eukaryota; kingdom Metazoa; phylum Chordata; class Amphibia; order Anura; family Ranidae; genus Rana; species Rana temporaria. Next base: position 55,448,303 of record NC_053490.1, read on the forward strand.
TATAGTCTGGTCAGTAAATCGTTTTTTTCTTTTCCTCCTCTCAGTATAATGGTAAAACCAACATCTAGAGTTTGGAAACATTTCCACCGTGCAATTTTTGCTGAGAGCAAAGCTGCAATTCACAGATATTGTGATAAGAAATATTCTTTTCCAAATGCTACAAGGATGACAAAACACATCCTGGCATGCCAGAGGTGCCCTAAAGACCAGGGCTCAAGTCCTGCGGGAACGCGTGGGAACGGAGTTCCTGCACTTTTCTCACAGCAGGAACTTAGTTCCCTTTGCAGGACTAGAGCAGCCAAGAGAAGCCGAGCCGCCCGAGCCAATCCTTCACTAAGCGGCGATGCCCAGCTCGAGTCACTGTCAGGGGCAGGCGAACCTTAGTAATTCTTTATGTTACTGGCCGCTTCCTGTATATGGATTCATCAGGTAGTGTGCGGGTATTCCGTCACTTCCTTGATGCTGCAATGTCTCCTGGGAGCTTTTGTCATTGTTCCCAGGAGACATTGCGGAGGTCTGCCATGAGTTATTGCGGGATTTAGAAAGAACTTGCTTCTTTATAAATCCCGCGATAACTTGCGGCAGACCTCCGCAGTGTCTCCTGGGAACAATGACAAAAGCTCCCAGGAGACATTGTGGCATCGAGGAAGTGACGGAATACCTGCACACTACCTGATGAATCCATATACAGGAAGCGGCCAGAAACATAAAGGATTACTAAGGTACAGTGGATCTAAAAAAAAAAAACATGCGGTTTAGTAATTATGCATATGAGCGTATAATTTTTTTATTTTTTTGGTGGGGGAGTGGATCTTGGGTGGAAGTCACCACACTTTTTTCCCCAGGACTTGACCCCTGCTAAAGACACTAAAATATACTTTATGGAAAGAAATGAGGAGGACCAGAATGAAAATGTGAAGAGCTTTTCCCTCCAGAGTTCTCATTCCAGAAACCCTCTTTCTGCTGCTTCTGGATCATCACAAAGTGTTTCCTCACCGGCAGCATCTTCAAGTAAGGAAGTGTTACAAACCACGGCCTCCCAGAAATACACAAAACCTTCATTTATAGAGAAAATTACACCTGAAAATCAGGAGAACATTCATCAAGCTCTCCATAGAGCAATATATGCTTCTGGATCAGCATTGTAAATAACTGAAAATGCATATTGGCAGGAAGCTTTTAAATTATTACGAGGGAAATGGGGGTGCTTACCTGTTCTCACGTATAGATAAAATGTTCCTAACTTATACAGTCCTTGTTATTCCATTTGTAATAAAAAATACAATTTTAAAAAGCACGTTTAGCCTATTTACTGAATAATCTGTACTTTTATTTCAAGTATAACACTTGTATATACACTGCAATTTACCTTCCCCATGTAACAAAACAACTTTCAATTTGTTAAACTACTCCACACTGCATTTTTTTCAATGAATCCAAAATTTCTCTTTTTTCCCCAGATTTCTTTTTTCAGTGGCTTCAAAGGTTCCAGAAAATGTATTCATTTCAAAATGACCGTTTAAAAAAAAAAAAAATTACGTCATTGGTAGCCAGTTTCTTGTTTTGCGTCAGCCCACCGATGATGCCACACCAGATCTGGTGCATGCGCAGTTTGAGATCTAGCATGCTTTGAATAATAAAAAGACACCTGAGATCATGTCGTCATGGCGCATGTGTCAGATCTCCTGTGGCTTGTGTGGCATACAAAATCTAGGCAGTTTGTTTTTGAAAAATAGCAAGCCGCCCCAGATCTTGGGCATGTGTGCCCTAAGAGATCTGATGGCTGTACAATAACATGCTGGCTCAGATAATGTACTGAGCATGCCCAAGATCAAATGAGATTATTTAGGAAGGCACTGGTGACGTTGCGTTCCCAGGGTGCACCTGTGCGGTCAGGGCTACATCACCAATGCCTCTGGAAACAGGGAAGTGCCTGGGAAAAGGGTACCTTTAAAAAAAATAAAAAGTATTTAATTAGAAAATGTACTTGAGCTGCATGTATATTTTTGTGTTGTGGGGGGTCCTGAAATTTTGGGGAAAAGAAGTGCATATGAAAGAGCAGATTTTACATGCACATTGGGCCAGATTCAGGTACAAATGCGGCGGCGTAACGTATCGTCTTTACGTTACACCGCCGCAAGTTTTCAGCGCAAGTGCCTGATTCACCAAGCACTTGCGTGTAAACTTTCGGCGGCGTAGCGTAAAGCCGTCCGGCGCAAGCCCGCCTAATTCAAATGGGGCGTGTACCATTTAAATTAGGCGCGTTCCCGCGGCGAACGTTCTGCGCATGCTCCGTTTGGAAATTTCCCACCGATGTGTTTGTGAATGGCGACGTGCGTAATGTACTTACGCCAAAAAAATTTTTTTAATTCGACGCGGGAACGACGGCCATACTTAACATGGCTTAACATGGCTGGTCTAAAGTTAAGCCATGAAAAAGCAGGCTTAACTTTGCGACGGGAAAAAACGACTTGCGACGACGTAACACACGCGAGTACTTTCGTGGATCGCCGTAAAAGCTAATTTGCATACCTGACGCTGGAAAACGACGCAAACTCCACCCAGCGGCGGCCGAAGTATTGCAGCCTAAGATTCGAAGGCGTACGAAGCCGTACGCCTGTCGGATCTTAGCCAAATGCCGTTGTATCTTGTTTGTGAATCACAAATTAAGATACGACGCGGCAAATTTGAAAATACGCTGGAGTATCAGTAGATACTCTGGTGTATTTCTTCTGTGAATCTGGCCCCTTATGTTTACATTTTATCATTTTGATTTTCTTTGGATTTACATACAGCTTTAACCAGTGCATTATTTTCAGACTGTACACATTTGGCAGGGTTCTTGTATTTTATCGCAGGAAGTCAGGGGAGACCGGCTGGGCACTGCTGGAATAGGTGACTACACGGCGGGGATCTCTGTATGTCAGGGATCTCAGCATTGCACAAGCCTCCTGCAGCCAGCTGTTCCAGTGGACTGCAGCCAAACAGTGTTTGTAAACATCTCACTCGGTTTGTATCAGCCAATGACATTTATAACTAATTCCAGATCAGCTAGAGGATGGTCAAGGTCAGCGATTACGACATCTGATGTTGTAACTGCATCTCTCCTACATGCGTCTCCATCTGTTTATGCTGTCTAAAGATTGATGAGGCCAATACCATCTAAGAAAAAAAAGACAGAAAGAACAAAGTGTTTTCAAAACTGGTGTTCCTTCTCCTATTAAAAAAAAAAAACAATCTCTTTAGTCTCAAAGAAGACTTCCGGCCTTGGGTACAAAGCCAAAAAGCATTAACAGCAGCGCAAATGGAAATGGATTACGTATATTCAATTTCCTCTAAATCCCTATATAATAATCCCCACTATTGGTAATACAAGTGCTCTGAAACACATAGCTGTTACATGTGCCTGTGAGCACTCACTCCTTTCAGAAACTATAATTGACAACAAGCTCCTAGGCTGTGGTCCCACGTGCGGCCGGGGGACAGTTGACCATCCACCTAAAGAACAACAGACATGCTGCATTTTATCGCAGTGCACCATACAGCAATGTAGTGCACCTCGCTGCTGTACATTTTTGTGCACTTTTAATAAAGGTCTGTGGGGAAAAAAAGGAACTGTGTGATGCGCTGAAACACGTGTAGCACCCTCTAGTGTGCTAGAGAAATAGTGCAGTTTTTTTTCCCTAGTACAGGTAAATTTACAGGCTTGGCTGGTAGCCAAGCCTGGGTGTGTTTTGTGATCTGGGTTGGCAGTGGCTCAGAGTAAGCGCTGGGTGACTCACAGGTGGCATCACTAGGACCTCCTACGCCTTTCTAGAATCGCCTAGTGTTTTCTAGAAAGAGAGGTTGGAGGGGAGGTAAAGCCACCTGGGGTATTCTAAGGAGCCCTGACCAATCTCCAACTTGGATTGGCAAGGGGGAGGCCTCCTTAAATACCCAGGGTCTGCCCAGCTGGGAAGGAGTGGATCGGGTGGAAGAATGGAGATGGAGTGTTAGGCTGTCTGGCCTTTGAGGGAGCTCCCTAGTCTGGGGGGAAGGATGGGGGTGACTTTGGGACTGGGCTCTGATGCGGTTGGGAAGAGGACAGTGGGAGCAAAACAGGACAGCGGGAGAACACTGCCGGGCAAGTCTCCAGAAGTTCCACTGAGACAGCCAGGAGTGCTTGTGAGTGTGCACACAATCGGGAGGACTGGGGGGGGGGCACACCTGAGGGAACCAGTCTGGAGAATTGTGGTGACACGGGCAGTGGAAAGGGGCAGCTGCAGCCAGGAGGGCTGGCAGTGCCTAAAGAGGTGGTGCAGGAGTGTGTAACATACAATATTGTGTATATCGTGCAGGAGTGTGTAATGTATAATATTGTGTATACAGTGCAGGAGTGTGTAATGTATAATATTGTGTATACAGTGCAGGAGCGTGTAATGTATAATATTGTGTATATACTGTGAGTCACATAGAACATAGTTGCCAACATTTCAAAAAAGTTCCAGGGGAACATTTTTTGCTGTGCATTTAACAAGCCATTGTAGTATGGACTTGTGTGAGGGATCCTAACTTCAGTACAGGGGTATAATGGTATGTGTAGGAAAGGAGTACAGAGTGTATGGCAGTGAGTAGTATGTACATTATAGAAGAGGAATTATTAGGGTGCAATGGCCAGTATATGCAGGAGTGCAGTGTGGAGGGTATGGTGGTGGTTAGTATGTAAAGGAGAGGAATACATATAATGGCGGTTAGTACGTACAGGAGAGCATAGGCGTGCGCACATAGGGTGTAAGGTGTGCCTGGGCACACCCTAATCACCCTGTACTATGCAGATTCCCCCTGCTGCCTGGCTGCAGAGAAAGGGACTGGGGAATCTCTGTCCTCAGTCCCTTTCTCTGTCTCAAAAGTTAGACATCAGGGGTCTGTTTAGACCACTGATATTTCACCAAAGCCCCCAAACAGGGCTCATAAAAAAAAAAAAGAACCAATATTAAAAAAAAATAATGATAAAAAAAATAATTGTAAAAAAATAATAATAATAATACAAATAAAGATAAACTACTGACACCGATCTCTGCCCTGCTGGCAAAGCCCTACTAACTTGCCCACTGCCATATATGGTATATTACACACGCATGTGTGTTTGAGCTTTGGTGTGCACACCCTAATGCAATAGGCTGCGCACACCTATGCAGGAGAGGAATACATAGTATATGGTGGCGGTTAGTATGTGCAGGAGAGGAATACATAGTATATGACGACCGTTAGTATGTACAGGAGAGGAATACATAGTATATGATAGCGGTTAGTATGTACAGGAGAGGAATACATAGCATATGATGGCGGTTAGTATGTGCAGGAGAGGAATACATAGTATATGATGGTGGTTAGTATGTGCAGGAGAGGAATACATAGTATATGATAGCGGTTAGTATGTGCAGGAGAGGAATACATAGTATATGATGGTGGTTAGTATGTACAGGAGAGGAATATATAGTATATGATAGCGGTTAGTATGTGCAGGAGAGGAATACATAGTATATGATGGCGGTTAGTATGTACAGGAGAGGAATACATAGTATATGATGGCGGTTAGTATGTACAGGAGAGGAATACATAGTATATGATGGCGGTTAGTATGTACAGGAGAGGAATACATAGTATATGATGGCGGTTAGTATGTGCAGGAGAGGAATACATAGTATATGATGGCGGTTAGTATGTGCAGGAGAGGAATACATAGTATATGATGGCGGTTAGTATGTACAGGAGAGGAATACATAGTATATGATGGCGGTTAGTATGTGCAGGAGAGGAATACATAGTATATGATGGCGGTTAGTATGTGCAGGAGAGGAATACATAGTATATGATGGCGGTTAGTATGTGCAGGAGAGGAATACATAGTATATGATGGTGGTTAGTATGTACAGGAGAGGAATATATAGTATATGATAGCGGTTAGTATGTGCAGGAGAGGAATACATAGTATATGATGGCGGTTAGTATGTACAGGAGAGGAATACATAGTATATGATGGCGGTTAGTATGTACAGGAGAGGAATACATAGTATATGATGGCGGTTAGTATGTACAGGAGAGGAAAACATAGTATATGATGATGGCGGTTAGTATGTACAGGAGAGGAAAACATAGTATATGATGATGGCGGTTAGTATGTACAGGAGAGGAGTACATAGCATATGATGGCAGTTAGTATGTACAGGAGAGGAATACCAAGTATATGATGGCGGTTAGTATGTACAGGAGAGGAATACAAAGTATATGATGGCGGTTAGTATGTACAGGAGAGGAATACATAGTATATGATGGCGGTTAGTATGTACAGGAGAGGAATACATAGTATATGATGGCGGTTAGTATGCACAGGAGAGGAATACATAGTATATGATGGTGGTTAATATGTACAGGAGAGGAGTGTGGACTGCATGATAACGTGACCGTATTTAATCTGCTGAGAACTGAACATTCAGTATTTACTTTATTGATATGATAAAGAAGGTCCAAGCTGTGATACCATCATTTGACAGACATGGTCTGAGTGTGTGTTTTGTTCACCTGTCACATCGATCACAACGACTCCATAAGCTGCGGCAGGAAGTGTACTTTCGCAGAATACAAGATCTTCCAGTTTTTCTTGGTGTAGCACACTTGTGAAATCCATCACTCCCTGGATAAGAGGCTGACTAAAAGTAGGTGACAGTCACTAGCACACCCCTGCGTGATGCCCCCAAATTAGCCAACCACTGTGTGTGTCAGCAACTTCCATAAAGTGGCCTCATGATGAACTTACACCAATTCATCTTCATGATTTTAAAGGTAACCTGTCATAGCATACAGGCTTCTATTGCTAGCCTACATTTCTCAAAAAATGCTAGTTGCCTGGCGTTCATGCTGGCACTGGGTTTTACTGCTGCAGCTACATGTAGTGTGGAGTAGCAGTATTGGGTTGTAAACAAGCTCACTCACTGCACTAGCAGCCACAGTTTCTTTGCATTTTGAAGAGTCGGTGTTGGGCTCTCTAAGGAGCCTGATCACTTCTGCATGTCGGTAAATATGCGACGCCACCCCTTTGCTTGTCCCAGGCTCACCTGCGGCAGCCAGGGACATCCATACAGCCTACAAGATGAAGAGCAGAGGGGAGATGAGAAACCTCACTTCCTGTCCAGGTGACCACACAGGAAGTGTGAATAACTCTCCAACAGGAACACAGTAAGAAAAACCTGACAGAAATTCTCACCCTTATTATATATACATTAAAAAAAAACGTATTAGCCTGTCCTGTTGGAGAGATTTTGCATGTCTCTTTGCTTGGTGAACACGCAGGAAGTGAGGGAAAACCTCTCTATAGGCTACAGAAAAACAGTAAAGATCGGACCAAAATTCCAACCTTCCCCATCTTTTTTCAAAAAAAAGTTTGGCGTGAGATGTACTTTAATGGTTTTTCAGTCACAGACTTAGGAATAAGGGCCCGGATTCAGAAAGGACTTACGACGGCGTATCTCCAGATACGCCGTCGTAAGTCCAAATGTGCACCGTCGTATCTTTCCGCGTATTCTGGAACTCAGATACGCCTGAATTTGGCCAAGATACGACCGACGTAAGTCTCCTACGCCGTCGTATCTTGGGTGCATATTTACGCTGGCCGCAAGGGGCGCTTCCGTAGATTTGCGCGTTGAATATGCAAATGACCTCGATACGCCGATTCACGAATGTACTTGCGCCCGTCGCAGTAAGCTACGCCGTTTACGTAAGACTTACGTCCGGCGTATAGTTACCCCTGCTATATGAGGCGTAGGTAATGCAAAGGTATGGACGTTGGAACAAGCGTCGAATTTTACGTTGCTTACGTAAGTCGTACGTGAATGGGGCTGGGCGTAGGTTACGTTCACGTCACAGGCATTGAGCCGGCGTATGTTAGGAAGTAAATTTGACGTGATACTGAGCATGCGTGCGCATGCGCCGTTCTTTCGGCGCTTCATTTACATGGGGTCACGATTCATTTTAATACAACACGCCCACTACCTGCCTACTTTGAATTATGCGGGCTTACGCCGGCCCATTTACGTTACGCCGGCGTAAATATGGGAGCAAGTGCTTTGTGAATACAGTACGGGCCTCACTATGTTACGTCGGCGTAGCGCATATCAGATGCGCTACGCCGCTCTAAACATACGACAATCTCTCTGAATCCCGGCCAAGGAGTCTTGTCTTGTCTTGTCTCTGATTTCCATGGGCTCCATGTTTTTCTTTCGAACTGGTTATGTGAACTGTGACACAGAAGGAAAGCCAGACACAGCCAGGTGATTAGCATCTTCAGAAGGAAACCACCAATGGGAGCCCTATATTTTGCTCATGACATGGGCCTTTTAAAAACTCTCTAGGATAATATTATGTTAAGGTCTCTAAACAAATAATTAAATTCAAACTGTGGCCCTTCACAATGACCCATAACTGATACAATTTCACCCAAGCCTTTACCAACCTTTTCATGGCTGTATTTCAGTGGATCAGAGGTCGTGGATAATTAATCGGTGGATCGGGGATGTGTGGATCATTAATCAGTGGGTCAGGGATGGGTGGCACATTAATCAGTGGATCAGGGATGGGTGGCACATTAATCAGTGGATCAGGGATGGGTGGCACATTAATCAGTGGATCAGGGATGGGTGGCACATTAATCAGTGGATCAGGGATGGGTGGCACATTAATCAGTGGATCGGGGATGTGTGGATCATTAATTAGTGGATCAGGGATGGGTGGCATGGTGGATCAGGGATGTTTTGTTTAGAGATGGGTGGATCATTAATTGATGGATCTACAGTAATCAATGGATCAGGTATAGGTGGATCATTATTTGGTGGATCAGGGATCGGTGGATCTACAGTAATCATTGGATTAGAGATCGGTGGATCATTGATTGGTGAATCAGTAATCATTGGATCAGGGATGAGTGGATCGGAGATGGGTGGATCATTATTTGGTGAACCAGGGGTTGGTGGATCAGTAATCAGTGGATCAGGGATGGTGGATCAGGGAAGTTTTTTTTTATAGAGGTGGGTGGATCACAGGTGGGTGTATCAGGGATTGATGGATCTACAGTAATCAGTGCATCAGCTATGGGTGGATCATTATTTTGTGGATCAGGGATGTGTGCATCATAGATGGGTGGATTAGTAATCAGTGGATCAGAGATGGATGGGTACTTAATTGGTGGATGACAGATTTTTTGTTTAGAGATGGGTAGATCGTTAATTGTTGGATCAGTTACAGGTGGATTAGGGATTGGTGGATCGCTGATGGATGCATCAGGTTCCGGTGGATCAGGGATAGGTGGATCAAGAATGGGCTGATCAGTAACCTGTCGATGAGGGATCAGTGAGAGCTCTGTTGTCTCACACAAACAAGTCAAGGCTGATATGTGAAATTCTCCAATATGCCTTCCTTCTCTCTGCTGTTCAAGCAGTGTTAGGACTAGGGATGGGGCTCAGCTGTTTTCAGACACAAGTCCGAACCCTCCTGAGCTATCCCACCAGGAACAAACCGATCGTGTGTGGGCCCCATCGGTTTGTTTTCCATCGGTGAAAAAAAATAGAACATGTTTTACATTTTTCCTATGGATAAAAAAACGATTGTCTGTGTGGAAGTCCATCGGTCAACTATCCACGCATGCTCAGAATCAAGTCGACGCATGCTCGGAAGCATTGAACTTCATTTTTATCAGGCATGGGCGTAAAATGAAGGATGGATGGCCGCACTCCAAACCAAACAGGTTGTCTTTATTTAAACGAACAGCAAAACATACCAGATCACAGCAACAGAAACAGGAGGATAACCGACGTTTCGCACTGACTTAGTGCTTATTCATGGCTAAGCACTAAGTCAGTGCGAAACGTCGGTTATCCTCCTGTTTCTGTTGCTGTGATCTGGTATGTTTTGCTGTTCGTTTAAATAAAGACAACCTGTTTGGTTTGGAGTGCGGCCATCCATCCTTCATTTTACGCCCATGCTTGCCTAGTGCACTGCCAGCACCCTTGGAATCCTACACCTGTGTATGACCCTATAGCAGACCCACCTTGAGCGGTGATTTTTCTTCTTCATTTTTATCAGCACGTCATAGTGTTTTACGTCACCGTGTTTTGGCATGGTCAGATTTTTGACCGATGGTGTGTAGACAAGACTAATGAAAGTCAGCTTCATCGGATATCCGACGAAAAAATCCATCGCATTAGATTCCATCAGATATCCGATCGTGTGTACAAGGGTTTAAACTGTGGGAAGACAGAGATCCGTGTTCCTGCTTAGTTGAAACACAGAATCTCCATCTTCCCCTCTGAGAGAACGGCGATTCCGACCACCATTCTGCCTCTCTCGGGAACGATCGCTGGGTGTCGGCGAACATCGGGTTTGCCGGACCCGCTAATTGGCTCCCGCTGTGTTGAATCACAGCGGGAGTGGGTTGCCGGCGGCATGCATCAGACCCGAAAATCGAAATGATGTAGAGGTACGTGATTTTGTGCTGAAGGGCCGCCCTGCCCCAGTACATGTAGATGGGCACGGTCCGAAAGCGGTTAAAGAAGGATTAACCCCAAAAAATAAAAAATAAAGGATTAAGTTTACCACTTTCATTCCTTTATATTGGCTTTTGACATTTACAAATGCAGCAATTTAGAAATTGGATGAAAGGTTTAGCCCTGGGTAAGGATGAGCTCTGGCGTGTTCGCATAGTACACGTGCAGAGCCCGCCAGGAAGTGTGCACGGCGCTGCGCTAATCACAGCCAGGCAGACATTTCACGATCCCTGCAGCCGAGCATCAGGACAATGTCTCCCTGACTGTGATTAGCGCAGCGCCGTGCACACCAGTGTTGCCAACCTACCAGCTTGAAATTTACTGACACAGCACCCGAAATTTACTGGCGCAGACACATTTTTACTGGCATTTCACAAAAGTTACTAAATTACATTTTTAGGTGCATATTTCAGTAATTAGACTACAAGTACGCTAGGCAAATAGCAATGTGATTTAAGGAAGATATTAAAGCGGTCCTCCACCCTAAAGTGGAGTCCCGCTGATCGGAACCCTCCCCCCCTCCGGTGTCACTTTTGACACCTTTCAGGGGGGAGGGGGGTGCAGACACCTGTCTAAAGACAGGTATTTGCACCCACTTCCGGCCACACGATACGGGCGAAAGACGGGCATTCCGTCACATCCCGTCTGTCGCCCGTTGTGTGCTGGGAACACTCGGCTCCCAGCACACAGCGTGTGAGCCAATCGGCGGGCGCAGCGCGACTCGCGCATGCGCCGTAGGGAACCGGGCAGTGAAGCCGCAGCGCTTCACTTCCTGGTTCCCTCAGCGTGGATGGCGGGGGGAGCAGCAGAGTGACGAGCGATCGCTCGTGCTCTGCTGCGATCGGCGCTGGACTCCAGGACAGGTAAGTGTCCTATTATTAAAAGTCAGCAGCTGCAGTATTTGTAGCTGCTGACTTTTAATATTTTGTTCCCATGGCACATCCGCTTTAAGGTAAAAAAAAATATTTTTGTTATTTTCGATATATTAAGGGCAAATAATTTAGTCACATCCCCTGCCACCATCACCCCCTGCCTTCACCCCCCCCCTGCAGTGCCACAATCTCCCCCTGCCTCCAATCACCCCCTGCCTCCATCGTCCCCTGCCTCCACCCCCCTCTGCGGTGCCACCAACAGCCCCTGTCTCCATCCCCCACCCTCTGCGGTGCCACCATTCCCCTCTGTGGTGCCACCAACACCCCCTGCCTCCAATCACCCCCTGCCTCCATTGCCCCCTGCCTCCATCCCCCTCTGCGGTGCCACTGCAGCCACCATCACCCCCTGCCTCCAATCCCCATGCACAGTTCCAAGCCGAACCGATCTCGGCTATTTTTACTGGCACATTCCCGCAACCACGGACATTTACGAACGGGGGAAAAAAGTGCCCGTTTTTACGAACTGTCAGTAAAAATACGGACGGTTGGCAACACTGGTGCACACTTCCTGGCGGGCTCTGCACGTGTACTATGCGAACAAGTCAGAGCTCATCCTTAGCCCTGGGAAACACTTTTTGAGAGATAAAAAGTGCATTTTATATACAATTATATAGATCAGACCAACATGAGGGACAAATGAGGAGGAAAGAGGGACAACTGTTCTAAATCAGGGACAGTCCTTAGAAATCAGGGACAGTTGAGAGCTATGCCGTAGTGCACTGCATGTAAGTGCAAGACATAACACATGTCTGTTAACGCAACACAGTGGAGCAGACAGGAGTGACGCCAGCCTCACACGTCGCAGAAACATGTATGGAAAGACATGAATAGACCGCCATTGCCGACCTTCATCTGAAGTTACTAGCTGCCTGGCTGTCTCTGTACTTTCTGAGCCACCAACCCTGCACAAAGCATGCAGCCAGTGAAGTCAGAGGACCTGCCCTATTATCCAGGTTAATGAAGGCAGCTTTGCAGCCAATATAACAGCCAAGCAGCTGGCATTTTCCAAAGCAGTATTGAGCAATGGAAGTGAGCCTATATATAGTGAGAACAGGTTTCCTGTGAGAGTTCTTTAGTAATACAGCCTGAGTCTCTTCTTTTTATTTCAGCAACAATGTTCCCCAGCACCCCCCACCACACAGGAGCTGCGGCGGAACGTTTCTATCCTATCCCCTGTTTCCGGGGGGAATTCCTATTGCGGCGCTCTGCCCTTCCTTGGTTTCCATAGGAACGGAGACGCGGCCAGTTCAAGGCGACCCAGGAAGATGTCCAAGATAGAAGCGCCGTTCACCTTCCACCCCCTGCCGGACCGAACCTTCAGCTTCCTGGAGAAGACAGACACCCGGGAGCTGCTGAGAAAATGGTAAATAAGGCTGACACGGTGCGGAGAGGGCGGTGCACAGCTGACTTCCTGTGTTCAGAGACTCCATCCATAGACAGATAGAAGGGTTTTCTTCTCTCTCTATTATGTGTCCAGTACTATGAAGCTCCCGAATCGCCCTCTGCTTCACTCTCCTTCCTCCTTTATTTCTGATCTGAAAATCTTTATTGCTGTTAAACACTTTATTTTATTTTTGTGTATTGTAGTCTATGGAGCAGGTCTCAGTCCAAAACTTGATCCGGAACTCTGAAGCCTCAATTCCAAATCCAGGCCTTAGTCACACGGAGCAATGGTGTACATTCTGTACGGAACGCAGGTCGTTACCGGTGTCCTGTCAGACTACTGCTACCCATCAAAAAATGGAACGGAGGTGACGCTATGAGCAAAAAATGCTTACTGCGCATGCGCTCCAACATGGCCGCTATGGGTTTCCTAATCTGACAGAAGACAAAGGCAGCAGCGGACATCTTGTTACACCCAGGCAAGTCTTGAATTTCACGCTTATTTTAGCAGTAAACTCACCTTATATATTGAAGTACAACAATTTTAAATCTGTGACACGGTTTTGATGTTGCATTTGAAAAGCAGCGACACGCCTACATTTAGAAAGTGGCGAGGCGACGGCCATCTTGCTACACCCCACACTGCTCAGCACCACACTGTTAGTCATTTGGCGCCAAGGGACATTTTTCAACACTTTCACTTGGTCGCAGTGAAATAGTCCATTTCATTATTTAAGCCTAGGTTCACACTGACAGCGGGATTTAACCACTTCAATACCGGGCTTTAAAACCCACCTCCTTCCCGGGCCTATTCTGGCACTTCTCTCCTACATGTACAAATCATCATTCTTTTGCTAGAAAATTACTCAGAACCCCCAAACATTATATATGTTTTTTTAGCAGACACCCTAGGGAATAAAATGGCGGTCATTGCAACTTTTTATCTTGCACCGTATTTGCGCAATAATTTTTCAAACAGCTTTTTTTTGTAAAAAAAATGGTTTCATAAATTAAAAAAATAACAAAACAGTAACGTTAGCCCAATTTTTTGGTAAAATATGAAAGATGATGTTACGCCGAGTAACTAGATACCTAACATGTCACGCTTTAAAATTGCGTACACTCATGGAATGGCGTCAAACTTCGTTACTTAAAAATCTCCATAGGCTACACTTTAAAAATTTTCCAAGTTGCCAGTTTAGAGTTACAGAGGAGGTCTAGTGCTAGAATTGTTGCACACGCTCTAACGCACGCGGCGACACCTCACATGTGTGGTTTGAACGACGTTTACATACGTGGGCGGGACTTACGTGTGCGTACGCTTCTGAGCGCGAGTTACTGGGGACAGGGGCATTTTAATTTTTTTATTATTATTTTTTATTTTTTATTTTACATATTTCTTTATTTTTTACACTTTTTTTCACACTTTTTTTTTTTTAATCGCTTTTATTCCTATTACAAGGAATGTAAACATCCCTTGTAATAGGAATGTGTGTGACAGGTCCTCTTTAAAGCGGAAGTAAACCCATCCATAAAACAGTTACCGTTCCGGCACATGCCGGAAATGTAACACTCCCATTGGTTGTGCTCTCAACCAAACTGTCAAACCATCCAATGGTTGGTGTCATAACTGATCACATGGGCAGCATTATGGCAGCTGTAGATTAAACAGAGGCCAAGATGGCAGCTTCCTTGGCTGAAAATGATAGGAGGGTTTACTACCACTTTAAGGAGAGATGCGGGGTCAATAAGACCTCACATCTCTCCTCCAGGCTGGAAAGAACGAGATCGTGAAAAAAAATTCACAGATCTCATTCAAACTAGCCGCAATTGCGGTTTGTTTACTTACGGGGACCCGGGCGTGACGTCATCACATCGCGCCCGGGCCTCCGACGGTCATAGAGATGACTGGTGACCATCTGGTCACCAGTCTTCTCTATCGCAAACATCCGGCGGACGGCGATCATCTCTCCGGGCCCCCGGTGGGACGGGAGAGCCCGGAGAAGCACCGGATGGCGGCGGGAGGGGGGGGATGTCCCCTCCCGCCGCCTGTAAGAACGATCTAGCGGCGGAACCGCCGCTATGATCGTTTTTTACGGTGCGCAGGATCGCCGCCGCTAAAAAATGATATCTCAATGATGCCTCCGGGTGCAGGCATCATTGAGATATCCCCCCGCAAAGCCCAGGACGTCATATGACGTCCACCCAGGATAACAGGTCCCCGTTTTGGACGTCATATGACGGCGTGCGGGTGTCAAGTGGTTAAATAAATTCTGCGAGTTCAGCTGAACTCGCACAATTTCATTCCCGCATGTCAGTCCTTCGGGGGCGATGTCAGAGACAATTGTGTGGGTTGCTGCACAGATGTCTATGGAACTTGCACCCCAAAGTCGCCAAAAGTATTACAGAAACTACTTTTGGGAATCAGTGTGGGGCTGCAAATGCGGCGTCTCGCCAATTCAGACGGTGCCATTGCCGTCGATTTGACATGTCTAATTGCTCTAATGTGAACCAGGGCTACGGTGAGTTTACTGCTAAAAATAAGTGTCAAATTCAAGACTTGCCTATGTATAACAAGATGTCCGCTGCCGCCTTCGTGTTCTGTCAGATTAGGAAACCCATTGAAACGCACAGCGGCCATGTTGGATCGCAAAGTGCGTGCAAAATAAGCATTTTTGTTCGCAATGTCACTTTGTTGCATTTTCCTGATGGGTAGTGGTATTCTGATAAAACGCCGACAGCTTGTAGAAGATCCTGCAGAAAAAATACGCACCTAAACTGCACACGTTAAAGTGAATGTAACAATTTGATGTCACAATGTAGAGTATAAGATTTCCTATCATCTGTGCCCAGTCTTGCCACACAGAGTTAATCCAGCTCTGAGCAATCCTCTTTTATTGTTCAGTGAAAATTAACAGACTTCCAGATAAAACCCTGTCTAAATACAAAGTCCGTTCCTCTTTCCTTGCTTTGAGTGACAGGTTATTTACATATCTAGCTTGGACATGTTTATCATATGTTATGTTTATCATAATATGAGGTGATCCACAGGTATATTACCAGGATGTGTTATGTGGGGGAGGGGTGGATTTCTCACTTTTTATACTGTGGATCACCTCATATTATGATAAACATGTCCAAGCTAGATATGTAAATAACCTGTCACTCAAAGCAAGGAGAGAGGAATGGACTTTTTATTTAGACAGGGTTTTATCTGGAAGTCTGTTAATTTTCACTGAACAATAAAAGAGGATTGCTCAGAGCTGGATTAACTCTGTGTGGCAAGACTGGGCACAGATGATAGGAAATCTTATACTCTGCATTGTGACATCAAAACATAAAAAATACATTTTGGGTTTACATCCACTTTAAGGCTTGTACTTCCATGGTCAAAGGTTTTGAGAATGACACAAATAATATTTTCACAAAGTCTGCTGCTGCCGTGTTTTTAGATCTTTTTGTCAGATGGTACTAGAGCTGCACAATTAATTGTTAAGAATCGTTATCGCAATTTTTTTTCCCGTTGCGATCTTGACAAAGTATTTCCCGATTCTTTCTTTGCAGAGAATTCTCTCTGCTGAAGACACAGCCATCAAAAGAAAGAAAGAAAAAACCCGGGCAGTCTGCCAAATATCACAACATTCTTTAGCAGTGGCACTAAGACTAAACATTGTAACAATTTGATCAAAGGAATAGACTTCAGTGTGTTAGGCCCCTTTCACACGGTCAGACCGTACAGATCCGCCTGTCAGTTTTGTCGGCGGACCTGAACGGCCGCTCCATGCAATCCTATGGAGCGTCGGATGTCAGTGGAGACATGTCCGCTGACATCCGATCCGCCAAAATCAGACGTATGGCGATACGTCCCCATCTGTCCATGGCGGATCGGGTGAGATCTGATGAAGACAGACATGCTGCACAAGCCCCTCCCCGCTCAGTGAGCAGAGAGGGACTTGTCATCCGCCGGATTAGCAGAGAGATCTTCCGCTGAGCCGGCGGACTCCGTAGCAACGTAAAAGAAGCCCAAGGCTGCATTTACACCTGAGCGTAGGTCGTTCGGTCGTTTTTTCCGGCGTTTTGTCGCGCGTATTCATGCTTATTTGCGCGTTTGCATACAGCGTCGTCCGACGTTTTTGTTCTTTGACGTTTTTGATTTTAGCCAATAGGAAAAATTATCATCTTTTCATCACTTGTTGCTATGTTGGTAGATTTTCTTTATCTTCTGCCTGGGTGAAATGTTCTATTGATTAAAGCGACAAAACGCCCATAGCAAACGCTCGTTGTCGCGCTAGTCGCTTGAATCGAGCGTTTCCATTACTTTCTATGGGAAATAGAAACGCTCAAAAACGCTCAAACCGCCCGATTTGCGTGACAAAAAAGGGTCCGGAACTTGTTTGAGCGTCAGGCGTTCAGCGTCAGGCGTTTTGGAGTGGAGATGTGAACCATCTCCCTAGGGAATAATGTATTTTTCCCCTCTAGCGTTTTTGAGCGTCACGCTTCAGGCGACAAAACGCTCAGGTGTGAATGCAGCCTATGTGAGGAAAGTTTAACCACTAAACCGTTTTCTGACATTTGTTGGTTAAAATATATATATATTTTTTTTTTTTTTTGCTAGTTCCAAACCCCCAAACATTATATACATATATATATATTTTTTAGTAGAGACCCTAGAGAATAAAATGGTGGTTGTTGCAATATTTTAAGTCATACTGTATTTGTGCAGTGTTTTTTCATCCTGACGGATGGTAGCCCACTCTTGCATTATCAATTCTTGGATTTTGTCAGAATTTTCTTTTTTTTTGCTCACTTGCCTCTTGAGGATTGACCACAAGTTCTCAATGGGATTAATTTCTGCAGAGTCTCCTGGCCATGGACCCAAAAGGTTGATGTTTTGTTCTCCAGGCCACTTAGTTATCACTTTAGCCTTACCGCAAGGTGCTCTATCATGCTGGAAAATACTTTGTTCATCACCAAACTGTTCTTTAATGGTTGAGAGAAGTTGCTCTCGGTTGATATTTTTGTACCATTCTTTTATTCATAGCTAAAAAGAGGGTGTGCTATCCCACGCTAACTGTATATTACAATCCTATGTAGTGATACTGACCTATTGGATGGCTGCAAACAACCATATTTGTGTTCCTACAATGTAAATCACCAAAATAAAAAAAAAATGTTGCGCCTATCCCTTTAAAAGTGCAATATGATTATAACCCAAACTTCCTTATTATACAAATAAATGTGCAACTATTAAAAATGAACATTTGACATATCCCATCAACTGCTTCCTTGGTGCCTCTCCAGGTGTAATCCACAATTTACAATGATGCGCTTATCACATCCAGTTAAACATATGCAAATGGTAATGTAGAGAACACTCTTCAAGTGTGCTTATTCAAAAATAGTTCTTGGCGTTTAAACAATTTAGACTTTGTGCCGTTGTGTAATAAATTCAGTGACTCCCACCTCCATTCAATCACGCGCTCACCGCCACATTTGACCTGTTAAGCCCAGGTGAAATCACGCATTTCCTCACTCTTGGGCACAAGAAATAGGCTCCTCTATACTTCTTTTCCTCCTCCTCCTCCAATACAGTCCTAGATGTCCTGGGTTACTTCACACTTTCCAGTGTATGGCCCTTTAAATCCGCGGCCCTGCCACTGCATATAAACTCATGCAACAAAGTACATCCTCATGATGTAGTATAAAAATGTTAATCTAAATATAAAGCACTTACATCAAGGTTAAAAATAATCAGCTGCTAATGACAGCGGGGCTTGGAGGTTCAGACGTCACTTCTAGGTTCGGCAACATAACCCGGCTCCACCCAACCCATGTCGTCACGGTCACGTGACTTTCCCAGGGTTATTCACGGCTGTGTTCATAGGAAAAATTGTGAGTGAGTCCTGAGTTCACTCCAATGGCTGAGAAGCAATCCCACACATGAATGGTCTCGGGATGCTTTACTGTTGGCATGACACAGGACTGATGGTAGCACTCACCTTTTTTTTTCCCTGGACAAAGTTTTTTCCCAAATGTCCCAAACATTCGGAAAGGGGATTTGTCAGAGAAAATGACTTTACCCCAGTCCTCAGCAGTCCAATCCCTGTACCTTTTGCATAATATCAGTCTATAATAATATCTGCTCAGTGTCCTAGACATATGAGTGCTTCCAGCATTGCTGCAGAGGTTGAAGGGGTGGGGGGTCAGCCTGTCAGTGCTCAGACCATTCGCCGCACACTGCATCAAATTGGTCTGCATGGCTGCCGTCCCAGAAAGCCTCTTCTAAAGATGATGCACAAGAAAGCCCAGAAACAGTTTGCCGAAGACAAGCAGACTAAAGACATGGATTACTGGAACCATGTCCTGTGTACTGATGAGAACGAGATAAATATATTTGGTTCAGATAGTGTGTGTGGCAGCAACCAGGTGAGGAGTACAAAGACAAGTGTGTCTTGCCTACAGTCAAGCATGGTGGTGGGAGTGTCATGATCTGGGGCTGCATAAAGTGCTGCCGGCACTGGGAAACTACAGTTCATTGAGGGAACCATGAATGCCAACATGTACTGTGACATACTGAAGCAGAGCATAATCCCCTCCCTTTGGAGATTGGTGCCGCAGGGCAGTATTCCAACATGATAACGACCCCAAACACACCTCTGCCTTGCTAAAGAAGCTGAGGGTAAAGGTGATGGACTGGCCAAGCATGTCTCCAGACCTAAACCCTATTGAGCATCTGTGGGGCATCCTCAAATGGAATGTGGAGGAGCGCAAGGTCTCTAACATCCACCAGCTCTGTGATGTCATCATGGAGAAGTGGAAGAGGACTCCAGTGGCAACCTGTGATCTCCATGCCCAAGAGGGTTAAGGCAGTGCTGGAAAATAATGGTGGCCACACAAAATATTGACACTTTGGGCCAAATTTGGACATTTTCACTTAGGGGTGTACTCACTTTTGTTGCCAGTGGTTTAGACATTAATGGCTGTGTGTTGAGGTATTTTGAGGGGACAGCAAATTTACACTATTATACAAGCTGTACACTCACTACTTTACATTGTAGCAACGTGTAATTTCTTCAGTGTTGTCACATAAAAAGATAGAATAAAATATTTACAAAAATGTGATGTGCTGATTTTCTGCTCAATTGAAAAAAATGTAATGGTAATAATATATGAATAAATAAATGTAAAATAAATACACAAATAACTAAAAATCATCATATAAAATAAATGAAAGTGGTTGTTGACCCACTATATGATGATCATGCCATGCTCTCTGTTATAGAACAGTATGTGCCCCTATGCCTGTGCTGTATAAAAAAATTGCAGATTATACCATATATCAGAGCAGCTCCCGACACTCGCATTACTCCTCGGCTCTCTCCTATGGGAAGGAGGGGAGGCGAGAGATCTAGGAGTCACGTGAGTGTCGGGACCCACTCTGATATATGGTATAATCGGCATCTTTTTTTTTTTATACAGCACAGACGCAGGGATACATAGCGTTTTATAACAGAGGGGATGGCATGCTTATATTATAGAGTTGACTGCACCAGGAGGGGAGGATCGTGGAGTGGACGGAGCTGACAGGCAGGGAGGAGGACACAGGAGACGCAGAGAGAAGGGCTGCGGATGACGGAGGCAAGTAAACTGACCATGGTGTCAGGGCTCAGCAGCCATGATATACCATGGTCAGTTTACAGGGGGGAGGGTAGAGCCAGGCAGGATCAGCCAGGTATTTTAGGTGATACGGGGGCTAAGACCCCCATACACACTATTGGATTTTCTGCAGGTTTTTGTCTTCGGATTTACCAAAACCATATAATATGAGGTCAAACCTTTAAGCCCTGTACACATGATCGATTTGTCTGATGAAAACAGACCGATGGACTGTTTTCATTGGTCAAACCGATCATGTGTGGGCCCCATCGGTTTGTTTTCCATCGGTGAAAAAAAATAGAACCTGTTTTAAATTTTTCCTATGGATAAAAAAACAATAGAAAAAAACGATCGTCTGTGTGGAAGTGCATCGGTCAAAAATCAACGCATGCTCAGAATCAAGTCGACACATGCTCGGAAGCATTGAACTTCATTTTTCTTAGCACGTCGTAGTGTTTTACGTCACCGCGTTTGGACACGGTGGGATTTTTGACCGATGGTGTGTAGGCAAGACTGATGAAAGTCGGCTTCATCGGATATCCAACTAAAAAATCCATCCATTTATGAATTATTACATATTATTAATTAACCCCTAACCTTTAAATAATAATAATACATAAACACATAAACGTAAATAAAAAAAATAATTACTATTAATAATATTAAATAATAATTTTATGTATTTTGTGTTATGATGTTTAGTTATTTATTATTGGGTTAGAGGTTAAGGTTAGGGATTATTTATTTATTATTACTTAGTATTCATTTTATTTATTATTAATTTGTGATTATTTCTATTTCTTTTTGTATTTTATTTTACATTCATTTTTTCATTTGTTAATATTTAGTAGTATTAATAACACCCTAACCGTAAACAAAAAAATAAATAATCCTAACCTAACCTTAACTCTAACCCCTTACCCTAACAATATTTTTTTTTATAATAAATGAATAATGATAATAAAAGCTAATGGAAAAGCTAAAAGAAAACGGCAACAAATGATGCAACAGATGATAGTTTTCTCTATTGGTTAATAACAAAATGCCAAAGCTCAAAAACGCTGTATAAAAACACGCAAGTTGCACATAAAAATGCGCCAAAAAAGCGTGGATCGTCTTTTACTAACACAAAATCAGCTAAAGCAGCCCAAAGGGTGGCGTCATCCGAATGGAACTTCCCTCTTTATAGTGCCATCGTACGTGTTGTACGTCACCGCGCTTTGCTAGAGCATTTTTTTTTTTTTTAAGATCGTGTGTAGGCAAGGCCGGTTTAATGATCGGGTTGAAAAAAAACGTCGTTTTTTTCTAGAGCCTGAAAAACATCGCTTTTTACTACCCCGAAAAATGATCGTGTGTACGCGGCATTAGGTGTGAATGAAGCCTTAGGGAGTTAAATTTAGAAGCTTTGACAAAAAGAAAATGCCAAAAGCACCTGAGCACAAGTTTAGGAGCTGAAGTGTACATGAAGCCTCCAAGGAAAAGCACCTATGGGTAGATTCAGGTAGGGGCGACTAAAAATAGGTCGGCGTAGCCTAGCGTGTTTACACTACGCCGCCTTAAGTAAGAGAGGAAAGTACATGATTCAGAAAGCACTTACCTCCTTACTTAGGGCGGCGTAGTGTAAACACGGCGGGCGTAAGGGCGCCTAATTCAAATGGGTTGGGGGGGGCGTGTTTAATGCTAATGAGGCTTGACCTCACGTTTTTTGACGTTTTTTCTTACTGCGCATGCGCCAGGCACCTACAATTCACAGGGCGCATTGATTTAGACGCGGACGTAAACGACGTAACTCCCGATTCGCGGACGACTTACGCAAACAACGTAAAAAATTCGAACCTCGCGGCGGGAACGGCGGCCATACTTTAACATTGTTATTCCACCTCATAGGTGGAATAACTTTAGGCCGCCTAAGGCCTTACGGAAACAACGTTAATCGACTGCGGCGGGCTTGCGTACGTTCGGGAATCGGCGTAAATGCTCATTTACATAATCTACGTCGGCCGCAATGGAAGCGCCACCTGGCGGCCATCCAAAAAATTGCAAGCTAAGATAGAACTGCGCAAGCCGTCCTATCTTAGCTTTGTTTAAGCGTATCTCTGTTTGAGCATACGCTTAAACAAACGCCGGCGTAGATTCAGAGTTAGGCCGGCTTATCTACTGATAAGCCGGCCTAACTCTTTGTGAATCTACCTACAGGTGTACCAAATCAGTGTTTGAAAGTAGGCCGAATAGAAGGCAGATACAGAGTTCTGAAGAAGTTTTAAGGTTTCTTTTCAAAGTTTGTTACAGTCCAAAAAACAAACGGGGGCAGCCGCCCAATACTGAACTTCAAATCACTAAACAGATTTCTTTGTGTTCTAAGTTCTAGGCCATAACACTGCTTTATGAGACGACTCCTATATTTCACAACAGGAAATTGGGCCACGAATAGCGATTTTTAAAGGGTGCTGAAATTGTGCCACTGCAAAGGTAGTCTGACTATTTATTGCCTGTTATTCTCGTCTGCCTATTTTTAGTCTGGGTCACTGAGAACCAGCATGAGCTTCAAGAAACAAACGTTCTGTTAGCTGGCAGGCTGCTGGCTATGGATCTCAAGTGCGCTGCTTCCAATTCCGATGCCTCCTCTCACATATGGCTGCTGAGTCTACAGTTAAAGGGGTTGTAAAGGTACAATTTTTTTTTTCCTAAAAAGCTTCCTTTACCTTAGTACAGTCCTCCTTCACTTACCTCATCCTTCCATTTTGCTTTTAAATGTCCTTATTTCTTCTGAGAAATCCTCACTTCCTGTTCTTCTGTCTGTAACTCCACACAGTAATGCAAGGCTTTCTCCCTGGTGTGGAGTGTCGTGCTCACCCCCCTCCATTGGACTACGGGAGAGTCAGGACGCCCACTAACACACAGCTTCTTTCTCTATCTGCAAAGTAGAGAGCATCCTGACTCTCCTGTAGTCCAAGGGAGGCGGCGAACACGACACTCCACACCAGGGAGAAAGCCTTGCATTACTGTGTGGAGTTACAGACAAAAGAACAGGAAGTGAGGAATTCCCAGAAGAAATAAGGACATTTAACCACTTAAGGACCGCCTCCTGCACATATACATCGGCAGAATGGCACAGCTGGGCACAAGCACGTACAGGTACGTCCTCTTTAAGTGCCCAGCCGTGGGTCACGGGCGCGCGCCCACGACCCGGTCCGAAGCTCCATGACCGCAGGACCCGCGGACCCGATCGCCGCTAGAGTCCCGCGATCGGTCCCCGGAGCTGAAGAACAGGGAGAGCTGTGTGTAAATACAGCTTCCCCGTTCTTCACTGTGGCGCCGTCATTGATCGTGTGTTCCCTTAGATCGTGTTTCCCTATAAATGACATCACACGCCCAGCCCCGCCCCCTACAGTTAGAAACACAAATGAGGTCACATTTAACCCCTTCAGCGCTCCCTTGTGGTAAACTCCCAAACTGCAATTGTCATTTTCACAGTAAACAGTGCATTTTTTGCTGTGAAAATGACAATGATCCCAAAAATGTGTCAAATTTGTCCGAAGTGTCCGCCATAATGTCGCAGTCATGAAAAAAAACACATATCGCCGCCATTAGTAGTAAAAAAGAAAAAAATCATAAAAATGCAATATAACTATCCCCTATTTTGTAAACGCTATAAATTTTGCACAAACCAATCGATAAACGCTTATTGCGATTTTTTTTTTTTTTTTTTTTTTTACCAAAAATAGGTAGAAGAATACGTATCGGCCTAAACTGAGGAAAAACATTTTTTTTATATATTTTTGGGGGATATTTATTATAGCAAAAAGTAAAAAATATTGCATTTCTTTCAAAATTGTCGCTCTATTTTTGTTTATAGCGCAAAAAATAGGTGATCAAATACCACCAAAAGAAAGCTCTGTTTGTGGGAAAAAAAGGACGCCAATTTTGTTTGGGAGCCACGTCGCACGACCGCGCAATTGTCAGTTAAAGTGACGCAGTGCCGAATCGCAAAAACTGGCCAGGTCCTTTAGCTGCCTAAAGGTCCGGGTCTTAAGTGGTTACAAGCAAAATGGAAGGATGAGGTAAGTGAAGGAGGACTGCACTGAGGTAAAGAAAGCTATTTAGGAAAAAAAAATTGTACCTTTACAACCCCTTTAAACAGCGCAAAATCGCCACTAAAACGAGCGCTGCTTTAGCGCCAACGCGGCCGTGGCCCCAGTGTGAAATGGGTCTTAGTGGGTTCATCCCATGATTACTCTAGTGTGCTTCGCACAGGCTCCTAAGGTGCGTGTTGAAGTAATATTTGCTGCACAAGCATCGGAGACTTAACACTGACCTGTCTGTTCTCTACTGGCTCCTTCACTGCCCAACTTCAATCAGCCTGTTGTGTGCTTGTTAATAGCAAGTAAATAACATTACCCCCAACTGCATACACAGTGCAAATGTCATCTACTTAAAACCTGCAGTCAATAAACTAGAAAGATGCTTGAAGAGAGCCTTCTCTGTCTTTACAATATCTTTATTGACTTTCCTTGTGTACAGGGCTACAACCGCCTTCATTATATATGGCTGACCAGGCCTGGGGTTGAGTAGAAGCTTCACACGGATCTCAGTTTTGCGGAGATTAACTTGTAGTGTAAGGAGAGATGCTGGGGATATCGGCTACTTTGTAAATGTAATATTGCTTTATAATTCTGACTTTAACGTCCTGAGCATCTGGCAGGCTCTTGTTTTCCCACGAGTAGACCGTAATGTAGTCTTTAATATTCATATCGAATAGATTTTATCAATGCCCCAAAATTGTAGGTGAGATTTTAGGTACAGGATATCTTCACAAATTAAACAGGATACCGTTATTTAAAAGGGAAGTATGGATTTTGGTTTTTAAAACGTATGCGATGCTGCATCTGTGCTGCATGCTGCAGCTGTCCCCCTCCATCTCTCAGGGTGAGAACTGAGCAATCTAACACCACTGATCGCTCAGTTCTCCCCCTCTGCCCTGAGCTGTCAGTCAATGCTGTCTGCTCTCACTAGAGCACTGGAATGTGGAGGAGGTGGGAGTAGCTGGCTCAGGCTCTCAGCGGCTCACTGAGAGGCTGTGCCAGATAACGGTCCAGGCTCCTGGGTGGATCCCGCGATCTTTCCCCAGACTGGCTCTGTGATGTCAGCCGAGAGCTGAAAACAGGTCACAGGAGTGCAGAACAAACTGCACTCCTGTGATCCACAGGAGAAGTACAACCAAACAGTGACGGTGCGGCCATAGAGGGCGCAGGGCCCCTCTCGCTCCTGCACCACCACTGAATACAATACATAGATTCATGCATTGCATGAATCCATGTATTGTCGCTGCCGCCCACTATTCAGATGGCCGGCCCCCTGGTGAGCGCCGGCCATCTGAATATCGGCAGCTGGTTGGCTTTGGAAGTGCCGCTGGCTCTGATAGGCTTTCTGATTACAGCCTGAGGGCTGTAATCGACTTCCAAATAGTTATCCAGGTGACGCACGGGGTGTGCGTTCCCTGGTTAACACTGACAGGCGTCTCAGTCAATCGGGTTCACCGGTTCTGGTTACCGGTAACCTGATTGGCTAAAGCGCCATCGGGGGCGGGAGAAGACATCGAGGGACGGTGAAAGGAGGATGGCTGACCCCAGAAAGGTAAGTGCCGGGCGGGGGGCATTCTGCCAGCATTTTACAGGGCACAGTGGCGACAATTGATGGCACAGTCGTAACAATTGATGGCACAGTGGCTACGTTTGATGGCATGGCACAGTGGTGACAATTGATGGCACAGTGGTGACAATTGATGGCACAGTGGCTGCATTTGATGGCATGGCACAGTGGTGACAATTGATGGCACAGTGGTGACAATTGATGGGCACAGTGGCAATAAATGATGGCACAGTGGCTGCATTTGATGGCATGGCACAGTGGCGACAATGGCATGGCACAGTGGTGACAATTGATGGCACAGTGGCGACAATTGATGGCATGGCACAGTGGCTACGTTTGATGGGCACAGTGGTTGCTTTTGATGGGCACAGTGGTTGCTTTTGATGGGCACAGTGGCTGCAATTGATGGGCACAGTAGCTGCGTTTGATGGGCACAGTGAGGCTGCAATTGTTTTTTTTTTTCCGTTTGTTTGCACCCCCCCAAAAAAAAATTGAACACCAGCCGCCACTGCAGCCAAACAAGCTTTGGCTGTACTTCTCCTTTAATACAGTTTTCCCTTATACTCCTTTCACACTGAGGAAGTCTTCAGGCGTTTTAGCGCTAGAAATAGCACCTGTAAAGCGCCTGAAAACTGACTCTCATTCTCTGCAATGGGTGTTTTCACACCCAGGCAGCGCGCTTGCAGGACGTTCGGAAAAGTCCTGCAAGCAGCATCTTTGGGGCGGATTGGGAGCACTGTATACACTTTCAAAGTGCTGAAAAGTGATTCGCAAGCGCAGCAACACACGCGTCTTTAACCCCTTCTTTGGGGTTTAAAAGAGCCCTGCTAGCGGCCGAAAAACGTCGCAAAAGGTCTGCTTAAACAGCAATAAAGCGCCGCTAAAACGAGCAGCACTTTACCACGAATGCGGCCACAGCCCCAGTGTGAAAGAGGACTTATCTCAGATTTTCTGTCCAAGAACTAAGCACATCCTGTACATTACATACAGCAGGGGTCAGCAACCCTTTTTCTCACTTAAGGGCCAGATTCATAATCCTAACATAGTAATAATAACAGTACAAGTTTATCTCACTTTAAAGTGCTTCACTAATACAAGCCAGTTCACCCTGAGGAAGCATGTGGCTGGAGATTTGGATTTTACTGCCCCCTCCCCCATCCTGGCACCCAAGGGTGGCTGACGCCAGCCCTGCCAGCCAGCAAGGTCTGGAGATGGGGTTCCTGTTTCTAGGGAAAATGGGGTTCCTGCCCTTAGGGGAGATGGTGTCCCAGTCCCCAGGTGAGAAGGGTTTCCTAGGGGTGATGGGGTCCCTAATAGGGTTCCCACTATTTCAGTATTCTCTGCACCCCCATAGCAGTGTCCACTGTCCCCCTTATATCAATCCCATAGTGTCATCTGCCCCCCTCCCCCCATAGCAGTTTTCTGTGCCCCCCAAAGCGGGGTCCCCTGCACCCCCGCCCCCCACTGTAGTGTCCTCTGTACCCCCCATAGTGTCCTCTTCACCCCCACACACACACACAAAGCA
This sequence comes from Rana temporaria, assembly GCF_905171775.1. Classification (NCBI taxonomy): domain Eukaryota; kingdom Metazoa; phylum Chordata; class Amphibia; order Anura; family Ranidae; genus Rana; species Rana temporaria. Next base: position 55,476,022 of record NC_053490.1, read on the forward strand.
CACACTGTGTAGATTGAACTTTTATACCTTACACAGGTGTTCAGCAGAGCAGAGATCGGCCAGTATCACTGGGCTGGATGGGGGGGGGAACTACTGAAGTTCACATTAACAGGCTGGTGATTGGTTGCTAGGATCGCCCGCCAACCAATGTCCTGCTGTTTAATGTGAAAAAGCCCTGTGATACTGGCCGCTGTCCAATGAAGAGGAGAGCGGCAAAATAATTTTTTTTAGTAAAAACAAATTTCAATAAGCGTATATTGATTGGTTTGCGCAAAGGTTATAGCGTCTACAAAATAGGGGATATATTTATGGCATTTTTATTATCATTTTTTTTTATTAGTAATGGCGGTGATCAGTGATTTTTAGTGAGAATGCGACATTGCGGTGGACAGATCGGACACTTTTTTGGCGACCAGTTACATTATTACAGTGATCGGGGCTAAAAATAGCCACTGATTACTGTATATACACTGGCAGGGAAGGGGTTAACACTAGGGGGCGATCAAGGGGTTAAGTGTTTCCCTAGGGAGGTGTTTCTAATTGTGGGGGGATTGTACTGACTGGGAGTAGAAAGAGATCGCTCTCTACTTCCCTGTCAGAACGGAGGTCTGTTTGTTTACATTGACAGATCCCCGTTCTGGCTCTCTGTGGCACAATCGCGGGTGGCCAGCGGACATCCCGACCGCCGGCCACGTGCATCGCACCGGCGGAGCGCGCTCACCTGCTATAGCTGTTAAAGGGACCGACATACAGCTACGGTGATTTGCACAGCCGAGCCAACCTGCCGCAGTATAACTGCGACGGCTGGTCGGCAAGCGGTTAAACAGAGGCCAAGATGGCAGCTCTCTTGGCTGAAAAGAATAGGAGGGTTTAGTTTCGCTTTAAGAACATTAGTTTGATTTTCTAATTATTATTGGGCCCAATTAATGTTTTTTTTTTTCAACCACACTGTTAAGAAAATTCGAAGGGGCAGGATCAAAAAATGGTCTTAAAGCAGAACTTTACCCATAACAACTTGCTAAAAAATAATGCTAAAAAATAATATTTTTTATTATTATAAACTTCAACATATCCACTTGTGGTTGTATTCTTTAAATACACAGCACATTTTTCATACTAATTGTTTTCTTTATTTTTTTTCTTCAGGTCAATGAATGGTAGACTAACGGCACAAGTCTTTTTCTATGACCAGTATTTTCAGTCCTATCAAAAAGATGACTTTGTCCTGGTGAGTTTTCCCTAAGCATTGACCATCACAATCTTTCTGGTGTCCCCAGTTTTACCAGTATTGTTTCATGTGTACCACCTATCTTTATCCCAGCACTGTTTTGTCTAAAAAGGAGAACATGGCAAGCAGCTCATCAAATTAGATAAAAAATAAAATCAAGTGATAATTTGCAATGGTACATTAAAAAATGTCTGAGCGCTGATCAGCAAAGAGGAGCCAAGTCGGAACCTGGTTGGCTACATTTACTAATAAATGTTAAAACGATATAACCGGGATAAGCAACCCTGGGCATGCATGCCATGGTGGGTAGGCAATGTAATTTTCAGTGACACCCAGAAAATTGTTATATGGCATGTGCGCTCGCTCGGACAGGCCTATGGGAGGAGCCGAGGATCCTGTGTTGAACACAGTGCCCTTGCTATTGGCTGTAATTTAAAAGGTCATTATGCTGTCAATTACAAGGCCTGACCTGCGCCCGTGGCCAACCACCTCCATGTCATTTCAGAGAAGCCAACTTGATGTCGCTGAGATTCAGGTTCCAGCCTTCCTTCCAGTACCTGCATAGGCTTGTCTGGCTGCAGATGTTACGTGAAGAAGCCCAGATACTTACCCTCTTCTTCCTCCTCCTTGTGTAACCGCTTGCTGCTGCAGGTATGAATCAGCCTGTCTGTACAGGCCCAAAGATAACCCTTTATCACCCAATAGAAATGATTTACTAAAACTGGAGAGTGCAAAGTCTGGTGCAGCTTTGCATAGAAACCAATCGGCTTCCAGGTTTTTTGTCAAAGCTTAACTGCTTGCCGCCTACCCACTATCAAATGACGGAGGGGCAGTGCGCCTCTCGTTCTGGGACGATGTCGTCCCAGAACGGCCGATTACACATGTCCACAGGGGCGTGCTGCTATTGCGGCCACGCTGTGTTGCTAGGAGACAGCGCAACCCGGATCTCTGTAAAGAGCCACAACCGCGGCTCTTTAACCATGTAATTGGCTGTATCCAATCACAGCCGATCACATGTAAACACGGAAATGCCGATCAGCAGCATCTCCTCGCAGGGGACATAAAGACATGTAATCAGGGCACTGATGATCAGTGCCCTGATTACAATTAAGAGCCCACAGTGCCAGCAATTGGTGCCCAAAAGTGCCACCAATCAGTGCCCATTAGCACGTATTGATGTCACCACGTCGTTTTAGAGGAGGACGGGCTCCTGTACTTTGCTGGCTGGCAACTTTTTATACGGAATTTTCTTCTGTGTACATGTAAGTGCATTACTTTTAATTTACTAAATCGGTGAGACTGTATTACGCTATGGTCCATCTCCTTTCTGTTTGAGTTTATCCTCACACATGGTTACGGACCTTATGAAACGTTGGGAGTTATCCAGTTGGTCAATCTGCTTCTTGGTCCGATCCACTCTGCACTGCAGGACAAAGGCCACGGCTGGGTCATAGCCAAACGCCCTTTGTGCTTGCCATCTGGTAAGCGACCATTTAATACGGTGGTGGGCACTTACCTTTGTGCGAGTCACTGTGGTGTTGCTCAATGAGAATTTGGTCTACAGTTTGCCTTGCCTTTGGTTCAACCTATGGACTTTATAGTTTGCCTGCAAACATTTTGCGCAATTTAATCATATGATATGGGCCTATATTAATTTTGGTGCAGTATCATTCCTAATATGTCTTTCTAAGGACTGATGTATGTGTATTTTTATCATTAATATTGGTGCAGTTTACAACCTTTTTGTTTATACTGTACAGTGCCCATTGGTGATGTCAGTCAGTGCTGCCCATCCACCTATTAGTGCTCATAAGTGCGACATATTGGTGCCTCCTCATCGGTGCCACCACATTAGTGCCCATAAGTGCCACCTTATCAATGCAGCCTATCAGTCCTGCCTCATAAGTGCACATCAGTGAAGGAGAAAAATTACATATTTACAAAATTTACTGTCAGAAACTAGTAAAAAACACAGCAGTGATTAAATACTACCAAAAGAAAGCTCTATTTGTGTGAAGAAAATTATAAAAAGTTCACATGGCTTCAGTGTCGCATGATTGCGCAATTGTCATTCAAAGTGTGAAAGCGTATAGGAAAGCAAAACCTGCTTAAATCAGGTCGAGTGCAATTGTCAATAAGTTCTGAGTGATCTCAGAAGCGAGGGAAACCGATGCCATTGACAGAAACCTAACGCCCATCCACATGGGCCCTAAACAGACACAATTTTTTGGAGAAACTTTGACATGACCAGAGCTTTTTTTTCTGTATAGCTACCAATTGTTTTGTGTTTCGTAAGCGGTGCGTTCATTGCGCTGAATGGCGGTCTAAGTGTTAAGGGACGGACAAGGTGAGATGACTGTACAGCAGACATTAATTCTAAAGTCTGCGGATGTCATTAGTGGCAGGAGACTGTGGAACTGGCTTTAAATGACTTTATCAGATGCCCGCCCGAACCACTTGGTGTCCAGCAGACATAACGTATGTTAATGACATTTCCATCTTAATAGTGTGCCATTTGTTTAGAACTATTTAATACGTTGTCGTCTGTGTAGAAGTGAGCTGGCAATGGCAAGTCATTTCCAAAAGGTAGTCAAAATACAGAAAAATAACTTTTTTTATATTCTGTTTACTTGGAAGAAAACCTGTGCTTGTACAAATGGGCATCCTGTTTTGTGGACCTGCTTTCCTGCAAATGCTAGTAGTCTAGCTGACATCCCCGTTACTGGCTTAAAGTGTCACTAAAGGAAAAAAAATGTTTTCTTTAAAATAACAAACATGTTATACTTACCTCCACTGTGCAGTTCGTTTTGCACAGAGTGGCTCCGATCCATGTCTTCTGGGGTCCCTCGGCAGCTGTCTCTGGTCCTCCCCGCTAAAACTCATCACATTCATACGAGAGAGCTCGCATGGTGATAAATCCTAGCGGGCGCGCTCCCGTGATACAGCGAGCGCCCATAGCCGCTCACTGTATCACTCGGCCCCGCCCCTCGGCGCGCCGCGTCACTGGATGTGATTGACAGCGAAGAGGATCTCGGGACCGAGCGTGGGACTTTCGAGAATCTATGCATGTTTTTTTACCTTAATGCATAGATTGCAATAAGGTGAAAAAAAAATTCCTTTACAACTCCTTTAACCACTTCCATACAGGGCATTTTCACCCCCTTCCTGCCCAGACCAATTTTTAGTTTTCAGCGCTGGCGCAATTTGATTGGGAATTGCGCGGTCGTGCGACGTGGCTCCCAAACAAAATTCTCACCCTTTTTTCCCCACAAATAGAGCTTTCTTTTGGTGGTATTTGATCACCTCTGCGGTTTTTATTTTTTTCGCTATAAACAAAAGAAGAGCGACAATTTTGAAAAAAAACACAATATCTTTAACTTTTTGATTTAATAAATATCATAATTTTTTTTTAAAAAACGTTTTTTTCCCCTCAGTTTAGACCGATACGTATTCTACATATTTTTGGTAAAAAAAAAAAAAAAAAAAAGCAATAAGCGCATTTGATCGGTTTGCGCAAAAGTTCTAGCGTCTAAAAAATAGGAAATAGAATTATGGCATTTTAATTTGGTTTTATTTTTTACTAGTAATGGCGGCGATCTGCAATTTTTTTTTAATTTTTTTTTATTTTTATTTTTATTTTTTTATTGTGACCGTGACAATGCGGCGGACATATCGGACACTTTTGACACATTTTTGGGGCCATTCACATTTACACAGCGATTAGTGCTATAAAATGCACTGATTACTGTGTAAATGTGACTGGCAGAGAAGGGGTTAACACTAGGGGAAGGGGTTAAATATGTTCCCTAAAGTGTGTTCTAACTGTTAGGGGGAGGGGGACTCACAAGGGGAGGAGATCGATGTGTGTTCCTCTGATAGGCACTTCCGCACAGCCAACCAGCTGCCATTATTCAGGTGGCCGGCGCTCAAGTTCCGGCCATCTCTGAATAGACCAGCGGCAGCTGGCAACAATAACATACATTCATGCAATGCATGAATGTATGTTATTAGACTCCGTGGCGGGAGAGACCCAGAGTGGGCGGTGCTCCAGCGCCCTCTATGGACGAACCGCCACTGCGGTACTCTTTAAGTCACTGACCTGGAACAAGTATGCAGTTTGGGAAGTCTGACTTTCTCTGGTTGCATGCATTTTCTTGGTCAGGGGCTCAAATATTATTTTAGGCAGTAATAGCCAGGCAGCTAACATTTTCAAAAAGGAGATGGTAAAAAATAAATATATCTATTGAATGCAAGTAGGTTATTTAGCCAAAATAATTTTGCTTAATTTGACACAGTAGGGAAGGATTAGAAGCTTATCTGGTTTTATTTCTCTCTGTGTCCCTGCTGGGGTGATTGACCCGTCTCTTTGGCAGTGGTCAATGGAAAGAAAGTGATGGGAAATCCAAAGTTTTAATCCACTCCCAAAAAAAGTTCCCAAATCACTTCTCAATCTGGGGGAAGAGTGAGTCCACTTCTGGGTTTAATTATGCGTGGCATCTTTCAGTCCACTTCTTGTGAGTCCAGGCTGTAAATGGCGCAACCCCTGCGTCATTAGCCAGCCTGGGCACTGTAGAGGGCTGTATAGACTGGTACTTGCACATTATAGTGTAAGCGCTGTTTGGTGCAGCAGAGGAGACCCTACCACCATCACTGGAGAGGGTGAAGAGGGACCCTACCGCCATCACTGGAGAGAGTGAAGAGGGACCCTACCACCATCACTGGAGAAGATGAAGAGGGACTCCACCACCATCACTGGAGAGGATGAAGAAGGACCCTACCACCATCACTGGAGAGGATGAAGAAGGACCCTACCACCATCACTGGAGAGGATGAAGAAGGACCCTACCACCATCACTGGAGAGGATGAAGAAGGACCCTACCACCATCACTGGAGAGGATGAAGAGGGACTCCACCACCATCACTGGAGAGGATGAAGAGGGACTCCACCACCATCACTGGAGAGGATGAAGAGGGACTCCACCACCATCACTGGAGAAGATGAAGAGGGACTCCACCACCATCACTGGAGAGGATGAAGAAGGACCCTACCACCATCACTGGAGAGGATGAAGAAGGACCCTACCACCATCACTGGAGAGGATGAAGAAGGACCCTACCACCATCACTGGAGAGGATGAAGAAGGACCCTACCACCATCACTGGAGAGGATGAAGAAGGACCCTACCACCATCACTGGAGAGGATGAAGAAGGACCCTACCACCATCACTGGAGAGGATGAAGAAGGACCCTACCACCATCACTGGAGAGGATGAAGAAGGACCCTACCACCATCACTGGAGAGGATGAAGAAGGACCCTACCACCATCACTGGAGAGGATGAAGAAGGACCCTACCACCATCACTGGAGAGGGTGAAGAAGGACCCTACCGCCATCACTGGAGAGGGTGAAGAGGGACTCCAGCACCATCACTGGAGAGGGTGAAGAGGGACCCTACCACCATCACTGGAGAGGATGAAGAAGGACCCTACCACCATCACTGGAGAGGGTGAAGAAGGACCCTACCGCTATAACTGGAGAGAATTAAGAGGGACTCCAGCACCATCACTGGAGAGGGTGAAGAGGGACCCTACTACCATCATTGGAGAGGGTGAAGAAGGACCCTACCGCCATCACTGGAGAGAATTAAGAGGGACTCCAGCACCATCACTGGAGAGGGTGAAGAGGGACCCTACTACCATCATTGGAGAGGATGAAGAGGGACCCTACCGCCATCGCTGGAGAGGATGAAGAGGGACCCTACCGCCATCACTGGAGGGGATGCAGAGGGACCCTACCACCATCACTGGAGAGGATGCAGAGGGACCCTACCGCCATCACTGGAGAGGATGAAAAGGGACCCTACCACCATCACTGGAGAGGATGAAAAGGGACCCTACCACCATCACTGGAGAGGATGAAGAGGGACCCTACCGCCATCACTGGAGAGGGTGAAGAAGGACCCTACCGCCATCACTGGAGAGAATTAAGAGGGACTCCAGCACCATCACTGGAGAGGGTGAAGAGGGACCCTACCGCCATCAGTGGAGAGGATGAAGAGGGACCCTACCGCCATCACTGGAGAGGATGCAGAGGGACCCTATCGCCATCACTGGAGAGGATGCAGAGGGACCCTACCGCCATCACTGGAGAGGATGCAGAGGGACCCTACCGCCATCACTGGAGAGGATGAAAAGGGACCCTACTGCCATCACTGGAGAGGATGAAGAGGGACCCTACCGCCATCACTGGAGAGGATGACCCACCACCATCATTGTAGTTTATGAAGATAGACCCCACCTCCATCACTTGAGAAGATGAAAAGTGACCCTAGATCATCAATCCAGAAATTAATGATTGTATTGTAAAATACTATTTTCAACTGGAGTGTGGGGAATTACTAGCTTTAAAGCGACCCTGTTGCCAATATAGAATTACAAGCAAAGGTGCCTGAAAAGAAGACTATAAATGATCACCTACCCTGCTGCCTGCACTGCTGAGCGCTGTCAGGAGTGTTGATGATGTGTGTCCCCTACAGAGCTCACTAGCGTCCTGTAGCGGTGTGGAGGGCAGCTGTGTGTGTGTTGCCATCAAGTATTGGTTATCCCAGCAGACTTTGCGCTAAGATTCCTCAGCAATGGATTTTCAGCACAGGCAGCAAGAGAGGTAAGTATTTACATTCTGCATTTTAAGTACCACCTTTCTTTCCAATGCTTTATTGGAGGCAGGGTCTCTTTTAATATGATCAAAGAGCAGTGAAAAAAGAAAACAACCTTTAGCAGGCAGACTGCTGTAAGCTGACTTATGTTTGGTTTAATATGAGCCATTATTCATTGCATAATACAAAATTTCATTTCTGTTTGTTCTGCCTTTATAATTGGGCATGCAATGGCACAGCATTAAAAAATAATCTTTATTTTCAGGCATTTTTCCAGGATCCAAATGTGGTTTCCCATTTAAAAGTTCTTTCCAGCTCAGGACAGTGGACTACATTGGGTAATCTTGTTGTTTTTCTTCCGTTTTAAATTTCTTGCTGATGTACAATTATAGGATGAGGGTTTGGGGATTCCAGGTCAATAAAATTGTTCCTTTTTTTTTTTTTTATGACAGATTAGTCGTTTACAGCTACAGTAATCCCTGAGACATTTATAGAGTGGGTGGAGCAGATAAAAATAGAAAATGCAAAACGGCTACTTGTAAAAACAAATGACGCTTATTACGGGAGAAAAGTCGAATTTCTGGATTAATTACAGTATATGTTTTGTTTTGGGGGAATTCCAGCAAAAAAACAAGAGGTTCAGTCAAATGTAATGTTAAAGTGGATGTAAACCCTCCATACACCCAGTGAAGTGAACAGCGTCAGATGATACACAGGGATGAAACTAATCTCAGTACATAGGTTTTACATCCATATCTGCCTTCTTCACATTTTATATACTGTTTGAAAGTTCAGATTGTGTTAGGAAATTGTCTCTTCCTGTTTAACACAGAGTGTGATGTCTGGACATACTGCCAAGATAGCTAAATTTTCTGATTGGAGGAAAGGCACACACCCCCTTTCATCATAGGCAGAGACTCTCAGAGGTGTTTTGTAACAGGGCCAGCTGCCTGCTAATCTATTTATAGCAACCTGCCTGGACAGAAATTTCAGGCTGCTTTTATCTGATGTGTCTGAGAATTTGTCAGGAGTTATCAGACTGATAACAGAGGAACGGGTCAGGAGAGAGCTATGGGGCTTAGCCCTTTGAAGAGAGATAACAAAACCCTGCAGATATATGTGCCCAGCTCAAATTTCATGAAATGGGTTTACATCCACTTTAAAAGCTCTTTTGTCTTTTTATTTTATTTTATTTAGATCAGGGTTTCTTCAAAGCACGGGTCCACAACCTGTGGCCTGGAGAGCCCTCTGATATGGCTCTCAACCTCAAACTGAATGCATGAGTTTTGATGTACTTTCAGAAAGTTCACCATAGCTGCAAGATTTAATAGAAGGTTACATTTGCGGTTGGTGGGCGTTAAAACCCCATAGTTGAGATGTGTTTTTTAATGCCGCAGCTCCCCCCAACAACTGGTGTAGCTCAGGGGTTGCATTGGCGATCCTGTCCCATGCTCCAGGGGGCCCTTGTGGCCTCCATGTCATATTGATCTGTTTTACACTTGGACAAGAGGGGCGGCATATACAGGAACCAATCCTCTCTTTTTCCCTCCTGCAACTGCTGAAAGCTGGCTTCTCCTCCTCTCCCTCCTACCGGCATTCAATGGCTGCAGGAGGGAAATGTTCATTATGCTATTCAAAAAAAAAAAAAGATTATTTCATTGTGGCCCACGACAAGTTGGCAAATCGCTTAAGTGGCCCTTGCTCTTCAAAAGGTTCAGCACCCCTGCTCCAAAGGTTTCTTGAGCAGTGACCAATTTTTGCATCTTTGATGAGTTCCCACTGACACCATTGATCTTTTTAGCTATCTGTCAGGTGGAAAGTCTTCCCAATGCCGGGTTCTCTGTGTTGAAAAGGTTGAGAAAGTCTGATTTCGAGAATTTGTAGATTTTAATCTGACAGCTAGTGAAGCTTATCTTTGGGGCCCATTTATAATGTACAGAAGATATCGCTATTCCCTCCCCGCTATGCATTGCTGTGCTACACACACTACAGCCCATCACAGTCATGAACAGACTGTAATGTGTAGCCGGTGAAGCCTTGTGGTGTCATCTCTGCTCATTGGATTAGCAAAGGCTCTCCTGATGGCTTTTTTTTTTTTTTGAACACTCATTTATATTTAAAGTGGAGGTCCACCCTAAAAAAAAATTGCTAAAAAGGCTCAAAAAGAGAAAATAATAATAATTTATACTTGCCATAAATTGCTGTTACGAGGCAGATCGTCCTAATCTGCCTCTTCCTCTTCCACGGTGAGGTTCTGTGTTCTCCTCCTCGCGTTGCCTCCTGGCAAATGGAGGCGCGCTGCCTTCTGGGACACACAGGACGGTGTTCCCATTCACAAATAGCCGCGTGACTCGTGCATGTGCAGGAGGAAACGGGCAGTTCTCTGCAGTCCTGTTTCCCTTAGTGAGGATGGCTGCGAGGGACAGATCTGCCTTGGGCGCCCGATATCGCAAGCAACCTGGACAGGTAAGTGTTTGTAGCTGCTGACTTTTAATTTTTTTTTTTTTTACCGCCGGACCTCCGCTTTAATGTGCTTCCCCAGCTTCAGGACTCTGAAGCTGGTGGAGCGCTGCGCACATTTGTAAACCACATTGCTGTGCATTTTTTTTCTCTATTAGAGTGGTGCAACCATACCACTGCTTTTTTAAATGAGAGCCATAGAATTTGAAATCAAATCTAATTCTGGGAACCATCAAGTAACAGTCCCTTTTAAAGTCTAGTGTGCCGTACACACGATCATTTTTCGGCATGAAAGAAAACGTCGTTTTTAAAAACGTAATTTAAAATGATCGTGTGTGGACGGCAAATTTTTTTTTAGAACATGCTGCATTTTTTTATGTCGTTTTTAAAAAAAATGTTTTTCGGGTTGTAAAAAATTATCATGTGTGGGCTAAAACAACGTTTTAAACCTGCACATGCTCAGAAGCAAGTTATGAGATGGGAGCGCTCGTTCTGGTAAAACTACCGTTCATAACGGAGTAAGCACATTCATCACGCCGTAACAGACAAAAAAGCGTGAATCGTCTTTTACTAACAAGGAATCAGCTAAAGCAGCCCAAACGCGAATGGAACTTCCCCTTTAGAGTGCCGTTGTACGTGTTATACGTAACTGTGCTTTGCTAGATCATTTTTTAAAAACGATGGTGTGTGGGCAATGTCGTTTTTAATGATGAAGTTGGAAAAACATCATTTTTGGACATGATGAAAAACAGCGTTTTCTTTCATGCCGAAAAATTATCTTGTGTACGCTGCATAAGTTCACTTTTTCACAAAAATGTTTTAAGTGAGCCAATGACGTAACCCTCTACAACCCCAAGTCCCCCAGGTGCCCGCTGCACTTACCACCATGGATGAATAGCTGTCACTGCCCACGCAGCCTGTGCAGCGGCCAAGGGATTTGAAAGCCCTGCTCTTCTTCACTTGGGGCCCAAGGGATGAATCGGAGCAATTTCGATTGGCCAGGTCCTTTGACCAATCAGAATAATTTGATCCATCCCAAAAGCCCTAAGGAAAGAAGGGGTAGAACAGCGAGACTGCTGAAGCAGCTGCATGGGAATGACAGACCCACAGAGATAAGTGCAGCGGGGACTTGGGGTTGGAGAGCGTTACGTCGTTAGTTCACTTTTACATTTTTTGTGAAAAAGTGGACTTTAAAAAGGGGCTGTACACCATTATCTCGTCCGGGCCCTTGGTGGGGGAAAAGGGGGCTGTCAATTCTAATGAAATCTGGTTGACAGAATTTTACCTAGAGTACAGTATGGTACTGCATTCCCAAGGTTTTATAGTCCCGGTGATAAGGAAAGACTTAGGAAAGGGAAGAGCACACTACAACTTTCCTGAGTAAATTAAATAAATATAAAGGAAGATAAATTGCATACACTAATTTTAAGTGAACTTTTCCTGGCCTAAAAAGAGCTTAAGGTGACAGCAATGGGAAAGTACAGGCACTCCGTAGTACCTGCATTAGTCATTCGAGTGGTACCTGTGCTGCAAGCCCTTGGATTTATGGTGCAGGCAGTACACTTTGGAGGACATTTATGAAAACGGTCTTTTTGTTTGTAGTTGGTATTCTGTTCAGAAAAATGTGTATATCCAGGGCGCTCCAAGAATTAGAATCCTGACAGATAAAGTCTGTGTTGGAGAGGGTATCAGATCTTCACACACTTTAGGCAGCACTCAGGGAGACAAGCAATCTCTAATGGAAACAGAAAAACAAACAAGGCGCCTCTAAGTGCAGAAATATAAAACTTTTAATATCCCCTAAAGGGGTTAAAAACACTTACAAGATGGTGGATGAAGCAGGCATGTAGCAGGTAAGTGTGTATAGGTCACTGGCTGAAGAAGGAACCAATGAGCTGTTCTGAAACGTGTCCCGCCTCTGACACACTTCCTGTCCTCTTCCTGTTTGTGTTCCATGCTGGTTCTTGTCTCGCTTCCTCTGACATCATCCCCAGGCTCCAGCACTATTGTGTCCCCTGAACACTCACAGCACAAGTTGGCTGTTATCTTGTGGACTTCCCTGGAAGCTTTATCATCAGACTGGGACTGCCCTGCCACTGGAACATCTTCTGGACACACTTACCTGCTACATGCCTGCTTCATCCACCATCTTGGAAGTGTTTTTAACCCCTTTAGGGGATATTAAAAGTTTTATATTTCTGCACTTAGAGGCGCCTTTTTCTGTTTTTTTTTTGGTATTCTGTTGCTTAATTTTTTAAAGGGTCACAATTTTTTTTTTTTTAGCTAAATAGCTTCCTTTACCTTACTGCAGTCCTGGTTTCATGTCCTCATTGTTCGTTTTTGCTCTGTGATTACTGTGTGTCTAAAACCCCTCAACACCAATCAGTTTCGTTTTACAAACCATCACTGCCCTGTATTGGCTCTGAGTCTCTGTAAATCACAGAACCAGGAAACAGCATGCAAAAACGAAACTGAAACTGTAGGTACATTATATGATTGATTTTTTATCTATTTTTAATCATTTTTAAAAGGAATCAGTTAACTATTATGTCTCTCTACCCTGTAAACATTCATTTCAGCAAAAAACATTTTTTCCTTTACAACTCCTTTAAATGTAATTTAGAGACAGATTTTTTATTTATTTTTTACACATTTTGCCTAAAAAAAAATAGCCACTATAAAAAATAACTGTATCTGTTTGCATTTAAAAAGTGCTTCTTAACACTTCTAAGTTCTGTGACAGTTCTCGTGTTGAGTTTCATGACTAAAAAATTTTCAAAGTTGTGGCATAACTGAGAAAAGAGACAGACGGACACTACCTGGCTGCTCAATCATGCAAAAAATAAATAGAACTGTTCCTTTGGTTTTAAAGCAGACCCAAAGATTAATGTTAACATACCTGTAAGTAGAATACTACTGCTAATGGCTGATTTGGGAGGCAATTTCCCTAATACATGTCGTGAGTAGACATGTGCAATTCATTTAGTTTCTAATTCGTTTTTTAACGAAAATTCGGAAATTAGTTCATTCTGAATTTTCGTATTAACAAATTTTGTATTTACGAATTTTCAGATTTCCGAAAATTTCGAATAGCCGAATTTTCGTATTTCCGAAATTTCGAATTTCCGAATTTTGGAAATTCAGATTTTTGGAAATGCGAAAATAAGTTTTAGAATTTTAGAAATTTCGAATTTTCAAATTTCGAATTTTCAAATTTCGAATTTTTTCAATTTTCGAAAATTCGAAAAAAAATGGAAAAAAATTATTTTAAAATTTCGAAATTGTAACATTCGAAAATGAAAAATTCGAAAATGAAAAATTCGAAAGGAAAAAATTCGAAAATTGAACATTTCAAAATTCGAAAGTTAAAAATTCGAAAATGGAAAATTCGAAAGTTAAAAATTCGAAAATTGAACATTTCAAAATTCGAAAGTTAAAAATTCGAAAATGGAAAATTCGAAAATTGAACATTTCGAAATTCGAAAGTTAATACATTCGAAAATTCGAAATTGAAAAATTCGAAAAATAAAAAAAAAATTTAAAATTTTTACTTTCGATGTTTCGAATTTTCGAATTTTTAACTTTCGAATTTCGAAATGTTCATTTTTCGAATATTCAAAATTTTCATTTTTGAATGTTACAATTTTTCGAAATTTTAAATTCGTTTTTTCCGTTTCTGAATTTCTGAATTCTGAATTTTCTAATTTCCGAATTTTCGAATTTCCAGAATTTACGAAAAAAAACGAATGAAACAAAAACGAAACATTTATTTATTTTATTTTTTGAATTTCCGAAAAAAAAAAACGAAAATAACATAAATGAAAAAAACTATTTTTTTGGCAGTGCACATGTCTAGTCGTGAGTTTTCTCCAGTTGCGAATAAACTCTGAACCTAACGGGTGCTAAGCCCAATCCTCCTCATTTAGCTGCCAAATGTTCGAGCCTAAGTGGGCAGCGGTTTTGACGGGGGGTGGGGCTTAGACTCTTAAGGGGCAGGCCATTGCAGCTCGTGAAAAAAGAACCTATGTGCAGCCTAAACCTGGGATCCAATGGACACGGTTATTGATTGATTGGAAGACTAGCATTGGTACAAGCTGTCTTTTTATCTCCAGAAGTGCACTTTAGTTTCTGCTTTAAGATGCTGATAGACATGACATGACAGTTGTGGGATCTTCCCATTTTAGTCTGCATCAGACAATGATTGCATGCAGATACTGCCTGTCTGACTACTTTTGGGTGGGACCAATGATTAGACAGGTTTGAAAACTTGTTCTGATTGTTATTTCCCCTGATGGCAGCTGACAGTGGAAACATCTAGAACAGGGGAAGGCAACCTTAAAGAGATGGGGATCTACCTAAACAACATGGGAGAAGTCAAAGATCACCATATGTAGATATTCGCCAGCACACCAAGGATCATCAATTACGTCCAAAAATATCTATGATTAAGCACTAATTTATATTGCGAAACGCGTCAGTGGTAGTGCATTTTTCCTTTTTTAAATAAAGACAACCATCAAGGTTTTTTGGAGTGCGGCTGTCCATATTTTCTTTTTCCATTTACTACATCGCCTTATGCAGCTCTTGCTCACTACTACAGCTCCCACTTTACAAGTAGTCCCTCTGCATTGCACCCTGTTTGATGCTCTGGGATGGTGGGTTAGCAAGCACAGACCGCAATCTACCAGTTACCTGCCTGTGATCTACTGGTTGCTGACCCCTGATCTAGAACCTCTGTCCCTTCCTTGTCCTGTGACCGATCCATTCATTTGGCCTTGGTCAAGCCACTACCTATACTCTTTAACACCAGCTCAATAAAACTTAGTGAGTTAGAACCTTTTTACAAAAAATATAATAAAAATCCTTGAAAGCTCAAAAAAAAAATTTAACATTGGTTAAAATAGAAATTAAATAAAAACTGGCCTATACCTTTTAAACTCTAACATGCATTGGTTAACCGCTTAACCACTTAAGCCCCGGACCAATATGCAGCCTAAAGACCCAAGGTGTTTTTACAGTTCGGGACTGCGTCGCTTTAACAGACAATTGCGCGGTCGTGCGACGTGGCTCCCAAACAAAATTGGCGTCCTTTTTTTCCCCACAAATAGAGCTTTCTTTTGGTGGTATTTGATCACATCTGCGGTTTTTAGTTTTTGCGCTATAAACAAAAATAGAGCGACAATTTTGAAAAAAAAGCAATATTTTTTACTTTTTGCTGTAATAAATATCCCCCAAAAACATATATAAAAACATTTTTTTTCCTCAGTTTAGGCCGATACGTATTCTTCTACCTATTTTTAGTAAAAAAAATCGCAATAAGCGTTTATCGATTGGTTTGCGCAAAATTTATAGTGTTTACAAAATAGGGGATAGTTTTATTGCATTTTTATTATTTTTTTTTTTTTTACTACTAATGGCGGCGATCAGCAATTTTTTTCGTGACTGCGACATTATGGCGGACACTTCGGACAATTTTGACACATTTTTGGGACCATTGTCATTTTCACAGCAAAAAATGCATTTAAATTGCATTCTTTATTGTGAAAATGACAGTTGCAGTTTGGGAGTTAACCACAGGTGGCGCTGTAGGAGTTAGGGTGCACCTAGTATGTGTTTACAACTGTTTGGGGGTGTGGCTGTAGGAATGACGTCATCGATCGTGTCTTCCCTATAAAGGGAATGACGCGATCGATGCGCCGCCATAGTGAAGGACGGGGAAGCCGTGTTTACACACGGCTCTCCCCGTTCTTCAGCTCCGGGGAGCGATCGCGACGGAGCGGCTATAAACAAATAGCCGCGCCGTGGTCCCGGATCGCTCCCCGAGCGGACCCGACCTCCGCATGTAGCGGGGGGGGTCCCGATCGGACCCCCCACCCGCTAATAGGCGAGGACGTACGTGTACGCCCATGTGCCTGTACGTGCCATATTGTGGACGTATATGTACATGCGGGGGTCGGGAACTGGTTAAGGACCGCCTCCTGCACATATACGTCGGCAGAATGGCACAGCTGGGCACAAGCACGTACAGGTATGTCCTATTTAAGTGCGCCCGCGACCCGGTCCGAAGTTCCGTGATCGCGAGACCTGCGGACCCGATCGCCACTGGAGTCCCGCGATCGGTCCCCGGAGCTGAGGAAGGGGGAGAGCTGTGTGTAAACACAGCTTCCCCGTTCTTCACTGTGGCGCCGTCATTGATCGTGTGTTCCCTTTTATAGGGAGACACAATCAATGACGTCACAACTACAGCCACACCCCCCTACAGTTAGAAACACAAATGAGGTCACACTTAACCCCTTTAGTGCCCCCTTGTGGTTAACTCACAAACTGCAGTTGTCATTTTCACAGTAAACAATGCATTTTTAATGCATTTTTTGCTGTGAAAATGACAATGATCCCAAAAATGTGTCAAAATTGTCCGAAGTGTCCGCCATAATGTCGCAGTCACTGAAAAAATCGCTGATCGCCGCCATTAGTAGTAAAAATTTTTTTTTATAAAAATGCAATAAAACTATCCCCTATTTTTTAAACGCTATAAACTTTGCGCAAACCAATCGATAAACGCTTATTGCGATTTAGAGAAGAATACGTATCGGCCTAAACTGAGGAAAAAAATAAGTTTTATATATTTTTGGGGGATATTTATTACAGCAAAAAGTAAAAAATATTGCATTTTTTTTTTTTTCAACATTTTCGCTCTATTTTTGTTTATAGCGCAAAAAATTAAAACCTGCAGAGGTGATCAAATACCACCAAAAGAAAGTTCTAATTGTGTGAAAAAAAGGACGCCAATTTTGTTTGGGAGCCACGTCGCACGACCGCGCAATTGTCAGTTAAAGCGACGCAGTGCCGAATCGCAAAAACTGGCCAGGTCCTTTAGCTGTCTAAAGGTCCGGGTCTTAAGTGGTTAAGCAAGCACTAAACTAGAAAATGCATAGTCGCAGTTCTTCTGCGTTCCGGACAACAAAAGCCCAACGATTACACTAGTATTAGACAAGCAGTGCAATAAACTGTTGTAATATACTGTAATGAGCTATCTCTGGATACTGCACTGAAAATAGCAGTTCTTTTTGTCAGCAGTTTTATAGATGAACCTCCATCCACACCTTCCACATCCTGTATTGCCTATGATTGATGATTCAGATTGACAATCACCATCCCCACCCAGGTGATGAAACTAGACTTTTGTGTAGTACTCCCTGAGGACATATCAGGGACAATAGATAAAGATTTTCCGCCAAGTCTCCAGTACTGTCATTAAACTGTCACTTTTTCTCAACTTTGCATTTTCAAGGCACCCATGTACTGCTTATACCAGGTGTAGAGGAGGCAGGGCAGCCATCAGGAATTATGGGGCCCCTTACACAGCTTCAGGCATGGGCCCCCTGGAGCAGAGAACCGGGGGGGGGGGGGGGGGCTGCCGCCTGAAATTGAGATGCGGGGGGGCCCTTTATAAAAGAAAGAAGAAAAATATATATAAAGAAGGGGGGTAGCCATCTGGGGCCCTGGGGACCTCTGGGCCCTTTAATAAAAAATATATATATATATATATATATATATATATATATATATATATATATATATATATATATATATACAAATTATTATTTATTTATTTTTTTAAAACAAAATTACAAAAAAGGGGGGTTGCCATCCAGGACCTCTGGGTCCTTTAATAATAATAATAAAAAGAAACCTTTGGGCCATTTAATAAAAAAAAAAATAATATATAAAAAAAAATAAACATTTATAACAAAAAAAAAGGGGGGGGGGTTGCCATCCAAGGCCCTGGGGACCTCTGGGCCCTTTAATAAAAACATAAAAAATAAATATACATAAATAAAAAAATAAACATTTATAACAAACAAAAAAAGGGGGTTTGCCACATGGGGCCCTGGGGACCTCTGAGCCCTTTAATAATTTTTATATATATATATATATATATATATATATATATATATATAAGAAAAAAATGTATATAATTTTTTTTTTTTTATAAAAAAAGGGGGGGTTGCCATCCGGGGCCCTGGGGACCTCTGGGCCCTTTAATAATAATAATAATAAATATATATATACATATATGGTAAAAAAATCGCAATAAGCATTTATTGATTGGTTTGCGCAAAAGTCATAGCAGCTACAAAATAGGGGGTAGTTTTATGGCATTTTTATGAATAATTTTTTTTTTTTTACTAGTAATGGCGGCAATTATCGATTTTTATTGTGGCTGCGACACTTTTGACACGTTTTTGGGACCATTGTCATTTTTATGGCAATCAGTGCTATAAAAATGCACTGATTACTGTAAAGATTACACTGGCAGTGAAGGGGTTAACCACCAGTTGGTGCTGCAGGGGTTAAGTCAGTTCTAGGGAGTTATTCTTGCTCTTAGGGGGCGTGGCTACACGTGACACGTGACTGATGGTCGTTCCCGATCACGGGGAACAGCCATCAGTGACAGTGTCACTAGGCAGAATAGGGGAATGCCTTGTTTACAAAGGCATCCCCCTGTTCTAACTTTGCCGACCGCAATCGCGGGCCACCCAGGAACATCGGCGGTCGACAAGTGGTTAACTGACAATTGTGTGGTCATGCGATACTGTACCTAAATAAAATAGATGTCCTTTTTTTCCCACAAACAGGGCAGTCAGTTTAGGCCAATTTGTATTGGCCTAAAGGAGTCAAAAACTAGATTTACCTAGCATCCTAAGCTAGGAGGGTTCTACACTCATTCAAGGTGGATAAGGAAATCCTCCCAGATGTGTCATTGTATTCTGACAGCGGGATTCCCCCACCGTCAATACACACTGATAAGTGCTGCAGCAGATTGGCTCAAAGCAACATTTTCCAACAAGCCTGTTTATGAGAAGTCAATCAATATACAGAAAAAAGATTTCAAAACAAGAAGTGCAAACTGGTGACAATGTTTCTTTAAAATTGTTTAGAGCTAAACCCAGTTAAAACATTTTTATTTTTTTTAATATCTGTAAAATATTAATGCAATGTTACTTTTTATCTGAAGCCATTTTCATAGGTCTGCGGCTTTTTACAAAAATAGCACTTGCTAACCCTGCCATGAGGTACCTGTGCAGGCATTTGCGGTATGGGGTGACAGCGTTCTCTCCCTGTCTCTCAATTGCTGTCCTGTGTTTTTTTACTGTTTGTCACATTTGCAGATAACAAGTAAACTGTGTTGACACTCGTTGTGTGGCCACGTTCTCTTGTTGTTTCAATCAGAAGCCTTCAATTTGCAAATTACCAGTAGTTTTACCAAGTGAATTTTGACTTCTCTTAGGCCCCATGCACACGAGACGCTGCTAAACTCGAGTTCAGAGGCATTTGGGCATTTTTTTCAACTGCCCCTGAACACATTTAATGTTATCCTATGTGTCCATGCACACGATCACGTTTTTTGGCGTTTCAAAGCAGTTGGGTTTAGGGCCGTTT
Source organism: Rana temporaria (assembly GCF_905171775.1). Lineage (NCBI taxonomy): Eukaryota > Metazoa > Chordata > Amphibia > Anura > Ranidae > Rana > Rana temporaria. The sequence goes on from NC_053490.1 coordinate 55,495,812, forward strand.
TTCCAAACCCAAAATTTTGGGTTCAGAAGCTTTCAGCTTTTGCGTTTTAGACGCAAATCGCGGCAAAACGCTGCTAAACGCAGCAAAACACGGCACAAATAGTTTGATTCTGAGCTTGGGGAGGGTCTACAGTGTTTTGGGGATAAACGCTGACAGCCGCAAATCGCGGTAAAACGCCGCAAATCGATTAGAGGCGTTTGTAATAGCGTCTCGTGTGCATGGGGCCTAAGACGCTGGAGGGATGATTTTACATTGCCCTCTATGGAGATGGAGATGGTTCACATCTCCACGCCGTACGCCTGCCGCCTGAAAACAAGTCCCGGACCTTTGTTTCAGGCAGCTTTCGGCGTTCGGCATAGGAGATGTGGACCTGCATTCACAATCGCAGCGTTTTGTCGCCGCAAATCGCGGTACAAAACGCCGCAATTCGCGGGACAAAACGCAGCGATTAGGTACGCCAAGGTGTAAATACAGCCTCAATATATGAGGTGCAACAAAGTAAAAATATATTTGTTCTCATTTGCAAAGTGAAGTTTCCCTTTGTTTCACTTCATTCATGAACATAAGTGTAAACTTTTATTTGCAAAGTGAAAATTCCCAGTGAAAGTGAACATGGGTTACTCCTTTAATAATCGATACATTTTTTTTAGGAGCTGGTCCTCTGCCCTCCTCTTCCCCCCATAGACAGGTATTTTAAACATCTGAATTCCCAGCAAGTGACTGGGGATTTTCGGATTTTACCGTCCCCCCTACCCTGGTGCCCTAGAGCCACTTGCTGGGAATTCTAATTTTTTCTATTCTTGTCTTCCAACGATCTTCTTTATTTTCATCCTGCAGCAGCTGAAAGCCAGCTTCTCCTCCTGTCCCTCCTTCCAGCATACAGATGCTGCAAGAGGAAAATCCTGGGGATCAGTTCAAGTAAATGCCCCCCCCCCCCGCTACTCCTTCTGTCCTTGTTCCTCTTTTTTTCTGCTGCCCAGCCCCCCGCGTACTCTCCTTTTACCAAAGCCCCCCAACAGGGCTTCTAAAAAAAAATTCTAAAGAAACTACTGATGCCGTCCACTGCCCTAGTGACTGACACCGTCCACTGCCCTAGTGAGTGACACCGTCCACTGCCCTAGTGAGTGACACCGTCCACTGCCCTAGTGAGTGACACCGTCCACTGCCCTAGTGAGTGACACCGTCCACTGCCCTAGTGAGTGACACCGTCCACTGCCCTAGTGACTGACACCGTCCACTGCCCTAGTGACTGACACCGTCCACTGCCCTAGTGACTGACACCGTCCACTGCCCTAGTGACTGACACCGTCCACTGCCCTAGTGACTGACACCGTCCACTGCCCTAGTGACTGACACCGTCCACTGCCCTAGTGACTGACACCGTCCACTGCCCTAGTGACTGACACCGTCCACTGCCTTACTGACACTGTCCACTGCCCTAGTGAGTGACACTGTCCACTGCCCTAGTGAGTGACACTGTCCACTGCCCTAGTGAGTGACACTGTCCACTGCCCTAGTGAGTGACACCGTCCACTGCCCTAGTGAGTGACACCGTCCACTGCCCTAGTGAGTGACACCGTCCACTGCCCTAGTGAGTGACACCGTCCACTGCCCTAGTGAGTGACACCGTCCACTGCCCTAGTGAGTGACACCGTCCACTGCCCTAGTGAGTGACACCGTCCACTGCCCTAGTGAGTGACACCGTCCACTGCCCTAGTGAGTGACACCGTCCACTGCCCTAGTGACTGACACCGTCCACTTTTAAGATTGGTTAAGTTTGTATTTCTTTCAGTGACAATAGTTTTATTCTATTTTTCTAAGTTTTCCTTACTAATTAGTTAGGCCTTCCCAGCTAATTTCTTAAAAAATTTAATAAAATGGCGCTCAACCCCAGTGATCTGATTTAGATCCACTTTAAGCTCCTTCCTTCATGGAATGTTAGTGGTGAATGTCACTGCTAAATCTTCCCCAGCCTACCCTCTCAGTATTACCTCGCAGACAGCATCAGTGTACAAAGAATAAAAATAGAAGGCTTTAAACATGGCAATTTTTAGTCCTGGACAAAAACACATACGATTTTATTAGCTCTATGCTATGATTTAAGTAGCCAATTTGCTGTCCATAAAAAATAATTGTAATAAAAGGTTCCGCCAGCTGTCTTTCTGGGGGCGAGGCCTACCTAGCTGCTGGGATTTGTCAAGCTCTAGGCTTAAAAGGTCCAAATACAACATTCACCTTCTCTACTCTTCTCAGTATTGTATTAACCACTTCAGCCCCGGAAGGATTTACTTTTACCCCCTTAATGACCAGACCCTTTTTGCGACACGGCACTGCATCAATTTAACTGACAATTGCGTGGTAGTGCGACGTTGTACACAAACAAAATTTATGTCCTTTTTTTTCCACAAATAGAGCCTTCTTTTGGTGGAATTTGATCACCTCTGCTGTTTTTATTGTTTGCGCTATAAGCCAAAAAAAAAAACAGACAATTTTCAAAAAAAAAAAAAAAAAAAAATTCTGCAATTTTTAGTGGGACAGATTGGACACTTTTTGCCACTTTCTTGGGGACCAATGACATTTATACAGCGATCCATGCAAAAAATAGCCACTGATTACTGTATAAATGACACTGACAGGGAAGAAGTTAATACTAGGGGGCAATCAAGGGACTAAGTGTTCCCTAAGGAGATGTGTCTAACTGTGGGGGGGGGGGGTGGACTGACTAGAGGAGGAGAGAAATCGCTGTTCCTGATCACAAGGAACAGGTGATCACACTGAACTCCCCTGTCAGAACAGGATCTGTTTGTTTAGATTGACAGATCCCCATTCTGGCTCTCTGTGGAGCGATCGTGGGTAACCGGCAGGCACCAGCCACGTGCATCGGCTCCTGCAATGAGCCGCAGGTGTGCGCGCGCCTGCTATTGCTCTTAAAGCGGCCGGCGTACACCTACGGCGATTTACGCAGCCGAGCCAACCTGCTGCAGTATAGTGACGGTGGCTGGTCGGCAAAGTGGTTAACCATTTGGCTGGCCAAAGACCAGGCTACTTTTTTTTTCCCCCCACAAATAGAGCTTTCTTTTGGCGGTATTTGATCACCTCTGCGGTTTTTATTTTCTGCGCTATAAACAAAAATAGAGCGACAATTTTGAAAAAAAAACAATATTTTTACTTTTTGCTATAATAAAAATCCCCCAAAAATATATAAAAAAAAAACATTTTTTTCCTCAGTTTAAGCCGATACGTATTCTTCTACATATTTTTGGTAAAAAAAAAAATCGCAATAAGCGTTTGATTGGTTTGCGCAAAAGTTAGAGCGTCTACAAAATAGGACATAGTTTAATGGCGTTTTTATTAATATTTTTTGTTTTACAATAATGGTGGCAATCAGCGATTTTTATCATGACTGCAATATTATGGCGGACACATAAGACACTTTTGACACCATTTTGGGACCATGCCCTATTTTGGGAAAATGCACTGATTACTGTAAAAATTACATTGGCAGTGAAGATGTTAACCTGTAGGGGGCGCTGAAGGGGTTAAGTGTGACCTAAGAAGTGTTTCTAACTGTTGGAGGGCGTGGCTTGCCGTGACACAGCACTGATCGCTGTTCCCGATGACAGGGAACAGACGATCGGTGACATGTCACTAGGAAGAACGGGGAGATGTTGTGTTTACACTGATATCTCTCCGTTCTTCAGCTCTGTGACCCGATTGCGGGACATCGGCGGACATCGAGTCCACAGGTCCCACGGGCACGGTCACAGAGCTTGCGACAGGGTTGCAACCACACGGCTGGCAAATTAAAGGGGACGTGTATATATACGCCCATTTGCCCAGCCGTGCCATTCTGCCTACGCAAATAGGCGTGCGGCAGTCCTTAAGTGGTTAAAGAGTATGTCTTGGCAAAATAAATAGAAAAACATACTCAGTATATCCCGTGATTACATGTTCATATGTTTTTGTCTCTTAGCACTATATACATTCTGTATAGTAATAATAACAGTTTGTGCAGCACTTTACAATATAAAGCGAGACAGTACAGTTCCAATACAATAAAATACAAGAGGGTTAGGAGAATCTAATAGGATGGGGCAAGTGGTACAAAAGGTAATACCCGTGAGGGATGAGCTGATGGAAGAATTAAAAGTTAAAGTGGAGTTCCACCCATAAATATAACATTACATCAGTAGTTTTAAAAAAATGTCATTAGTCCTTTAAGAAAAACTTTTTTTTTTAGATGCCTTCAAAGTGTTGTTGCTAGGCAGAATAGTTAATCTTCCCTCTTCCTGCACCTAGGTGCTTAAGCTTCCTAACCTACACCGCACAGACTCCTGGGAATGTAGTGGGTGCAACTTTCCAGGAGTCTGTGCACTCCCCAGTCTCGAAGAATCATGTGACTTGGACAGTACAGGTGCTGAAACATGATCTGAAACCTATTACACTGCTTGTGCAGCACTGAGCATGTGCGAGATCTGCAAGGCTGAAATCCAGGAAGTCATACAGTCTGGCTTCATGATGCCCACACTTAAGATGGCCCCAGTCAATTTCTATTTTATAAAGTGTCTAAATGCTGTAACAACCTAACAAAACGGACCTTAGTTTACAGACTAACTTTACTAGAATACATTAAGCTTGTGTATTACAGGGGTATTTATATTTAAAAAGTGAAATTGTGGCCGGAACTCCGCTTTAAATTGTTAGGTGGAGGCGGGATAGGCTTCCCTGAAGAGATGCATTTTCAAGGTGGCCATAGTAGGACATAGCCGTAGAGATCGAGGTAAGGTGTTACAGAGGATGGGAGAGGCTCTGGAGAAGTCCTGGAGAGAGGAGACTAGGGAGCTAGAGAACAGGAGATCTTGGGAGGGGCAGAGAGGACAGTTTGGATGATCTTATGAGACAAGATTGGGGATGTAGCTGGGGACAGAATAGTGAATGGCTTGTGTATGTTTGTCTTAGAATTTTGAATTAGTTGAGCAATCAGAAACCAGTGGAGGGACTGGCAGAGAGGAGTCATGGACAATGAATGGTACATAAGGTAGAGTAGTCTGGTAGCAGCATTCTTGATAGACTGAAGAGGGGGTATCCTATGGAGAGGTAGGCCTATGAGAACGGAGTTCTTGGTGGTTTCTTTAACCGCTTCACATCCCGCCCATAGTCAAATGACGTCCACAGATGGGATCTCCCATCCTGGGTGAACATCAGGGAAGAGGGCACGGGGGGGGGGGTGGGATGTGGTGTAATATTATAAGGTCAGTTTGAGCCCTGGTTCACACTGGTGCGATTTGACATGTCAAATCGGCGGCATTTGCTGGAATTTCCTCTTCAAAGTCCCACAATTATCTGTTGGGCCTGCCAGTGAAGATCAATGTCCCTTTCTATGATGGGGTGACAACGATGCTGCACTGCTCCCTTATTCAGTGCAGAGTTGCCACTCTCATGCAGGCTGTTCTCTTTGCTCTACAATGGGAAAGTTGCAGGGGGCGTGGCTATCAGCATTATCAGTACTGACTCATTACTCTGTAGCTTGTCATTCAGCACCTGGCCACGCCTAGTCCTGCACACAGCCCTCTGGATTGACAGCACTGCCTCTGCTGCTGAAACCCTCCCAGTCTGAGCTGCAGTGTCTGGGACGTGTAACATGTGAGACACAAATGAAGGAGGATTTGGCTCAGTCAGGTAAGGTAAGGGAAGCATTTTTTTTTTTTACTTTATATGCATCACTGGATTTGATATTTGTTTAGGATTTCATACAGGGGTATTTAGTTGTAGTCAGTTGGATTGAAGTGTAACTTTAATATAAATGTTGTTTGGTTTAGCTTTTTTTGTTCCTTGGCGCTTGAATCCTTGTTTATAACAAAATAGAAAATAAAGAGTCTTCCCAAAGAGGCCAAAATTTTTTTTTATTATTGACCAATCGATGTCCTAAATACACGTAACAGTTATTTTCAGCTTAATATGTGTTGCTGTATAAAAAGTATGTTTGTTTTTCAAGGACGCGAAGTTAAAAAGGTTGACGTAAAAGAAGTGCCTTGTACTCAGCTGTCAATGTCAATATTTGACCGTCTGCATGCAGAAAATCTTGTCAAGGAAGGCGGATATATTTCCAAGTGTCTGGATGAATATGTAGATGACTTCATTATCTCAGATGAACTTCGGAAAGTAAGTGTAGCATCAGATACCTATTTAACCACTTAAGCCCCGGACCTTTAGGCAGCTTAATGCCCAGGCCAGGTTTTGCGATTCGGCACTGCGTCGCTTTAACAGACAATTGCGCGGTCGTGCGACGTGGCTCCCAAACAAAATTGGCGTCCTTTTTTCCCCACAAATAGAGCTTTCTTTTGGTGGTATTTGATCACCTCGGCGGTTTTTATTTTTTTGCGCTATAAACAAAAATAGAGCGTCAATTTTGAAAAAAATGCAATATTTTTTACTTTTTGCTATAATAAATACCCCCCAAAAACATATCTAAAAATTTTTTTTTTCCTCAGTTTAGGCCGATACGTATTCGTTTACCTATTTTTGGTAAAAAAAATCGCAATAAGCGTTTATCGATTGGTTTGCGCAAAATGTATAGCGTTTACAAAATAGGGGATAGTTTTATTGCATTTTTATAAAAAAAAAATTTTTTTACTACTAATGGCGGCGATCAGCGATTTTTTTCGTGACTGCGACATTATGGCGGACACTTCGGACAATTTTGACACATTTTTGGGACCATTGTCATTTTCACAGCAAAAAATGCATTTAAATTGCATTGTTTATTGTGAAAATGACAGTTGCAGTTTGGGAGTTAACCACAGGGGGCGCTGTAGGAGTTAGTGTTCACTTTGTGTGATTTTACAACTTTAGGGGGGTGTGGCTGTAGGACTGACGTCATCGATCGAGTCTCCCTTATATAAGGGATCACTCGATCGATACGCCGCCATAGTGAAGCACGGGGAAGCCGTGTTTACATACGGCTCTCCCCGTTCTTCAGCTCCGGGGAGCGATCGCGACGGAGCGGCTATAAACAATTAGCCGCGCCGTCGTCCCGGATCGCTCCCCGAGGGAACCCGACCACCGCAAGTACCAGGGGGGTCCCGATCGGACCCCCGACCCACGTCTAGGCAGGCACGTACAGGTACGTTGATGTGCCTGTCCGTGCCATTCTGCCGACGTATATATGTACATGAGGCGGTCGGGAAGTGGTTAAAGTCCAACTGTCGGAAAATGTTTAACATCTGCTAGCGCTGCATGATTCTGGATAAAGTGGGAATCACTATTTTTTTGCTTAGAATAAAGATCACGATTTTCGGCGTAACATCATCTTTCATATTATACAAAAATATTGGGCTAACCTTACTCATAAAAATTGCTTTTGAAAGACTGCTGCGCTAATACAGTGTGATATTAAATATTGCAACGACTGTCATTTTATTCTCTAGGGTCTCTGCTAAAAAAAAATATACATAATGTTTGGGGGTTCTGAGTAATTTTCTAGCAAAAAAAAATACAGATTTTAACTTGTAAGCAACACGTGTCAGAAAAAGGCTTAGGCCCAGATTCACAGAGTGTGGGCGCTAATTTACGCCGCCGTAGAGTAACCAATGTACGCTACGCCAACGCAGCGCAGAGAGGCAAGCAATGCATTCAGCAAGCCAGTGCTCCCATCGCTGCGCCAGCGTGGCGTGGGATTCGAAGGCTCGGGTCCCCCAGTGGGACAGGAGGCCCGGGAAAGGTGGCTGCCGAGCCGGATCGGCCGTTATTACCAGATAGCCGACCGCCCACTTTGAAAAATGGTACCGGGGTATAGCCTGCAGCTGCAGTCTTCTCTACATCAGTTCAAAGTGCTGAACTTTAAAGCTTTTCTGAGAGTTTAAAAAAGGGGGCGGAGAACTGAAGTTACACGCTGCAGAACTGATTGGAGGGGAGGATCAACCCCCCCCCCCCCTTAACACAGAAACAGAGCTGGGGCTGTCAATCTGCTGGAGGTCCCTCCTTTTGTCACCATTTTTTCTCTTGGTACCAGGAAAAATTATCACAAGTGATTCATGCTGATAGCAGAAGAACAAAGCCAAAATGTTCTTGGTGCTCTGGATTGAGACAAGTATACACTATTGAAGGTTATCCTTTGTTCATATTTAATGTCTGAGGTTTACAACCACTTTAAAGCTATTGGTATTTTCTCACCTTAGGTCCTTCTTGTAGAAGACTCTGACAAGTTCGACATTTTCAGCCCATCAGATAGAGAACAGTTTATTTTCCTGCTTTTCAAACATCTTTGCCTTGGTGGAGCAGTCTGTCAGTTTGAAGATGTGATTAATCCGTATATAGATACAACCAAATCGATGTACAAGGAGCTGCTAAGGTAAGACTGTTACAGAACTGCTAAACTTTCTCAGTTGTATATCCCATAATGATAGACGCCAGCTTGACTGAATTCGATTGGCTGCCTTTTTATTTTGTGCATTCATGAAATTACCGGATCCAATTTAAACTGAAATTTATTGATCACATTTTAAAATGTATAAATTAACCACTTGCCCACTGGCCCATAGTCAAACCGAGGTATCCATCTTTAGTGCCAACGGTCCTGTAAACCATAACGGCGGCCTCCGCGGCGGATTCGCCGCGAGATCGCCGTTATCGGTGGCGGGAGAGGGCCCCCCCCCCCTCGCGCCGCTCTCCCGCGCCCTCCGCCGCTTACCAGAGCCGTTGGTAGCGGCGGAGGCGATCGGGTCCGTTCGGCACCTGTGTGGGGATGCGACTGAGGAAAAAATCGCCCCCACCTGTCCCCATAGCTCTGCTGGGCGGAAGTGACGTCAAAACGTCAGTCCCGCCCAGCGTCTTAAAGAAACATTTTTTTTTTCTGTCATTTGAAAAAATGACAGTTTAATTTTTTTTTTCTTTTTTGCATTTTAGTCTAATTATGAGATCTGAGGTCTTTTTGACCCCAGATCTCATATTTAAGAGGACCTGTCATGCTTTTTTCTATTACAAGGGATGTTTACATTCCTTGTAATAGGAATAAAAGTGATCATTTTTTATTTTTTATTTCAGTGTAAAAAATTATAAAAATAAATAAGAAAACAAAAAACATTTTTTTAAAAACGCCTAGTCCCGACGAGCTTGCGCACAGAAGCGAACGCATACGCGAGTAGCGCCCACATATGAAAACAGTGTTCAAACCACACAAGTGAGGTATCGCCGTGATTGTTAGAGCGAGAGCAATAATTCTAGCCCTAGAGCTACTCTGTCACTCAAAAAATGCAACCTGTAGAATTTTTAAACGTCGCCTATGGAGATTTTTAAGGGTAAAAGTTTGACGCCATGCCACGAGCGGGCGCAATTTTTAAGCGTGTCATGTTGGGTATCATTTTACTCGGCGTAACATTATCTTTCACAATATATTAAAAAATTGGGCAAAAATTATTATTGTCTTATTTTTTAATTAAAAAAAGTGATTTTTTTCCCCAAAAAAGTGCGCTTGTAAGACCGCTGCGCAAATACGGTGTGGCAAAAAGTATTGCAATGACTGCCATTTTATTCCCTAGGATGTCTGCTAAAAAAAAAAGATATAATGTTTGGGGGTTCTGATTAATTTTCTAGCAAAAAAATTGTGATTTTTACATGAAGGAGAGAAGTGCCAGAATAGGCCCGGTGGGCAAGTGGTTAAAAACAATTCAGCACTGGAATTGGACAAATATTTGGACAGCGCTGCCGCCACAAATTTGTGATACCAAATTAACGACAAAAATACATATATAGTGTAGCACTAAATCAAAATTGATAACGTAAAAGAAATAAATCCAATAATGTGATAGAAATAATATCTCCAAAATTCATCTGTTGATAAAATCATTAATAAATAAAGAAAGTCCAATTTAATAAAGTGCAAAAGAGTGGGAAATGTTTGAACAATTTCCTACTCTTTTGCACTTTATGAAATGGGACCTCATTTATTTATTAATGATTTTACATTTTAAAATGTAACCTAGCTGACCTTTAGTTTTAGTTTGGTTTTGTTTCGTTTAGTGGGTGTTTCTCTAAGTCAGGCATGTCCTAAGTCCGGCCCGCGGGCCATTTGCGGCCCGCGGCCTGGTTTTATATGGCCCCCACTTGCAATTTGCTTTTATCACTTATGTGGCCCCCCCCAGCTCCGCACGGGCTAAGGATGAGCTTGGTTTTAATATATATATATTTTATCTAATCTAATAATAATATTAATAATAATAATAAAAAATAATAGCTCATTCTTGCCCTGAGTGGAGCTTGGGGGCCACAGAAGAGATAAAGGCCAGATTTCTCAGGGGATAAAGAAGAGAAAATATATTTTTTTTTACAACCTGACCTCATCCTTACCCATGAGCGGAGCTCTGGGATTTGTTGGGGGCCAAAGAGGAGATAAATGTATTCACCACACATAGCCACAAAGATAGGATAATTATTTTTGGGCAGTGTATTAGTGCTTGGACGAACACACTGACACAGAATTTTAATGGTTCATGTCAGGCAAAATGGTCCGCCCTCACGCACGTTCACTTCATCAAATCTGGCCCTCTTTCAAAAAAGTTTGGACACCCCTGCTCTAAGTTAAGGGTGTCAAACTCAATTTCATTGTGGGTCGCATCAGCATTATGATTGCCCTCAAAAGGGCCAATTATCTATAAAATTAGATGTCCAGCGCATCCCCTCCCCTTACATTAGATGTCAAGAGCCATCAGAAGTTGAGTCCCCCACCCTCCCTTACATCAAAGTGTATCCCCCTTACCTTATGCTGCTGCTGGGAAGAAGCTGGATGCATTGCTTGAAAGCAGAAAGTAAGGGTCTGGAGGAGGACCAGTGGAGGCCTAGAGCTCTCCTGCAGCTGCAGGAGAGGTAAAAGGGCCACATGAAAATGACCTGGAGGGCTGGATTCGGCCCGTGGGCCTTGTGTTTGACACCTGTGCTCTAAGTGGTTTTCTTGATGGTGCGTAACTTGTGTTAAAATTACCACTTGTAGTCTCCATTGAAAGCCTGCTTTAGTCAATTCTTGTCTACATGCACGCATGCTCTCCAGTGATGGCTGCACATCAGTGCTCTGGCTTGGTCTTCCAGTGACCATGGTGGACCATGCCTGCTTAATGTGTGTTGGCACAGCCACTGGTAGTTTCCCCGCTGGGTACATGAGTGAGTTGAGTTGATGCCAAAGAGTTCGATTTTGATCTCATCTGACCACAACACTTTCACCCCATTCTCCTCTGAATCATTCAGATGTTCATTAGCAAACTTCAGACGGCCTGTACATGTGCTTTCTTGAGCAGGGGGATCTTGCGGGCGCTGCAGGATTTCAGTCCTTCTTGGTGTAGTGTGTTACCAATTGTTTTCTTGGTGACTATGGGCCAGATTCACGTAGAATCGCGGCGGCGTAACGTATCCTAGATACGTTACACCGCCGCAATTTTTCATCGCAAGTGCCTGATTCACCAAGCACTTGCAATGAAAACTACGCCGGCGGCCTCCGGCGCAAGGCGGGCCAATTTAAATGGGCGTGTGCCATTTAAATTAGGCGCGCTGCAGCGCCGGACCTACTGCGCATGCTCCGTTTCTTAACTCCCGCCGTGCTTTGCGCGCCGTGACGTCATTTTTTTGAACGGCGATGCGCGTAGCGTACTTCCGTATTCCCGGACGGCTTACGCAAACGACATTAAATTTTGACGCGGGAACGACGGCCATACTTTAGACAGCAATACACTAGCTGACTAAAGTTGGGGCACCAAAAAAAACGACTAACTTTGCGACGGGAAACTAGACTAGCGGCCACGTAGCGAACGCAAAAAAAAACCGCTGTGGATCCGCCGTAACTCCGAATTTGCATACCCGACGCTGGTTTACGACACAAACTCCCCCCAGCGGCGGCCGCGGTACTGCATCCTAAGATCCGACAGTGTAAAACTATTACACCTGTCGGATCTTATGGCTATCTATGCGTAACTAATTCTATGAATCAGTCGCATAGCTAGAAACAGAGATACGACAGCGTATCAGGAGAAACGCCGTCGTTTCTCATTTGTGAATCTGGCCCTATGGTATCAGCTGCCTTGAGATCATTGACAAGATTCTCCCGTGTAGTTCTGGGCTGATTCCTCACCATTCTCATGATCATTGAAACTCCACAAGGTGAGATCTTGCATGGAGTCCCAGACTGAGGGAGAGTGACAGTTATTTTGTGCTTCTTCCATTTGCGAATAATCGCACCAACTGTTGTCACCCTCTCACCCTCTCACCAAGCTGCTTGGCGATGGCCTTGTAACCATTCCAGCCTTGTGTAGGTCTACAATCTTGTCCCCGACATCCTTGGACAGCTGTTTGGTCTTGGCCATGGTGGAGAGATTGGAATCTGATTGCTGTATAGAAGATACCTGGGAGCCAGAAATCTTGCTGATTGATAGGGGGTCAAATACTTATTTCACTCATTAAAATGCGAATCAATTTACAACTTTTTTTGAAATGTGTTTTTCTGGATATTTTAAACCCACTATTAAAATTATAGACTGATCATTTCTGTGTCAGTGGGCAAACATACAAAATCAGCAGGGAATCAAATACTTTTTCCCTCATTGAAAAAAAAAGTTTAGTCATTTTTTATTTTTTTTAACCACTTAAAGAGTCACTAAAGGAAAAAAATGTTTTTGCTGAAATGACTGTTTACAGGGTATAGAGACATAATAGTTAACTGATTCCTTTTAAAAACGATTAAAAATAGATAAAAACCAATCATATAATGTGCCTGCAGTTTAGTTTCGTTTTTGCTGTTGTTTCCTGTCTTTGATGTACAGAGGCAGAGAGCCAATAGAGGGCAGTGATGGTTTGTAAAACAAAACTGGATTGGTGCTGTGGGGTTTTAGACACACAGTAATCACACTCCCTTGATTAGTGACCACAGAGAGAAATCTTCCAGTACTGTGGTGATCAGGAAACAGACAACCAGGAAGTGTCCAGAACAGAGAGGAATTACAGCAACATCAAAGCAAAAACGAACAATGAGGACATGAAACCAGGACTGCAGTAAGGTAAAGGAAGCTATTTAGCTAAAAAAAAAAATTCCTTTAGTGACCCTTTAAGACCCGGACCAATATGCAGGTTAAGGACCTTGCCCCTTTTTGCGATTTCGGCACTGCGTCACTATAACTGACAATTGCGCGGTCGTTCGACGTGGCTCCCAAACAAAATTGGCGTCCTTTTTTTCCCACAAATAGAGCTTTCTTTTGGTGGTATTTGATTACCTCTGCGGTTTTTATTTTTTGCGCTATAAAAAAAAATAGAGCGTCAGTTTTGAAAGAAATGCAATATTTTTTACTATAATAAATATCCCCAAAAAAATATAAAAAAAACCTTTTTTTTCCCTCAGTTTAGGTCGATACGTATTCGTCTACATATTTTTGGTAAAAAAAATTGCAATAAGCGTTTATCGATTGGTTTGCGCAAAATTTATAGCGTTTACAAAATAGGGGATAGTTTTATGGAATTTTTATAAATATTTTTTTTTACTACTAATGGCGGCGATCAGCGATTTTTATTTATTTATTTTTTCATGACTGTGACATTATGGCGGACACATCCGACACTTTTGACTCATTTTTGGGACCACAGCGAAAAGTGCTATAAAAATGCACTTCTAACTTCTTTTATTTCTACTTATTTAAAGAAGTTGTAAAGGAAAAAAAATGTTTTGCTCAAATGACTGTATACAGGGTATAGAGACATAATAGTTAACTGATTCCTTTTAAAAACAATTAAAAATAGATAAAAAACAATCATATAATGTACCTCCTAGTTTCAGTTTCGTTTTTGCATCGAGCTTAGTTGTTGCATGTTATTTGATGCCTCTGTGCTGGACAGACCCATAGAGCAGTATTGGTTTGGAAAATGAAACTAGAATCTCCCAGTACTGTGGTGATCAGGAAACAGACAACCAGGAATTGTCCAGAACAGAGCAGAATTACAGCAACATCAGAGCAAAAACGAGCAATGAGGACATGAAACCAGGACTGCAGTAAGGTAAAGTAAGCTAGTTAGCTAAAAAAAAAAATCCTTTAGTGACCATTTAAGCTATTCAGTACTTATTCGTTTAATCTTGTCATTGTCCAGGATTTATTATTTATGTGACTTTAACACAATAAATAATTGTATAAAATTGTATTCTATATACTATGAAAAAAATATATTTTGAAGGTAAATAGCAAATTAATTATTTGAATGTCAATGGCATATCTATGCAATTTACTTAATGCGATCAGATATAGTTGCAAATTTGGGTGGAACTCCGCTTTAATGTATGCAAAATGTGCAACTCTTATACTTCTGTAAAGACCATTTGATTGTCTCTCTCCCCCATTGGAGAGACCTGAAAATTTAATGAGTATACAATATACATAAAAATTACATTAACATTAAAAAATATATATTATTTTTTTCTGTAGTTTGGTTTACATATGTTTTAAATTCTAAAATGGTTTGTGTAGCATTTATAGATTGCTTGGCAAAAGTGTAGTTTTCTTTTTAAAACAATGGATTTAATAGTATGTATGGATCTGCTTGGTCTTTGCTCTCTGTTGCTCATGATTAACTGCACCCTCTACTAATATATATTATATTTTTTATATATATATATATATATATATATATATATATATATATTAAATATATATATATATATATATATATATATATATTAAATATATATATATATATATATATATATATATATATATATTAAAAATATATATCTATATATATCTATATATATCTATATATATATATATATATATATATATATATATATATATATATATATATATATATATATATATAAAAAATATAATATATATATTAGTAGAGGGTGCATTTTTAACAAAGCCATTTCACAATCACTCTTTAATAACCGAATGCAGTGGGAAACGGGAAACAGATGGGAAGAAGTGGGAGGACAGAGATTTTAATGAGGACAATTTGGCTAATTAAAGAGCTAACTGAACAAAATAAATATAAAGGGGTCTTTGTGTAAATCGGGCAACCTTGAAACTTTTTGCTTGTAATTTTGGATAAACAATTCCTTCCACAACGGCCTGAACATCTCAAGTGCTGCCACCATGTTATTCCTGGGTTGGGCATTACCTAGAACTCGTGTTTATTTTTTCTAGAGTCATTTTTGTGCTCCGTGATTGCGAGCGGGTTATTGCGGCCAATAATTACGCTAAGAAAACACATCTATAGCTCGCTATATCTGGACACCTTTGTGAAAGTTGAAATAGCAAACGTGCCCTCTAAGTGAACCTTCTATCTGAAACGCAGGATCCCATAAGTGACTTTTACGCTGGAAAATGGGAGTGAAAAATAAGGGTTCAGGGGTTGCTTTTCACTTTCATCACAAGTTTTGCAAACTTTATTTAAAAAGGAAATGGACTCTAGGTTAATATGATGTAGGTAGAAGTATATGGAGGGGTTTCCCTTTTTTTTTTCTTTTCCCCCTTCTTTACCTTTCCTTGTCCTTCCCTATCTTTCCCTACCCTTCCCAATCCCTCCCCTCCTTTTTCTTCCTTCTCCTCTTCCTCTTCTGTTCTTTATATACATCTTGCTCCTGGTATGAATCATTCTTGTGATTCTGGGGTAGTGTTGGCTTCCTGGGACAACCACTGGTTGGACCCTAGGGAGTCGAGAATATGGCTCCTTAGCTTTATTCGTATTTTCCTTTTTTTTTAATTCTTATTACCACTCAGTGAATGATTTCACAGCGGAAGAGGGAAGGGATACGATTTAAAGGGAACATTGTGTTGTTGTTTTTTCTTTGGTTATCTTTATGTCATATAGATATATTAACGAGCTTTCCTGCTAACTGCATTTTATGTTGAGTCTCTCTATTTTTTTTGTTTTTGTTTTGCTGCCTATAGATTTTAGGCTTATGACTCTTTGTATGAATAATATAATCTGATAGAGCTCGATTGTTCTTTTCATATTTGTTACCTATGTCTGAGGCAACTTTGTTCATTTTCAATAAAAATATTGAAAGATAAAAAGGAAATGGAAGGACGTAGTGCAAGGCTCGTATGTGCTCCATTATATGAACCTGCCTTGTACACATTCACATGGCAGCCTTACACATAATAGCTTCCATTCAGCTGAAATTTTCCCAGACTTGTGCAGCATCTGTGCCCCATAAGCCTCCTGAAATGGCCCGAGCGATGGAATCCGGCCGCACTGCTCTTTCACCAGACCTCCATGCCGTGTTTATAGATGTGGTGGGCAAATCAGGAACATATCAGCTGAGAGTAAACTCCTGGGCCGCTCGACGCGCATGGAACATTAGCGATAATAAGCTTCTTCGTCATGATTTTGACTGGAGGCATTTGTTTAAATAAATTCATTTTTTTGCTTTTGATTTATTCGTAAGCTTACATTTTTCTTTACTTTCACAACCTTTTGAAGTCTGTATCCACTGCTTATGAAACCTAACTGTAATCCCTGTAATCCAGTTATGTATTCATTAAAATAATCATTTAGGTGACCCTGTCATCACCTTTTGTACACAATAGCCAGCCTTTGAAAGAGGCAATATACCGTATATACTCGAGTATAAGCAAGCCCGAATATAAGCCGAGGCACCTAATTTCACCACAAAAAACTGGGAAAACGTATTGACTCGAGTATAAGCCTAGGGTGTCCATCTGCATGCCTCACTGTGCCTTACTTTGCCTCACTGGCCTAGATTCACGTAGGGCGGCGTAAGTGTGGGCGGGCGTAGCATATCGTATTTACGCTACGCCGCCGCAACTTAGAGAGGCAAGTGCTGTATTCACAAAGCACTTGCGTCCTAAATTACGGCGGCGTAGCATAAATGTGCCGGCGTAATCGCGCTTTATTCAAATTGTGAAGAGGTGGGCGTCTTTTATGTAAATAAAGCATGACCCCACGTAAATGACATTTTGAACGAACGGCGCATGCGCCGTCCGTGGACGTATCCCAGTGCGCATGCGTCGGATAGAATGCCTAAGATACGTCGAACACTGCCTACGACGTGAACATAACTTACGCACAGCCCTATTCGCGTACGACTTACGCAAACAACGTAAAAAGATACGCTTGTTCCGACGTCCATACTTTGCATGGGCTGCGCCACCTATAGACCTGCTTTATCTTTACGCCGACATATGTCTTACATAAACGGCGTAACTAAATGCGACGGGTGCACATACGTTGGTGAATTGGCGTATCTAGCTCATTTGCATATTCGACGCGGAAATCAACGGAAGCGCCACCTATCGGCCAGCGTAAATATGCACCCAAGATACGACGGCGTAGGAAACTTACGCCGCTCGTATCTTGGCAGAATGTATGCGTAACTGATTCTATGAATCGGGCGCATACATACGACGGCGGCCATTCGGACTTACGACGGCGTATCTGGAGATACGTCGTCGTAAGTCTTTAAGAATCTGGGCCTTTGTGTCCATGTGCATGCCTCACTGTGCCCATGACTAGACTGACGTTTAACATGGGATTCTATGGACCGGGTGCCCGGCTTTGAAAAATCGATGCTCCCTAGCCGTAGGTCCCACAGACAAAAAACTTAGCACACTTATAGAGGAGAAATTGAGCTACATGTGTGCCAACTTCCGGGTCCAGGGGACCTACAACCGGCCAGTACTGGGTCCCCAAATTCACCAGATAAATTACCATTTAACATGGGAGTCTATGGAAGGGGTGAAAAAAGGGGAAAAAAACTGCGCTAAACCAAACAAATATATGAAAAAGCAGCCAGCACTCGCTGGCCCATTTTATTCCGGCCTATTTCCCTTTGTGTTTCCAAGGGTGCTCCCAGGAGGGTACCATGGCGCACGTTTGGTGGACTTGCCCGAGGGTGTGCAGACTGTGGATTAGAGTCTACTCCCTCCTTCGGAACATGCTCCATGCCGATCTTAAAAGAGACCCATACGAGGCTCTAACATGAAATCGGCAAAAGCAGCCCAAAGGGTGGCGCCATCTGAGTGGAACTTCCCCTTTATAGTGCCGTCGTACGTGTTGTACGTCACCGCGCTTTGCTCAAGCATTTTTTTTTTCACGACTGTGTGTATGCAAGGCAGGCTTGACGAGAATCACGTCGAGAAAAACTTTGTTTTTTTCCATGACATGAAACGGTCGTGTGTACGCGGCATTAAGTGCCGTTTCTTCCCCAGCCTGTGCCGTAAATGGCGGCTCTTGTGCGCATGTGTGGGAGTGACGTCACGCGGCTCTGGCGAATCACAGAGCCGGAGTCCACAGCCCGGAAGGAAGAGGGGACAGAAGATGGACGCTGCCTACACAGGGGACATCGCTGGATTCTTTTGCAGGTAAGTGGCACATGCATACTAGCCCATTATGCTTTTCATTTGCAGGCTTTGCAGCGGGCTAAAAAGGAAGTAAAACCCCATCAGGGTTTACTTTCTCTTTAAAATGACTTTAGAATTGGCATTAACACAATAAAGCTATTATGAGATTTTAGTGATTTGGGTTTACATATTAGAGCTTTTTTACTAAAGGCAAATCCACTTTGCACTACAAGTGCACTTGGTAGTGTAGTCGCTGTAGATCCGAGGGGGACATGCAAGGAAAATAAATAACAGTATTTTAGCTTGCACATGATTGGATGATAAAATCAGCAGAGCTTCCCCTCATTTCGGATCTACCCCTCAGATTTACAGCGACTGCACTTTCAGTGCAATTTCAAGTGCACTTGTAGTGCAAAGTGGATTTGCCTTTCGTAAGTAACGCCCATTGGGCTAGATTCATATAGCCCGCCGTAAGTTTGTGGGCGTTGCGTATCTCAGATGCGCTACGCCGCCGTAACATAGTGAGGCTGGGGCTGGATTCACAAAGAACCTACACCCTAAGTTACGGCGGCGTAGCGTAAATCTGCCGCCGTAAGCGCCGAATTCAAATTGAGAAGATGTGGGCGTGTTTTATGAAAATAAAACATGACCCCACGTAAATGTAGTCTCTAACGAATGGCGCATCCGCCGTCCGTGAATGTATCCCAGTGCGCATTCTCCTAATCATGTCGCAAATAGTCAATGCTTTCGACGTGAACGTAATTTACGCAAAGCCCTATTCGCGAACGACCTACGTAAACGACACAAAATTCGACGCTGTTCCGACGTCCATACTTAAAGTGGAGGTTCCCCCTAAAAAAAAATTCTAACAATACATTCAGAAGCCTGATTACACTGCGGGTAGGCTGGGGTTTTTTTTTTTTTTTTTTCGTACATACCTCGATATCTCCGTTTCATCCCTCGGCTTCCGGGTATGATTCTTGTGGGGCTGGGCGGTCCTAGTTGATTGACGTTCCTCCGACCGACGCATACTTGACGTCACGACTTTCCGAAATTAGCCGAACGTCGCTGCGCAGGCGCCGTATAGAGCCGACTCTATACGGCGCCTGCGCAATGACGTTCGGCTTCTGTCGTAAAGTCGTGACGCGCAGTATGCGCCGGTCGGAGGAACGTCAATCAACTAGGTCCAGCAAGAATCATACCCGGAAGCCGACGGATGAAACGGCGATAACGAGGTATGTACGGAAAAAAAAAAAACACAGACTACCCGCAGTGTAATCAGGCTTCTGAATGTATTGTTAGAATTTTTTTAAGGGGAAACCTCCACTTTAACATTGGCTATGCCTCATATAGCAGGAGTAACGTTACGCCGGAAAAAGCCTTACGCAAACGACGTAAAAAAATCCGCCGGGCGCACGTACTTTTCTGAATCGGCGTATCCAGCTCATTTGCCTATTCTACGCTGAAATCGACGGAAGCGCCACCTAGCGGCCAGCGTAAATATGCACCCTGAGATACGACGGCGTAAGAGACTTACGCCGCTCGTATCTTAGCCTAATTTAACCACTTAAGGACCGCCTCCTGCACATATACGTCGGCAGAATGGCACGGCTGGGCACATGTACGTATATATACATCCTGTACTAGTACCCAGCCGAGGGTCGCGGGCGGGACCCGATCACCGCTCGAGTGCGGCGATCGGTCCCCGGAGCTGAAGAACGGGGAGAGCCGTGTGTAAAACGGCTTCCCCGTTCTTCACTGTGGCGGCGTATCGATCGCGTCATCCCTTTTATAGGGAGACACGATCGATGGCGTCACACCTACAGCCACACCCCCCTACAGTTGTAAACACACACAAAGTGAACCCTAACTCCTACAGCGCCCCCTGTGGTTAACTCCCAAACTGCAACTGTCATTTTCACAATAAAGAATGCAATTTAAATGCATTTTTTGCTGTGAAAATTACAATGGTCCCAAAAATGTGTCAAAATTGTCCCAAGTGTCCGCCATAATGTCGCAGTCACGAAAAAAAATCGCTGATCGCCGCCATTAGTAGTAAAAAAAAAAAAATGCAATAAAACTATCCCCTATTTTGTAAACGCTATAAATTTTGCGCAAACCAACCGATAAACGATTATTGCGATTTTTTTTACCAAAAATAGGTAGAAGAATACGTATCGGCCTAAACTAAGGGGAAAAAATTATATATGTTTTTGGGGGATATTTATTACAGCAAAAAGTAAAAAATATTGAATTTTTTTCAAAATTGTCGCTCTATTTTTGTTTATAGCGCAAAAACTAAAAACCGCAGATGTGATCAAATACCACCAAAAGAAAGCTATATTTGTGGGGGAAAAAGGACGCCAATTTTGTTTGGGAGCCATGTCGCACGACCGCGCAATTGTCTGTTAAAGCGACGCAGTCCCGAACTGTAAAAACACCTTGGGTCTTTAGGCAGCATATTGGTCCGGTCCTTAAGTGGTTAAGCGTATCTGGTTTCCAGAATACGCTTAAATTTACGACGGCGTAGATTCAGAGTTACGACGGCGTATCTCTCTATGAATCTAGCCCACAGTTTTCAAGCCATGCAGTGCCAGACCATTGAGCGTAATAGTCTGATTTTTGGGCCGGACTTGGAAGGTGTGGAGAATCCACGCTGAGCACCACCTTCTGATGGCTGTGTGTATAAGGCTGAACTTTGGCTTTAACAATGAATCCTCCTAGTATGGCATTGGACAGTTGGTGTTTCGTTCACTGATTCTGTATTTACACAGTTCATCTTCTCACGGAGTGCAGCGTACATGTGCAGTCAGTGGGTGTGAGAAACAGACTGTTTTGGCTCTTACAGTGAAGGAGAAACTAGGCCACATGCACCTGCCATTTACCTTCCATTCAACTTGTTATTGCTCACTTCCACACCCTGCTCTAGACTCAGCAGAATTCACATTTGCACATATTGCTACATGCAGGGCTGCTGATAGAACTCATGGGGCCCCGTACAGCCTACCTGACGGGGCCCCCCTTGAGCTCCACCCCTGGTCCCGCCCCCTGGCCCAGTGACTTGACAGCTGATGTTGTCGTTAACCACTTCCCGCCCGGCCTATGGCCGATTTACGTCCGGGAAGTGGTTATGAAATCCTGACAGGACGTTCCAGAACGTCCTGCAGGATTTCATGCCGCGCGCGCCCGTGGGGGCGCGCATCGCGGCGATCGGTGATGCGGGGTGTCAGTCTGACACCCTGCATCTCCGATCTCGGTAAAGAGCCTCCGGCGGAGACTCTTTACCACGTGATCAGCCGTGTCCAACCACGGCTGATCACGATGTAAACAGGAAGAGCCGTTGATGGCTCTTCCTCACTCGCGTCTGACAGACGCGAGTAGAGGATAGCCGATCGGCGGCTCTCCTGACAGGGGGGGTTCGCGCTGATTGGTTATCAGCGCAGCCCCCCCTCGGATCGCCACACTGGACCACCAGGGATGCCCACCCTGGACCACCAGGGTGGGCAAAAAAAAAAAAAAAAAAACAGAAAAAAAAAAAAGTTAAAAAAAAAAAAAAAAAAAAAAAGCATAAAGAAAAAAGATGCCAGTCAGTGCCCACAAATGGGCACTGACTGGCAACAATCAGTGCTGCCACCCCAGTGTCCATCAGCGCCACCCCAGTGTCCATCAGCGCCACCCCAGTGTCCATCAGCGCCACCCCACAGTGCCCATCCATGCCCAGTGCCCACCTAGCAGTGCCCATCTGTGCCACCCATAAGTATACATCAGTGCCGCCCATGAGTGCCCATCTGTGCCGCCTATGTGTGCCCATCAGTGCCGCCTATGTGTGCCCATCAGTGCTGCCTATGTGTGCCCATCAGTGCCGCCTATGTGTGCCCATCAGTGCCGCCTGTGTGCCCATCAGTGCCGCCTATGTGTGCCCATCAGTGCCGCCTATGTGTGCCCATCAGTGTCGCATACCAGCGCCGCCAATCAGTGCCACCTCATCTGTGCCCGTCAGTACTACCTCATCGATGTCCATCAGTGCCATCTCATCGGTGCCCATTAGTGCCGCCATATCAGTGCCCGTAATTGAAAGAGAAAACTTATTTACAAAAAAATTAACAGAAAAAAATAAAAACGTATTTTTTTTTCCAAATTTTCAGCCTTTTTTTAGTTGTTGCGCAAAAAAAAAAAATCGCAGAGGTGATCAAATACCACCAAAAGAAAGCTCTATTTGTGGGGAAAAAAAGGACGCCAATTTTGTTTGGGTACAGTGTAGCATGACCGCGCAATTGCCATTCAAAGTGCGACAGTGCTGAAAGCTGAAAATTGGCTTGGGCGGGAAGCTGCGTAAGTACCTGGTATGGAAGTGGTTAAGGGGCATGGCTGGAGGATTATTTTTTTTAGATTTAATTTTTTATCTGATCAGGTTGCCGGGCCCGGTACAACAGGGCCAGTTCCACTGGCCTATCAGCGGCCCTGTGGGCGCTACTCACGTATGCGTTTGTTTCTGCGCACAAGCTTGGTGGGACGGGGTGCGTTTCTGGCTCCTAACTTTTTTAGCTGGCTCCTAGATTCCACAGTGTGGTCTGTGTAGTGTGCTTTTGAAATTAACTCTTCACAGACTATGTTATGTTCTTTTTGGACTCTGCATTAGTTTTCCTTTTAATACATTTTTCACATATCATTTGTTTACATTTCAAGGTATAACATTTATTTCACACATGATTTTAACCACATAGCGCTGCACTCTTTCCATGTTTTGAACACATGTGATCTATCTGACCCCCTGACACACACACTGATCCACCTGACTCCTACTTTCTGCACTACTCACATTACGCTGACCCCCACCTGACACAGACGCTGCACCCCACCTGACACAGACGCTGACCCCCACCTGACACAGAGGCTGACCCCCACCTGACACAGACGCTGCACCCCACCTGACACAGACGCTGACCCCCACCTGACACAGAGGCTGACCCCCACCTGACACAGACGCTGCACCCCACCTGACACAGACGCTGCACCCCACCTGACACAGACGCTGACCCCCACCTGACACAGACGCTGACCCCCACCTGACACAGACGCTGACCCCCCTGACTCCTACAGTAAGCGTCCTACTTCCTGCACTACTCACACCCCCCTCCCCACAGCTCGGTTCAAATCCGTCCTCCTTACCTCTGTCCCGACTCCCCGCCTGCGCCATCCACCTGCAGCCCGCTCCATGGTGTAAGACTGCACCTCCATCATCCATGCTCCCATCTCTTAGAACCGAGTCGCCCTGCCCCTCTGCCGCCGAGGGACACACTGCCACCGAGGGACACAGAGCAGAGAGACAGGCGGAGGGGAAGACCGCAGCTCTTGCGGCTCACACTGTGATTGTCTCCATGGTCTGTATTTCCCGTCGCACTGTGATTGGGCGTATAGCGGTCATGTGCGGAGGCGGGACTTCTAGACGATTCCAGACAGGCCAGCCCCACGCCGCACATGACCCCCATACGCCCAATCACAGGGCACCGGACACCAAACATGGCGGGTGAGATCGGGGACACAGAAAATGAAAATGAGGAGGAGGCACGGAATGTCACCCCCCTCAAGGTTGCGCCTGGGGCCCTGTTTTCTGGGACTCTAGTCTAGTCCGCGGGACCCCGGGACACACTTGGAATTGCGGGAGGGTCCCGCGGAATCCGGGACGGTTGGGAGGTATGTATTTGCAGGGAAACATTTTCCTTAAAGTGGGGGTTCACCCAAAAATAAATTTTTAACATTACATTCAGCCGAGTTGTCCTAATGACAATCGGCTGTTTTTTTTTCTCGTACATACCGTATTTTACCGCCGCTTCCGGGTATGTCTTCTGCGGGACTGGGCGTTCCTATGTGATTGACAGGCTACCGAGCGTCGCATACAGCGCATCATGAGTTGCCGAAAGAAGCCGAACGTCGGTGCGGCTCTATACGGCGCCTGCGCACCGACGTTCGGCTTCTTTTGGCAACTCGTGACGCGCTGTATGCGACGGTCGGAAGCCTGTCAATCAGATAGGAACGCCCAGTCCCGCAGAAGACATACCCGGAAGCGGCGGTAAAATACGGTATGTACGAAAAAAAAACAGCCGATTGTCATTAGGACAACTCGGCTGAATGTAATGTTAAAAATGTATTTTTTGGGTGAAACTCCACTTTAAATGCTACCACTACTCAGTACTTTCAGCTACAGTGGAGTAGCCAGGCCTGAAATAATAATTAGAGTGAGCCTGCAGACAGTAGATCTTGACCCCCCCCCCCCCCCCCCCAAACAAGTACATTCATACCTGTTATCCTGATTCCTGGCCCCAGGACAGAGTCACTTCCTCCTTGACTGTAGTAGTAGCGCTGGCTGCTGTGCGGTCTGCCTGCCTGGATTCCTGGATTCGCTGCCCGGAGTGTCACAAAAAGTGTTTTTTTTTTCTTTCTGCAACTGCCTGTGCTTTTCCTTCTCTCACTCTTTCCCCTGTCGCCGCGGAGGGAGAAGAATCACTCCGCGGCGCCAGGGAAGGACAAGCTGGCCGGGACTTGATTCTGCAGACTGAGCAGAGCAGAGGAGCGGGCGCGGGAGAGAGAGGAATACACTTCCGCGCCCGAAACAGAGGAAATAGTCCCTACCTGCTGCCGCTTACTTACGGAACAAGCAGGCAGGTACCTGAGCGGCGATCAAAAAAAAAAAAAGTAAAAA
The DNA here is from genome assembly GCF_905171775.1 of Rana temporaria. Lineage (NCBI taxonomy): Eukaryota > Metazoa > Chordata > Amphibia > Anura > Ranidae > Rana > Rana temporaria. Next base: position 55,520,838 of record NC_053490.1, read on the forward strand.
GCGGGGGGGGGGGGGGGGGGGGGGACTTTTGCACGATTGACTAGCGGTCAGGGCTGTGGAGTTTTTTTTTTTTTTTAATAACATTAATTGGTTCTGTCGAGGCTGCCCGGGCCCCCCTGCCAGCCGGGCCCGGTACAACTGGGCCAGCTGTACTGGCCTATCAGCGGCCCTGGCTACATGAGCCGCAAGACCTCAAAGAACAATGTCCTATATGTAGATTATGGATGAGAGCTTTACAGACTTGAATAAATTATGTAGATGAGGGCTGTGTGTTTCCCAGAGTTAGTTTAATTAAAAACGGCAACAAAGATTTATATATATATTATGTGATTACTGACTAGGTTAGGCTATTTTACAGTTGACAGAACAGAAGTTGAAGGTAAAGCCTTTAATGAGGACAATGGTTTCAGCGAACACTGGGTAACACAGGCCATACACACTGTGAGATTGCTTAACCACTTAAGACCCGGACCATTATGCAGGTTAAGGACCTTGCCCCTTTTTGTGATTCAGCACTGCGTCGCTTTAACTGACAATTGCGCGGTTGTGCGACGTGGCTCCCAAACAAAATTGGCGTACTTTTTTTCCCACAAATAGCGCTTTCTTTTGGTAGTATTTGATCACCTCTGCGGTTTTTATTTTTTGCGCTATAAACAAAAATAGAGCGACAATTTTGAAAAAAAATCAACATTTTTTACTTTTTGATATAATAAATATCCCCCGAAATGTTTTAAAACAACTTTTTTTTTCCCTCAGTTTAGGCCGATACGTATTCTTCTACATATTTTTGGTAAAAAAAATCGCAATAAGCGTTTATCGATTGGTTTGTGCAATATTTGTAGCGTTTACAAACTAAGGGATATTTTTATTGCATTTTTATTAATATTTTTTTTTTTACTACTAATGGTGGCGATCAGCAATTTATTTTGTGACTGCGACATTATGGCTGACACATCAGACAATTTTGACACATTTTTGGGACCATTGTCATTTTCACAGCCAAAAGTGCTATAAAAATGCACTGATAACTGTGAAAATGTCAATTGCAGTTTGGGAGTTAACCACTAGGGGGCACTGTAGGGGTTAAGTGTGACCTCATATGTGTTTCTAACTGTAGGGGGGCAGGGTGGACGTGTGACGTCAGTGATCGTCTTTCCCTATATCAGGGAACAGATGATCACTGACATTGCCACAATGAAGAACGGGGAAGGTGTGTTTACACAAACCTCTCCCCGTTCTTCAGCTCCGGTGACTGATGGCGGGACATCGGCAGCGATCGGGTCCCGCGGGCATGGTCACGGAGCTTCGGACCCGGTCGCGAGCGCACCGCCAGCGGCGCGCTCGCGACCCCACGGATGGGCACTTAAAGAGGACGTACAGGTACGTGCTTGTGCCCAGCCGTGCCATTCTGCCGACGTATATCGGCGTGAAGGGGTCCTTAAGTGGTTAATCAATTGGTTTCCTCATCTACACTAAACATGTACGAATCTCCTGCTGCCAGCTTTATATTCGTAAGCCTCGTACACACGCACGGTTTTCTCGGCAAGAAACAGCAAGAAAACTGCTGGCAGAGCTTTCTTGCCGAGTAATCTGAGCATGTGTACGAGGATTTGAGGTTTCTCGTCTCTCGGAGAACCTGCTCTCTATTTTCTCGTCGTGACATTCTCTGCTTTCCTGCCGAGAAACCCCAGCGTGTGTATACTTACCTGTCTCCATGGAAACCCGCGCATGCTCGAAATGACTTTGACGCATGCGCGGTACGGTAGCTTCCAAGGCATAGGTAGGGTGAAGCAAGATGGCGGCGACAGCATCGAACGTGGCGAGCGCATGCTCGTCATAGTCAATGACATCACCGCGTTCGTGCCATTTAAAAGAACTGCGGTTCTTTTGAATCGTACGTGTGTACACTCTGCTGGCAAGAAAATCTTGCCAGGAATCTCGTCGGGAAAAACAATGTTTTTTTCCTGACGAGAATCTGGGCCGTGTGTGCAGAGCTTGACAGTCAACACCCAGAGCTGTCAGAATACCTGAACAGTGGCTGCATCTGATTGGCTAGCAATTTTCCACCTGATGCCTTTTGATTTTCAGATTAAAGGATGTTATACGATAGGGTGTGGGTGGGGCTTAACACGTCCAATTAGGGACTCGCTAGTTACACACGCTAATGCCTGCACTTACAGTCGGAAACTGCTGACATGTGAAATTACAGTTTAAATGGGAAGTATGAAAATATATATATTTTTTAATCATACAATCTGATGCTGCATCTGTCCCATGCTGGCTCTAACACTGAGAACCGAGCGATCAAATGCCACGATCGCCCATGTGACGGACCCCCATACTCAAGAGGAGTATGTCCGCCGTATAAGCTTCTCTTTGCTCCCAAGGCAGACAAACAATAGAACAATGGGATACAGGCACTTAACAAACACATAACAACCCTCACCTCAAATGATCTAGCAGTCTGAAAGGTGAAATTATTTATCTTCATATATTTCTTGAGGAATATTGTTCAGAAATATTAATGTCCAAAGTGATAGCGTCCCTTCATTCTTCCAACACAAACCACACATATAGAACCCAGGATAACAGGGGTAAAAGGAAATGCTGAGTCCGGTGTGGTTGTACGGTGAGTGGTTAGTGCAGACCAGACTGGGGTTCTCTGTCACCCTGTGCCCCTAATAGGCACAGGGTAAATTACACATAGGAGGGGCCGGGGGAGCTGGACAAGGAGTTTTGCGACCTCTCTAAGGTAAGCTGGGTTCCACAGGCCCTCCACCCCAAAGTGACTCCTATCAGAGCTCCCTGAGCAGAGGACTGGCAACTGTCAATCGCCAGCTTTCTGCTCTGCCCTCTCCTTGCTCACTGGAGTGCTGGGCTGTGGAGGGGGCAGGAGCGGCCAGCTCAGGCTCTCAGGGGCGCTCAAGATCTTGCCCCAGCCTGAACCGGCTCTCTGACGTCAGCTCGCTGTTTGCTAAAAACGGTTACAGGTGTGCAGAACGAACTGCACTCCTGTGATCCACAGGAGAAGCACAGCAAAATGAGCTCATTTTAAGACTTAGAAGTGGGTACACTCTACTCCACATATTTAGATAACTATCTGTACCCTGATACAGTCACAGTGCAATGCTTAATAATGCCTGCCTGTACAGGCTAAGGCTGTGGTCACATGAAATCAGTGTTAAGGCAGCACTCCACCTTAGAAGTGAGCTGGTTCCTTTTGCACAGTTAATACTTTGTGTGTGTTTCACTTTCCGTAACTTCTCCCAGTGGATGCAGCAATTCCGAGTGGCTTACGCAGAGCCTGTACCCCACTCCACCAGCACAGCCCGATGTGTCACCTAATTTCGAGTGACACTATGAGACTCCTCTCTGACACAAAAGATCATATTTTCACATTTTCCCACAGCATGTGTGAAAGGGGCCTTAGATTTCCCAAAACCGTATAGAATGAGGTCAAACCTAAACACTTTCAATGTGCATGCGATCAGGCAGGCCCTGGCACTACATAGTTGAAGGTAAATCTAAAGGAAACAAAAGTTGTATAGTGTGTATTCAGCTTTAGGCTCGGTTCACACTACTGCAATGCAGGAACTCTGCGAATCCACTGCGGTTCCCCGCATTGCACCTGACTCGCAAGGCAGTTCACACCGCACCATGCAAACTGCTGGGAGTGTCAATAGGAAGTTAATAACCCCCCCCCCCCCCAAATCAGTTCACATATCGCAGTACGAACTGTCAATTCAGACAGGAATCGTATCACATGCGATCCGATTCTGGTGTGGACCAAAAAAAGGGTCCTGTACGAGTTTGGTCCGAATACGATGCAAATTCAGCCATACTATCTGTATGGCTGAATTCGCATTGCATGAGAATTGCACTGCAGTGCGGTGTGAATCACATGTGATATCATATGCGATATCGCACATCACACCAGTGTGAACCGGGACTAAGGGTCCTTTCACACGGTCATTCGTTTTTTTAGTTCAGTTCAGTTACTTTTTATTTTTTTTTGTAAAAAAAAAAAAACGGATCAAAAACGTATATGGATGTAAATGTTTACATCCTTTTTTATGTCCGCTGACATCCGTTTTTCAAGAAAAAAAAAGTGACTGAACTGAACTTCAAACACTGTATATATGGTTGCTAAGGAGGAAACCCGGCTACCACGTCCTTAACAACCAATGAGTCATTAGCTGTTGGCTGAATTTCAAAAATTAATTGCCAATAAAAAACAGCGTGGGGTCCTCCCCTTCGGGTCTAGTATGGATTTGGATGGGACCCCCCCCACGCCAAAATGTAAAAAAAATGGCGAAGCCCCCCCTCCAAAATTCCACAGAAGACCCTTATCCGTGCATGCAGCCCAGCAGGTCAGGAAAGTGAGGGGACGAGTGTGCGCCCCCCTCCTCAACCATACCAGGCCGTATGCCCTCAACATGGGTGCTTTGGGAGGGGACTCAACTTGGGGGCCCCCAAGCACCTCCCCCCCATGTTCATGGGGACAAGGGCCTCTTCCTGACAACCCTGGCTGGTGGTTGTCGTAGTCTGCGGGTGGGGGGGCTTATCGGAATCTGGAAGCCCCCTTTAACAAGGTGACCCCCAGATCCCACCCCCCCCCCATGTGAATGGGTACGGGTACATCGTAAGGGGAAAGGGAATAGCTGCTCCAGGTGGGAACACAAACGAACATCCACCGCTGCATTGTACCCCTACCCATTCACCCCAAAAAGCAGTGAAATGTAAAAAAAAATCAAGTCCTAACTAAAAAAATAGGCAAGGTCATTATTTAACTTTGGTTAAAGTTGCACAGTTTGTTTTCATTTACAGGCAACCCTTTACTGCATAGGCAGTTTTTTGGTAAAGGTGCATTATTCATTTAACAGAAAATGTATTTTCACCAGTGGTGGCCCATAATGCAGGGTGCAGGGGCGGCGCCCCCCCTAGCCATGCGTCCGGCCCTCTAATGTACATGCTGGGAGCATGAATTCCAATGTTTTTTGTTTTTTTAAGCATGTGATTAGAGCCTCCAATAGGCTTAAAAAGATGGTGCCACCAAATTGTGTGACAATAGTGTGTCTTCCTGTTTCTCCTCCCAGCCAATCAGGAAGCTGGGCCTGAGACCCATTTCCTGATTGACCAAAAGAACAAACGATCCTATTGGCCTAGGAGGAGGAGGGAGATGCACGGCCAAAGCAGCCGTGATGCTGAAGAGGTGGAGACGCAGGGGAAGCCGTCGCTCAGGGGATGTGCTGCCCACGACCTAGATTGGAGTAAGTACGGGGCTTGTGACCGACTGAACGGGGGTGTGCGGGTGACCCTGCTTTTTGCCTAAAGATTTTTATATTTATTTAAAGCTTTACACTTAAAATGTTGAATTGGGGGAATTTTTCTTCTACAGTGGAGTAACTGATGGATGAAGTTGTAACCATTCCCCTGTCCAAAAGTTAAAATTAGAAAAAAAAAAATATTATTATTATTATTAATAAAGGGCCCAGAGGTCCCCAGGGCCCTGGATGGCAACCCCCCTTTTCTTTTATTTTTTTTTATAAATGTTTTTTTTTTATATATTTTTTTTTATTTTTATTTTTTTAATAAAGGGCCCAGAGCTTTCTTTATTTTTATTAAAGGGCCCAGAGGTCCTGGATGGCAACCCCCCTTTTTTTGTAATTTATTTTTATATATATATACCTATATTTATATGCACCTATATTTATATATATATATATATATATATATATATATTTTTTTTTATTAAAGGCCCCAGATGGCAACCCCCCTTTAAAAAAAATAAACATATATTTTTTATTTATTTTTTTATTTTTATTAAAGGGCCCAGAGGTCCCCAGGGCCCCAGATGGCTACCCCCCTTTTTTTATTGATATTCTTGTTTATTTCTTCTTTTTTTTGTAAAGGGGCCCCCCCCGCTTCTCAATTTGCGGCAGCCCCCCAGCTTCTCAATTCCAGGCGGTAGCACCCCCCCCCCCCCCCCGGTGATCTAGGGGGCCCATGCCTGAAGCTGTGTAAGGGGCCCCATAATTCCTGATGGCGGCCCTGGTGGTGTGACTTCAATTAGGCCAATACCCCTGGCTAAAGTAATACTTTTCACCTTTAAGTGGCTCTTGACTACCTACATTTTTTTTCTTCTTCTTCTTCTTGGGTTGGGTTTGACTTTTTCATTAAGAAAAGGATATAGAGTATAGTAATATAGACCTTTGTTTGCCAGTAGCTTTCATCAATCATTGAGCTTCCCAGTGACTGACAGTACATTGACTTCAGCTTATAGATAGGAACAATAGACCATAGATAGCTGGAGCATTCTTCTTGTGACACTCCCGTTACCTGTCAATGTATGCTCTTCCTGGGGTTTTCCTTTTCATTGAAACGTACGCGCGGCCGATGCAGTAAATTTACGACGTTTACGTTAGGCTTATCCCGGCGTAAAGTTGCCCCTGCTATATGGTGGCCTAAGTGCGGCGCAACAATGTTAAGTATGGCCATCGTTCCTGCGTCGAAATTAGAAAAATGTACGTTGTTTGCGTAAGTCGTCCGTGAATGGGGCTTGACGTCATTTACGTTCACGTCGAAACCAATGACGTTTTTGCGACGTCATTTGGAGCAATGCACACTGAGATATTTTAGGGACGGCGCATGCGCAGTTCGTTCGGAGCGGGGATGCGCTTCATTTAAATGATACACGCCCCCTACCCGCCGAATTTGAATTACGCTACACCGCCGCAACTTTACAGGCAAGTGCTTTGTGAATAAAGCACTTGCCTGAAAAACTTGCGGCGGCGTAACGTAAATCGGATACGTTACGCCGCCACATAGATACGCCAGTCTACGAGAATCTGGCCCTCAGTGTATTTTATTCATGTTATTTACCTGCAAAAGCCTCTCTGGTGTCGACATCTAAAAGACTTCAGCCTGCTGCTTGGCCTTTCCATATTTGATTGCGATGAAGTGTGGCATATTAGTGCGTATTAGTGCCTCCTCAATAAATGCCCATACGTGCCCCCTCATCAGTGCCCATAAGTGCCAGCTCATGAGCGCACTTCAGTTAAGGAGAAAAATTACTTATTTACAAAATTTACTGACAGAAGCGTAGAAAAGCTTTGTTTTTTCAACATTTTGGCCCGGATTCAGAAAGAATGGCCTAACTTTCTGCTGGCGTAGCGCATCTCATATACGCTACGCCGCCGTAACATAGAGAGGCGAGTACCGTATTCAGAAAGAACTTGCGCTCTAAGTTACGGCGGGGTAGTGTAAATGGGCCGGCGTAAGCCCGCCTAATTCAAATTATCAAGGCAGTGGGCGTGTTGTATTACAATGAGCCGTGACCCCATGTAAATGAGTGGCCGATCGAACAGCGCATGCGCGCGCATGCTCAGAGTTACGTCGCTAATACTCCCCAAGATACGTTGGCTCAATGCTTTGTCTACGCCAACGTAACATACGCCCAGCCCCATTCACGTACGACTTACGCAAACGACGTAAAATACGACGCTGTTCCGACGTTTCCGACGTCCATAGGTTAACATGACTTACACCTGCTTTATGAGGGGTAAAGTTACACCGGTCGTACGCCTTCTGTAAACAGCGTATATTAATACACCGGGCGCAAGTACGTTCGTGAATGGGCGTATCTAGCTCATTTGCATATTTGACGCGGAAATATACGGAAGCGCCCCTAGCGGCCATCGTAAATATGCACCCAAGATACGACGGCGTAGGAGACTTACGTCAGTCGTATCTTGGCCGAATTCAAGCGTAACTGATTCTAAGAATCAGGCGCATAGATACGACGGCGCTCATTCGGACATACGACGGCGTATCAGTAGATACGCCGTCGTAAGTCCTTTGTGAATCTGGCCCATCCTGTCTTTTTTTTATTTATTTTTTCACAAGAAAAATGTTTATTCAAATTTTTACAGTACAAGCGATGCATATACACAGTCAGTCACAGATAAAGTATTATACAGATTGTCACAAGAAAGGTGTTTTTCTGAGATTAACAGAAAAGAGGTTTTTATTTATTTTTTAACCACTTCAAGGGGTTGTAAAGGTTCCTATGCATTAGGGTGAAAAAAAACCCTGGCAATAACGGCCCCCGAGCCCCCCCATTTTACTTACCTGAGCCCGTTCACCTGCTGCGCTCGCCCCCAACGTCCTCTTCGCCTCTCAGTCTGGCCATTGATTGTCTCGAATTGGATGGATTGATAGCAGCGCAGTCATTGGTTCACACTGCTGTCAATCACATCCAATGATGCGGGGGGCAGGGCCAAGTGATAGTCACTGGCTGTATCACGGGAGCGCGCCCGCAAGAAATAATCACCATGGGAGAGAGCTCCCATGAAGGGGGTTAGTTCTTGCGGGGAGGAGCCGAGACAGCCGCCGAGAGACCAGGATCGGGGCCACTGTATGCAAAACGAGCTGCACAGTGGAGGTAATTACAGTATAACGTGTTTGTTATTTTTATTTTTAAACTGTAGCCTTTGGTGTTCCTTTCAGCCCCGGAGGATTTGGCTGCTCAATGACCGGGCCATTTTTTGCGATTCGGCACTGCGTCGCTTTAACTGACAAATACGCGGCCGTGCGATGTTGCACCCAAACAAAATTGATGTCCTTTTTTTCCCCACAAATAGAGATTTCTTTTGGTGGTTTTTGATCACCTCTGCGTTTTTTATTTTGTGCGCTATAAACAAAAAAATAGGGACAATTTAAAAAAAAAAAACAATATTGTTTAGTTTTTGCTATAATAAATATCTCCAAAAAATATATATTTCCTCAGTTTAGGCCGATATTTATTCTACATATTTTCGCTAAAAGAAAACACAAGCGTATATTGATTGGTTTGCGCAAAAGTTATAGCGTCTAAAAATAGGGGATAGTTTTATGGCATTTTTATTATTATTTTTTTTGACGGACACATCAGACACTTTTGACGCTATTTTGGAACCATTGTCATTTAAACAGCGATCATTGCTATGAAAATGCACTGATTACTGTGCAAATGACACTGGCAGGGAAGGGGTTAATCACTAGGGGTGAGGAAGGGGTTAAGTGTGTCCTAGGGCATCGTTGAGAAAGAAGAGGCACAAAGTACACGTCTACATTATATCTTTTGCCAACGTGTGACAGCGCTGAAAGCTGAAAATTGGCCTGGGCAGGAAGGGGGTGAAAGTGCCCTGCAGGCAAGTGGTTAAAAACCATTGTAATGACAGCCAATGTTGGTAGTAAATATGGTTATGTATAGGGCCACTATCAGGAATTATGGGGCCCCTTACACAGCTTCAGGCATGGGCCCCCTGGAGCAGAGAACAGGGGGGGGGGGGGTGCCGCCTCCAACTGAGAAGCGAGGGGGCTGCTGCGAATTGAGAAAATATATATATAAAAAAAAGGGGGGTAGCCATACAGGGGCCCTGGGGACCTCTGGGTCCTTTAATAAAAAGAAAAAAAAAAAAATATATATATATATATATATATTTATATATATATATATATATATTTATATATATATATATTTATATATATATATATATATATATATATATATATATATATATATATATATATATATATATATATATATATATATAATAAAAAAAATGATAAAAAAAGAAGGGGGGAGGGGTTGCCTGGGGACCTCCGAGCCTCTGGGGACTTCTGGGCCCCTTAAAAAAAAAAAAAAAAAGGGGTTGCGATCTGGGCCCCTGGGGACCTCCGAGCCTCTGGGGACTTCTGGGCCCCTTAAAAAAAAAAAAAAAAAGGGGGTTGCGATCTGGGCCCCTGGGGACCTCCGGGCCCCTTACAGGTGTACTGCCTGTACCCCCCTGATGGCGGCCCTGGTTATGTATGCCGGTAATAGGAATTGAGCTTATAGTCTTTACACTGGTTTTAATTGAACTTCTACAAATAAGGAAAAATAACTAAACGAGAATTTGTTAAAATCGACCATAATTGTCCATAAAAATAAAAATAAAATTCTACATTCTACCGATCTTAACCTGGGCCGTTAAATTCCTTTAAGATTTGATAGTAGCAAATTGTTCTTTTATGGTAAAAGCCAATCTTAAACTTGCCATACATTGATCGAAATTCAGCATTTTTATCCAGATCTTCCACCTTCCTGATTGCACTGGGCATGTGCAGAAGGAGTTGGATGATGCTGACTATTGTGCACAGCTGTCTGAGATGCCATGGGGGCCTATCATGGGCCTAGATGGCTTGAGTCTTTATGTATATATATATATATATGGGCGTGCTTGTGTCTTGGGCCACACCTCTGAAGATATCCCCATAGGATGAAACATGTAAGGCTGACCGACACAAGTACGCTATGAGCCGCGGAGTTTTTATATCCTTTGATGCCTTTTTTACCTGTCTGTTTGTAAGTACCATACAATAAATTGCATATTGGTTTTACCTACGGGCTTCGTTATTGTCGTTTCCTCTCTGCATTTTATGACCGCATATCTGCTGATGAATGCAATATATGCTTTTGGACCTTCATGACATTCGAGATGTTATTTCATCATTGATGCTGCCTGTAAATAACCGTTCTCACCTGTACACTCTGTTGGAAGTGCGATTGCCACTGACCTGCACGTTATCTGATTACATGCCCATAACGATATTGTTCTGGTAAGCGGATTGTTTGCACGGTGGTGTGGTGTGTTTTTTCCGTGTCTACACACTGAAACTTCGGTGGAGGTTCTATATCTTCAACTTCATTGATGAACATATATTTTGTGGACTTTATATACACATTGGCCCAGATTCTCAAAGGGCTTACGACGGCGCAGCGCCATGTACGCCGTCGTAAGTCATAATCTGGGCCGTCGTATCTATGCGACTGATTCTTAGAATCAGTTACGCATAGATATCCATTAGATCCGACAGGCGTAAGTCTCTTACGCCGTCGGATCTTAAATGCAATTTTCTTTTGTCCGCTAGGTGGCGCTTCCGTCTTTTTCCCCATCGAGTATGCAAATTGGCTAGATACACGAATTCCCTAACGTACGCACGGCCGACGCAGTAAAGTTAAGATGTTTACGTTAGGCTTGTCCCGGCGTAAAGTTGCCCCTGGGTATATGAGGCGCAACCAATGTTAAGTATGGCCGTCGTTCCCGCGTCAAATTTTGAAAAGTTGCGTTGTTTGCGTTCACGTCGAAACCAATGACGTCCTTGCGACGTCATTTGGAGCAATGCACCCTGGGATATTTTACGGACGGCGCATGCACAGTTCGTTCGGCGTGGGAACGCGCTTCATTTAAATGCTACACGCCCCCTACCCGCCGAATTTGAATTCCGCCGGGTGATTTACGTTACGCCGCCGCAACTTAACACGCAAGTGCTTTGTGAGTAAAGCACTTGCCTGAAAAACTTGCGGCGGCGTAACGTAAATCAGATACGTTACGCCCGCCCAGTTTTACGCCGATCTACGAGAATCTGGGCCATTGTTTATTTGGATGAATTTTTCATTTATTTTAAGCACTGGATTATATTGTTTTTGTTTGCTTATCTACAAACTGTGCTAGCTTCTTTGCATTCTTTTTATTACTTTTAAGTTAGCGCAGATATTTGTCCCCCCCCCCCTTTTTCCAACCATATATGTGGGTTATGCTGCCAGAGTATGACTTTTTTATCTTCTTGTTTTATTATACTGTGCATGATTCTGTCCATTATGCATTTAAGGGGTTGGCTTGAGAGAGGGGGCGGCGCCCGGACGTCCCTAATGGACGATCCGACACTGTTCACACTCATGCGAATTAGATGCAGATTTCCTCGCATCCAATTCGTATGACAGGAGAGCGTGACCGACTCTCAATTGAGTCCGTTTACACAGCTCTGGGGCAGCCACGGTCCGCATTGGAAAAGGGGCCGGACCCAATTCATACCTGAATCAGTGAACAGACAGGCGCCGGACCCCATGCTGGGAACCACGACCGCATCAGTGTGAACCCAGCCTTAGTAAATCATCCCAGGTGTTTGCTCTTTTTCTCTGCAGGTATAGCTACTTTCCATACACATTTGTGTTATTAGTAGCCTTTTCACATAAAATAACTTTTTTTTTTTGCAGTTTAGTGGTCCTTCATCTCGTTCTTTCCTACAGATCCCTTTTTGTTATTCTCCAAAGACATTTTTGCAACCAGCTCCCAACTCTGTAATCTCCTTAATTGCCTTTTCAAATCATCAAGCGAGCCCAGCGCGGTTTCACTTCAGGACACCTTTATTTGGCCGTTTCATGTGTCGTCTTTTAAATCTAAAATTTGCCCTTTTTTAAATAGCAAAGGCTAACAAGTCTCATTTGTCTCCCAGTAATCTCCTCCATTTCACAGCAGTTTCACATAACCTTTACTTCCCATAAAAGCCTTTTTTCTTCTGTCCGAGTGGCCGGGAAGTATTCGAGAGGAAATGTTTTTCTAAGGATTGTTATTGGACTTTTCTCATTACAAGGGCACAAGTGGAGTTTGTTGAATGGCCCTGGCTGTGTCTACTATTAGAATTCCACATGTGAAGCTCATTATATTCATATGGATACCTTCATCTCCAGAGTGGTACTGACATGAACTCAACCGTGCTGTCAAGATGATTTACTCAGAAACTCTGGTAACCACAGCTTATTAGGGTAATACTGAGAATGGGCACAAAATGAAAGCACCTCTCTGAGACCAGTATGTTTCAGGCACTTACTGCTCGCTCTTCTATTTTGTTTTGTTTTTTACAATAGCCTTACAATAGCCTTGTATATGTACAAAACCATTGTATATTTTCATAAAGTACATTATGGCCCAGATCCACAAAGATCTGCCTATCTTTAGGCAGGCCTAGCGTATCTCAGATACACTACGCCGCCGTAACTTACATCATACTTTCCGTATCCAGAAAGAATTTGCGCCGTAAGTTACGGCGGCGTAGTGTAAATGTTTCGGCGTAAGGGTGCGCAATTCAAATGTTTTATGTTAATTCAACTTGACCCCACGTAAATGACATTTTTTTTTTAACGGCGCATGCGCCGTCCGTGGGGGTATCATAGTGCGCATGCTCGAAATCACGTTGCAAATAGTCAATGCTTTAGACGTGAACGTAATTTATGCAAAGCCCTATTCGCGAACGTTTTACGCAAACGACGGAAACGTCTGTCGGACTTTTTCCATCGGAAATTCTGATCGTGTGTACACGGCACAAGACATCCTTTAAATATCCCGGTTGCTGTACAGTAAATACAAATTTTTTTGCAGGTAAATCTAAACTGTTGCAAAATAATATTTAGTATAATATGTAGTCATCAGGTGCAGCTTTGGGCTTCTTTTCACATGTTTTTCTTTAGATTCTTTGTTAAAAAAAATGGCTACTGTTTACAAAGCACAATGGCTGAAGCTGATATTTGCACACGTGTAAACAAGTCAGAGCAGAATCAGCCTTCTGTCTCCTCCCTTGAGAAGTCTCAATCAGAGCTAGCATGAGTAGGAGAAAACAGATTGTCAGCTTAGAGAACCATAGGGCATGGATGTGTCAGGGAAAAAACTGTTTTTATTTTATTTTTTTAAAGTGACCTTGTTAAGATAAACAACAGCTTTGAACAATTCCGTCATTCTTGTCAACATTTGACACTTCAAAGAGTGTTGGATGCCTGTGTCCCTATTCACACACAATAGTTCCATGTTTCGACCCCCACATCACTGATGAGTGCTTTATGTCACAACTCGGCACCTATGGACCCAATGTCGACCCAATTCTGCTTTCATCTATACCCTGGATTCATCTTGTGCACCGTCCTAAATTTCTAAACTCGATTTTGTCCCATACCCTCGGTCTAAGATTCCATAAAATATTCTGCACGCCTGATATCCCCCTACCTCCCTCTTTTACCACTGCTTACCTTCCCTGTGTGTCCTCCTGAGTTTGAGAATCCCCATAGCTTTCTTTTTTTATTTTTTTATTTATAACAGACACTGGTCCGGCCGGACCTTAACATTACAGTCAACGCATCAATATTGGCATGGGGTAAGAAACATTACATTGCACATACGTTTTAATACATGGTGGACTTCTCAGTTGACCCCCCGCTAGGCCCGCCCCCCCAAAGGGAGCCGCGGGCCCAGGCGGGCGAGCCACCAGGAGTTCTTCACTCCCCATCACCCAGCCCCGCTGGGCCTTTTCCATCGATTTGTATCAAGGGTTGCACTGACTTCCACTTTTAACAAAACCTGTGTAACTGGGTCCAATCGGTCCAGTCCCTCCACCCGTTTTCCTGTTTCAAGGTAGTGAGATATAGTAGATAGTAGTAGAAAGGGAGAAAAGTGGGGGATGGGGTGAAGAAGGGGTAGTAGAAAAAGGAGGGGGGGAAGGGGGGGGATTTCGCACAAGCATGGACCCATTAAAGCGCCCCAGAGGGGCATAAGTGGCACACGGGCCGCGGTCACACAGAGCCTCTAAGGCCACATGCACACGAGAGGATTTATCCGCGAATACGGTCCAGCGGACCGTTTCCGCGGATAAATCCTCTCGAGGATTTCAGCGGATTTCCATGCGATGGAGTGTACTCACCACCATCGCATTGAAATCCGCGCCGAAATCCTCTGGCGATGACGTGTCGCGCCGTCGCCGCGATTATGACGCGGCGACGTGCGCGACGCTGTCATATAAGGAATTCCACTATGCGTTGAATCATTACGACGCATGCGGGGGATGCCTTCGGACGGATGGATCCGGTGAGTCTATACAGACCAGCGGATCCATCCGTTGGGATGGATTCCAGCAGATAGATTTGTTTAGCATGTCAGCAAATATTCGATCTGCTGGAATCCATCCCAGGGGAGAAATATCCGCGGAAACAGATCCGCTGGAGTGTACACACCATAGGATCTATCCGCTGAAACCCATTTGCTGGGATTTTTCAGCGGATGGATTCTATTGTGTGTATGGGGCCTAAGACTCTGTCCCTCGTCAGAGAATTTGAACACATTCCAGATTTGCTTTCAATGGTGGAAGCAAAAAGGTTCGTTCTTTTCTCACACCCAGAGGAGTCTGCTCGTACCAATACCTCCGGGACTTATGAGATTCCCGAATCGGAAAATTTAAAATATATACAAATTCATCACTTTATGGAGTTTCTTACGAAACATCATGAACACCCATTATTGTCCACTGCCTTTGAGACCAGATGTCGAACCAACCCCACTACTCAGGGCCTGGCTCTTAAAAAAAAATCTTTCAAAGTTATGTCTCGTTGGTATTTTACCCCAGCCAGGATCCCAAAATATCTACCTTCATGTCCGTCCAACTGCTTCCGAGGATGCCCAGAAATCGGCGATATAAAACATACATATATGGTGGACCTGTTCCAAGGTCAGGAGGTTTTGGATTAGGGTATACACATTGGTCAATATGGTCCTTCATGTCAATTTACAGAAAGACCCATGGGAAGCACTTTACATAAGCTTTTTGCAGATGTGACCCAGCGGGAACGCACCATAATTACTCAAATTTTTATGGCGCCAAAGCAAACTATAGCGTGGTCATGGAAGACACCACTTCTCAGCTTTGAAGAGGTTAAAAACAGGGTTCTCGGTAAGCTCATTAATGAAAGACTGATGGTGATCCTTGAGGACAAGTATGACAAATTCCAATGGACGTGGCAGCCCTGGGTAGACCAATTCCCGCCTTCTCAAATGACCTCCCGATTCTTAGAACCTCTCTATTGTTTCTTCCCTTTTTCTTTCTCTCTCTCTCTCTCTCTCTCTCTCTCTCTCTCTCCTTCTCTCTCTCTCCTTCTCTCTCTCTCCTTCTCTCTCTCTCTCCTTCTCTCTCTCTCTCCTTCTCTCTCTCTCCTTCTCTCTCTCTCTCTCTCTCTCTCTCTCTCTCTCTCTCTCTCTCTCTCTCTCTCTCCTTCTCTCGCTCTCCTTCTCTCGCTCTCCTCCTCTCTCTCTCTCCTTCTCTCCTTCTCTCGCTCTCCTTCTCTCGCTCTCGCTCTCCTTCTCTCGCTCTCCTCCTCTCTCTCTCTCGCTCTCCTTCTCTCGCTCTCCTCCTCTCTCTCTCTCCTTCTCTCTCTCTCTCTCCCCTTCTCTCTCTCTCTCTCTCTCCTTCTCTCTCTCTCTCTCCTTCTCTCTCTCTCTCTCTCCTTCTCTCTCTCTCTCCTTCTCTCTCTCTCTCCTTCTCTCTCTCTCTCCTTCTCTCTCTCTCTCCTTCTCTCTCTCTCTCCTTCTCTCTCTCTCTCCTTCTCTCTCTCTCTCCTTCTCTCTCTCTCTCTCTCTCTCTCTCTCTCTCTCTCTCTCTCTCTCTCTCTCTCTCTCTCGCTCTCCTTCTCTCGCTCTCGCTCTCCTTCTCGCTCTCGCTCTCCTTCTCGCTCTCGCTCTCGCTCTCCTTCTCTCTCCTGCTCTCCTTCTCTCTCGCTCTCTCTCTCCTTCTCTCTCGCTCTCTCTCTCCTTCTCTCTCGCTCTCTCTCTCCTTCTCTCTCTCTCGCTCTCTCTCTCCTTCTCTCTCTCTCGCTCTCCTTCTCTCTCTCTCGCTCTCTCTCTCCTTCTCTCTCTCTCTCTCTCGCTCTCCTTCTCTCTCTCTCTCTCGCTCTCCTTCTCTCTCTCTCTCTCGCTCTCCTTCTCTCTCTCTCCTTCTCTCTCTCTCTCCTTCTCTCTCTCCTTCTCTCTCGCTCTCCTTCCTGCGGCAAGACTTGAAAATTGCTATTTACAGACGCTCTCTATCCAATCTGATTTTGTAAAGGAGAATGGGCAAAAATGTCACTCTCTAGATGTGCAAAGCTGATAGACTTCCCCAAAAAGACTTGTAGCAAAGGGGGATCTACAAAGTATAAAAAAAAATTAAAAACATTATTTTCCTTCCACTTCACAATTATGTACCACTTTGTGTTGGTCTATCACCTACAATCCCAATAAAGTACATTTAGTTTTTGGTTGTAACATGTAACACTTTTTCAAGGCACTGTATCTGAGCGATAATTCCATTAGTCAGGTACAGTGACGGCTGCCAGTGCATCACCTCTCTACATGCAGCTCCCTAGAGATCCTCATTGAGTGACCTTGCTAGCTTGCTTTGCTTCTGAATCTTTTCAGTCCTACATCTTGCCCACTGTGCATACTGGCCACAAAAAGGCCATAAACAGCCACATATAGACTTTCCATGTAAGTAAATTGCGTTTAGGCTGCGCATTTACAGTGGATATGGACTGGAAAGAATCCTATAAAGAGGCCTTGCAGAGCCAGACAGACCTCTTGATGAATGCTGCTAGTGAGATGCATTCAAGACAAATCTAATATATTAACGCTGGGGTAGAGTAGGGGGTCTTTGGAAGGATAGGTATACTTTCCATGCACTTTTCCTTAAAGACACTTTCAGTAATAAGCCAAAGTTATGCTATAGTTTCCATATGGATGATGGATTTGAATTTGGACTTTCATTATTTTGACACAAAGATATCTAATGACATCAGTGGTGCATGTATCTCGGTGTACCGGCTTTGACCTGAAGTAAATTAGGAACAGCCTAGTGCAGTAATGACTTTTATGTCAGGTGCCTTGTTCCTTAGTATTTCCTTAAAGATAAATCATGGGGTTTATGAGGTGATAACAGATTGTGCCTAATTAATCGGTCATTGCCTCTGCATAACAATATTTTGTGGGACATCAAGAAATCCTGATGAGTGACACAGCCAAATTATTTTTCCTTAACACCAGGTAGATGTATACATAATACAAACGACACCATTTTCATATTACGTATGCGTTCGCTTCTGCACGCGAGCTCGGCGGGACGGGGTGTGTTTAAAAATGAATTTATTTTCTTATTTATTTTACCTTTTTTATTTTTATACTGTTCTTCTTTTTTTATTTTTTTTTAATTGTCACTTTTATTCCTATTACAAGGAATTTACACATCCCCTGTAATAGAAAAAAAAGCGTGACAGGTCCTTTTAAAGAGGAGTTCCACCCAAATTTGGAACTTCCTCTTAACCCACTCCTCTCCCCCTTACATGCCACATTTGGCATGTAATTTTTTTTGGGGGGGAGTGGGGGCTTCAGCACGAGTGGGACTTCCTGTCCCACTTCCTCCTTCCTGTAGGCGACTAAGCTTAGTCGCCTTCAGGAAGTGGCTGCTGTAGGCGATCGCCTAGGACACGTCACAGGTCCTAGGCGATCTCCTGGCCAATTACAGGGCGCGGCGCCGGGCCGCGCCGCATGCGCAGTGCCGCGCCGCTCGCGCAAGGGCAGTGGGTGCCCGGCCGTGAAGCCGAAAGCTGTCACGGCCGGGTGCCCACACTGAAGATGAAGACGCCGGCCGGGGAGGGGGGGAGAGGAGCGGAGCCCCGGCCGGCGCGTCGCTGGAGCGCTGGAGCAGGTAAGTGTCAGTTTATTAAAAGCCAGCAGCTACACTTTTTGTTGCTGCTGACTTTTAATAAACATACAAATGGCTGGAACTCCCCTTTAAATATAAGATCTGGGGTCAAAAAGACAACAGATCTCAAATTTTCAATAAAATGCAAAAAAAAAAAAAAGTCTCTTTAACCACTTACCCCCCGGACCATATTGCTGCCCAGAGTACTTTTTTGCGATTCGGGACTGCGTCGCTTTAACAGACAATTGCGCGGTCGTGCGACGTGGCTCCCAAACAAATTTGGCGTCCTTTTTTTCCCACAAATAGAGCTTTCTTCTGGTGGTATTTGATCACCTCTGCTTTTTTTTATTTTTTGCGCTATAAATAAAAATAGAGCGACAATTTTGAAAAAAATTAATATTTTTTACTTTTTGCTGTAATAAATATCCCCCAAAAATATATAAAAAAAACATTTTTTTTCCTCAGTTTAGGCCGATACGTATTCTTCTACATATTTTTCGTAAAAAAAAATCGCAATAAGCGTTTATTGATTGGTTTGCGCAAAAGTTATAGCGTTTACAAAATAGGGGGTATTTTTATGTCATTTTTATTAATATATTTTTTTTACTAGTAATGGCGGCGATCAGCGATTTTTTTTTCGGTATTGCGACATTATGGCGGACACTTCGGACACTTTTGACACATTTTTGGGACCATTGGCATTTTTATAGCGATCAGTGCTATAAAAATGCATTGGATTACTATAAAAATGCCACTGGCAGTGAAGGGGTTAACACTAGGGGGCGGGGAAGGGGTTAAGTATGTTCCCTGGGTGTGTTCTTACTGTGGGGGGGGGTGGCCTCACTAGGGGAAACACTGATCTTCTGTTCATACATTGTATGAACAGAAGATCAGCGTTTCCCCTGCTGACAGGACCGGGAGCTGTGTGTTTACACACACAGCTCCCGGTCCCCGCTCTTTAACGAGCGATCGCGTGTGCCCGGCGGCGATCGTGCCCGCCGGGCACACGCACGGGAGTCGGGGGCGAGCGGTGGGCGCGCGCGCCCCTAGTGGCGGCTGAGAGAGAGGACGTTATACTACGTGCTCTCGCCCAGCCGAGCCGACCTGCCGACGTAGAACGGCGGTGCGCGGCCGGCTAGTGGTTAAGAGCTATGGGCAGAAGGGACTGCAATGGCATGGAGATGGGTGGGGGTCATCTTCGCCTCACTCATCTCCATACCTAACATGGAGAAGGACGCGATCACCTCCACTGGCTCTGGTAAGCGGCGGAGGGCGGAAGGGAAACCCTCTCCCGCCACCGATAAAAGTGATCTCGCTGCGAATCTGCCGCAGAGACCACTTTTATCTGAAAGTGGACCGCCCGCTGAAGAAGAGGATACCGGAGTTATGGTAGTTAGCTCCTGCCATAACAACAATATCTCTCTTCAACGTACCGACGTATAACGAGTCACGACAGCGGGCGGTCCGTAAGTGGTTAAAGTGGAACTTTCGTCATAAATGCACATATTCGCCAGCACACCAAGGATCCTCAAATGTCATCCAAAAGTTTTTATTGCAGAGTTATCACATCACAAGAGAAAGTGCAACATTACGGAGCCTCGCAGGACCCCTTCGCCAGGCATGCCCACTCTGCAATAAAGACCTTTGGTTGACATTTGTGGGTCCTTGGTGTGCTGGAGAATATGTGCATTTATTTGCCAGATCTATAGGCCAATAATAAATGTGCTATACTGTATATACTGTGGATATAAAAAGTCTACATACCCCTGTTAAAATGTCAGGTTTCTGTGCTGTACAAAAATGGGACAAAGATAAATAATTTCAGAACTTTTTCCACCTTTTGATGTGACCTATAAACTGTACAACTCAAATGAATAACAAACTGAAATCTTTTAGGGGGAAGTAAAAATAAAAAAAAATGAATAATGTGGTTGCATAAGTATGCACACCCTGTTATAACTGGGGATGTAGCTGTGTTCAGAATTAAGCAATCACATTCAAACTCATGTTAAATATGAGACAGTACACATCTGCCATCATTTAAAGTACCTCTTATTAACCCTAAATAAAGTTCAGCTGTTCTAGTAGGTCTTTCCTGGCATTTTCTTAGTCACATCCTACAGCAAAAGCCATGGTCTGCAGAGAGCTTCCAAAGCATCAGAGGGATCTCATTGTTAAAAGGTATCAGTCAGGAGAAGGGTACTAAACAATTTCCAAGGCATTAGATATACCATGGAATACAGTGAAGACAGTAATCATCAAGTGGAGAAAACATAGCACAACAGTGACATTACCAAGAACTGGGCCTCCCTCCAAAATTGATGAAAAGACAAGAAGAAAACTGGTCAGGGAGGCTGCCAAGAGGCCTACAGCAACATTAAAGAAGCTGCAGGAATATCTGGCAAGTACTGGCTGTGTGGTACATGTGACAACAATCTCCCGTATTCTTCATGTCTGGGCTATGGGGTAGAGTGGTAAGATGGAAGCCTTTTCTTATAAAGAAAAACATCCAAGCCCGGCAACATTTTTCAAAGTCACATCTGAAGTCTCCCAAAAGCATGTGGGAAAATGTGTTATGGTCTGATGAAACCAAGATTTAACTTTATGGCCATAATTCCAAAAGATTTTTTTGGTGAAAAAACAACACTGCACATCACCAAAGGAACACCATACCCACAGTGAAGCATGGTGGTGGCAGCATCATGCTTTGGGGCTGTTTTTCTTCAACTGGGATAGGGACCTTAGTCAAGGTAGTGGGAATTATGAACGGTTCCAAATACCAGTCAATATTGGCACAAAACCTTTAGGCTTCTGATAGAAAGCTGAACATGAAGAGAAACGTCCTCTTTCAGCAAGACAACGACCCAAAGCATACATCCAAATCAACAAAGGAATGGCTTAACCAGAAGAAGATTCAAGTATTGGAATGGCTCAGCTAGAGCCCAGACCCGAATCCCATTGAAAATCTGTGGGGCGATCTTTAGAGGGAGATGCCCTCGCAATCTGATTTGGACTGTTTTGGGCAAATATTGCCAAGATGTACCATGCTGATAGACTCCTACCTAAAAAGACTGAGTGCTGTAATAAATTCAAAAGGTGCTTCAACAAAGTATTAGTGTAAGGCCGGGTACACACGGACAAACATGTATGGTGAAAGCGGTCCGTCGGACCGTTTCCACCATACATGTCTGCCAGAGGGCTTCTGTACGATGGTTGTACACACCATCGTACAGAAGTCCGCGCGTAAACAATACGCGGGGCGTGTCCGCGGTGTCGCCGCGTCGATGACGCGGTGTCGCCGCGACAATGACGCGGCGACGTGGGCGGCCCGCCTTTAAAATGCTTCCACGCATGCGTCGAAGTCATTCGACGCATGCGAGGGACGGCGGGCGCCTGGACATGTACGGTAGGTCTGTACTGACGACCGTACATGTCCGAGCGGGCTGAATTCCAGCGGGCTGTTTTAAAACAAGTCCAGGAATATTTGCCCGCTGGGAAAAGGCCCGGCGGGCAAATGTTTGCTGGAATTCAGCCCGCTCGCGCCCACACACGAGCAAACATGTCTGCTGAAACTGGCCTGCGGGCCAGTTTCAGCAGACATGTTTGCTCGTGAGTATGGGGCCTAAGGGTGTGCACACTTATGCAACCATATTACCGGTATCTTATTTTTTTATCTCAACTTCCCTCCACCTAAATGATTTCAGTTTGTTGTTCAACTGAGTTGTACAGTTTATAGGTCACATTAAAGGTGGAAAAAGTTCTAAAATTATTTATCTTTGTCTCATTTTTTTACATCACAGAAACCTGACATTTTAACAGGGGTGTGTAGACTTTTTGGCCCAGATTCTCAAAGGGCTTACGACGGCGCAACACCATGTACACCGTCGTAAGTCCTAATCTGGGCCGTCGTATCTATGCGACTGATTCTTAGAATCAGTTACGCATAGATATCCATTAGATCCGACAGGCGTAAGGCTCTTACGCCGTCGGATCTTAAATGCAATTTTATTTTGTCCGCTAGGTGTCGCCTCCATTGTTTTCCCCGTCGAGTATACAAATTAGCTAGATACGCGAATTCCCGGAATGTACGCGCGGCCAACGCAGTAAAGTTACGATGTTTACGTTAGGCTTTTCCCGGCGTAAAGTTGCCCCTCGGTATATGAGGCGCAACCAATGTTAAGTATGGCCGTCGTTCCCGCGTCGAAATTTATAAATTTACGTTGTTTGCGTAAGTCGTTCGTGAATGGGGCTGGAAGCCATTTACGTTCACGTCGAAACCAATGACGTCCTTGCAACGTCATTTGGAGCAATGCACCCTGGGATATTTTACGGACGGCGCATGCGCAGTACTTTCGGCGCGGGAACGCGCTTAATTTAAATGCTACACGCCCCCTACCTGCCTAATTTGAATTAGGCGGGCTTGCGCCGGGTGATTTACGCTACGCCGCCGCAACTTTACAGGCAAGTTCTTTGTGAATAAAGCACTTGCCTGAAAAACTTGCGGCGGCGTAACGTAAACGAGATACGTTACTCCCGCCCTAAGTTACGCCATTCTACGAGAATCTGGGCCACTATATCCACTGTATTGAATATTGGAATAATAATAATACAAATGCAGTCATACGCGTTAGTGCTTAGTAAAACTCTATTATTACAAATGGATTCTGAACTCCATCAGATTGTCCTCCGCTTATGCATTTTGAGTCAGAGGCACTCATCTCAGCATAGGGAATATAGTAGGTCCAATGAGAGACAACCGATATTGCAATATAATCAAAAGCAGAAAGGAGTATTACAATGTGATACAGATTAGAAATAATTTAGTAGTTATAATGTACTTCAAATGTCTTTTGGTTTTGGATTTCAAAATCGTAATTCCTAAAAATGATTTAAAAAAAAAAATCTCATCTTATGCTTGTCTGTTCCATTTTTTAAATTCACTGGAATTCAAGTAAAATTGGCCCTTTGACTTTGTGTACTATTACAAAGTCTATGGTCAAATATTTTGTACCCCATTTCTTGCAGCTGTAGCTTTTGTAGGAAAACTTATTTTTGCTTTGCCTGAAGTATTATGAATTTCAAAGACATTAGTAAATGGTTTTTCTTTATTGGTGGTGCTTGCCAGTACTTCAACAATAGAAGTTGCCAAAAGACTGGTTTATGACATTCCAGGTAATAAAATAATGCTTTATAAAATACAGCACTATTTAAAATAGGAACACTAGAAGCTTTTTTTAATAAATAGCATTTATACTTAAAAGATGCCTTTAAAGGTAATCTTCAAAGTTGCAAAGAGCCATTCATAGCTCATCTCGGGGCAAAACAAATAAAACCGCCCACCCCAGCTAAATACCTTCAAAGCGTACCCAAAACAATAGTGCCACAGTTCAGTCAGGCCTGCCATAGACACCCAGGAACTGAGATCCACAAGGCCGGCCTAGCAGCATTGAAGGCGTCCAGGACCAGCATTATAATCCCCTATGAGAAGCATCGGGAGATGAAGGTAAGGGGCCAGCGTCACCAACAAATCATACAACAATTTTGCCTGGAACGGAGGAGGCAAGTATACATTAACCAATAGGAGTTTATGAACGGATACCTCCAAGAGGACAGCCACATATCGACCCCCCCCCCCCCCCCCCCGGGTCTGTGAACACCTGATGAATAGTACATGAAATTGCTTTACTGATTAATATAGCAACCCTTCTGGCATACGTAGAGTAAGTGGAGTGAACCGCCCTTTGTAGCCAGTGCTTGCGCAGGGATAACATTTTACTGCCCTCCAGGTGAGTCTCCTGGAGGAGGACGATATGTGGTTTAACTTTCTTGAATTTATTGTTCAGACCCCTGACATTCCAAGACAAGATTGTAATTCTACTATCCATTGCATTGCTTAAAAATGAACGACCTCCATAGCAAAACAATTAGATGAGAAAAGGCAGGTGAAATTACCTCATAGGAGGACAAATATACATTAGAGTTTGAAGGTGCATTAGCAATAAAGGTCCCGTGGCGTTGGTCAAACAACACCCCCCCCCCCCCCCGCTGTTATACCAGAAACAAAAAGAAAAACTGTCTGGTATGCAGTTTGATCCCTGTAACAAACAAACCTGAAGGAGTTCCACCTTACGTGTCGGCAGTTTGGCATTGTAAGTTGATGAAAATTCCATGTCTATCACAGAAAGCTCCATTGGCTGTCCATGCCAGGTATATTGCAGCCAACCCCCCGCAATAACAACGTAGGGTCGACTGGAGCGGCGGGGAACCGCAACAAATAACAGGATTAAACATAGTGCATTATACACTAGGGGTGCAACGGATCAAAAAACTCACGGTTCGGATCGTTCCTCGGATCAGGAGTCACGGATCGGATCGGCAAAAAAAAAGACACCCCCCCTCCTCTTAGTACAGAGACCCCCCTCCTCTTAGTACAGAGACCCCCCTCCTCTTAGTACAGAGACCCCCCCCCTCCTCTCAGTACAGAGACCCCCCCCCCTCCTCTCAGTACAGAGACCCCCCCTCCTCTCAGTACAGAGACCCCCCCTCCTCTCAGTACAGAGACCCCCCCTCCTCTCAGTACAGTGACTCCCCCTCCTCTCAGTACAGTGACCCCCCTTCTCAGTACAGTGCAGTGACCCACTTCTGAGTACAGTGACCCCCTTCTGATTACAGTGACCCCCTTCTCCGTACAGTGACCCCCTTCTCTGTACAGTGACCCCCTTCTCTGTACAGTGACCCCCTTCTCCGTACAGTGACCCCCTTCTCCGTACAGTGCAGTGACCGGCTTCTGAGTACAGTGACCCCCTTCTCCGAACAGTGACCCCCTTCTCCGTACAGTGACCCCCTTCTCCGTACAGTGACCCCCTTCTCCGTACAGTGACCCCCTTCTCCGTGCAGTGACCCCCTTTCCGTGCAGTGACCCCCTTCTCGGTACAGTGACCCCCTTCTCCGTACAGTGCAGTGACCCGCTTCTGAGTACAGTGACCCCCTTCTCCGAACAGTGACCCCCTTCTCCGTGAAGTGACCCCCTTCTCCGTACAGTGACCCCCTTCTCCGAACAGTGACCCCCTTCTCCGTACAGTGACCCCCTTCTCCGTACAGTGACCCCCTTCTCCGTACAGTGACCCCCTTCTCCGTACAGCGACCCCCTTCTGAGTTACAGTGCAGTGACCCCCTTCTGAGTTACAGTGCAGTGACCCCCTTCTGAGTTACAGTGCAGTGACCTCCTTCTGAGTTACAGTGCAGTGACCCCCTTCTGAGTTACAGTGCAGTGACCCCCTTCTGAGTTACAGTGCAGTGACCCCCTTCTGAGTTACAGTGCAGTGACCCCCTTCTGAGTTACAGTGCAGTGACCACCACCCCCCCCCCCCATCAAGTACCGACAGTGTCTCGAGCGACGTGTCCCACGAGTGCGGGCTCCTCCTCTGTGGGTGTAAACAGAGGAGGGCCTCCGCCAGGTGTACCAAGATGGCCGCGGCTCCGGAGCTAGGCCGAAGCCGCTGCCTTTCCTAATGTTACGGCGGCGGCTCCGGAGCTAGGCCGAAGCCGCGGCCTTTCCTAGCGTTATGGTCGCGGCTCCGGAGGTAGGCCGAAGCCGCGGCCATAACATTAGGAAAGGCTGCGGCTTCGGCCTAGCTCCGGAGCCGTGGCAATCCGCGGATCACAGCGTGTTCCGATCCGAAGGGGGTGACCCGTTCGGATCACGGATCAACTGTGATCCGTTGCACCCCTATTATACACTGCAGCACACAGAGTCCCAGTCACAGTACTTGCGTAAGGTTGCACCCACAACGGAGTATGCATTGGTGGCACAGTAAACACAAAAATCGTAAGGTGCACAGGAGCCAAAACATTGGCCACAGCATAAAATAAAAAATGGTACCAAAAAAAGAGATATTCATCCAAACAAAGTTCCTGAATGCAAACAAAAACAGTAAAAACAGCAGATCAAGATGGAGCAAGAACCTCAGAAGGAGTAGGCCAGCATGGGGTCCGATCCAACCATTCACAGGCATCTTGCGGATTTTCAAAGAACTTCACCGAACCCTTGTACTGCACACGGAGACAACTGGGATACAACATGCTATATTTCAATTCCTTCTCTCTAAGCCGTCGTTTCACATCAGTGAAGGAGCGACGCCTCTTCTGTGTCTCCACCGAGAAATCAGGAAAGAGCATCACGTGGGCATTTTCAAACTTCAGCTCCTTGTGTTTCCTCGCTTCTGCCAACAGCATGTCACGGTCCCTATAGTTGAGAAACCGGACCAAGAATGGACGTGGCGGGGCGTCTGATGGTCAGGCCGCAGTGGGCACTCTATGTGCTCTCTCAACAACATACGTGGGGTGGAGATCACCCAAGGCCAGCAATGACTTAAAAAACTGCTCAGCAAAAGTAGTAGCGGCCACGCCCTCCACCCCGTCTGGCAATCCTACCACTCTTATGTTGTTCCTTCGCTGGCGGTCCTCTGCGTCATCCACTCTGTGTTGCAGGGCCCGGACCATATCCTGTAGCTCAGCCAGTTGAGAGCTCTGGGTATGTGATGCATCCTCCACCTCCGAGATACGATCCTCAGCGGTAGTTAGCCTGCCTCTAATTTTGTCCAGATCGTGCCGGATGAGATTGCACTCTGATGCCAGACAGTCAATGTGACTCATGAGCTGAGACGTAGAAGTCGCTATTGCCTCCAGAATCTGACCTGTTATGGCTGCCGTATCCACTTCTATCTCCTGTGGCAGGGGCGATGAGGCCTCAGGTATCAGCGGTGCAGCACTCGCCTGTTGCGCCATATTCACCGGGAGAGATTTGGCGCGCTGAATAGAGGAGCTGGGAACCAAGATGGCGTGGGCGGAGGTAACCGCCATGCTGCTCTGAGAGCGAAGCTGCTGCTGGTCCTACGGCGGTTTTGCACACTGCTCCTTTTGCTTCTTAGAAGCCGAGGATGCCATCGCTGTGTTCCCCAGCAGTTCTCCCAGCCCATGCACGCAACCACAAGGAGTGCAGAGCGGTCAGTCAGCTGCAAACAGGATGATTTAACAGAGGATAGACACGTCCTGCCGCGATCACATCCGGCCACGCCCAATCCTTTTTAAAAAATTTTACCAAAATATAAAAACCGCAGAGGTGATCAAATACCACCAAGAGAAAGCTCGATTTGTGGGAAAAAAAATATAAAAATGTCATTTGGGTACAGTGTTGCATGACTGCGCAATTGTCATTCAAAGTGCGACAGCGCTAAAAGCTAAAAATTGGTCTGGGCAGGAGGGGGGTTTAAGTGCCCAGTAAGCAAGTGGTTAAACTAGTCTTGACGTTATTACCCTATGGTAGCTCTCCTTCCTTTTACGTTGGTCCAAGCGCATTACGGAGCTTGTGCTGCAGCCAAGGAGTTTATGATACGCTGGAGAAGTGTCCTGGGGGTCTGGTCAGTGTTCTGTTATCGCTACCCTGCATGCAAGTTAAAGGCCGTGACTGGGTTACTGGTAAGCAACCATTTGTTTTTCGGTGGTGGTCACTCCTTCTGCATCAAGCACTGTGGTGTCACTATATAAGGAATATAGACTATTGTGTTACCTATGGTCGTTTTGACACATTGATTTTCACTGGTGTATGATACACAGCAAATTTTTATGTCATACAGACTGTTGTGTACCAACATTTAATATCATCCTAAGGACTGATGTGACTTTTTAATTTATTGGCGTAGCTTTTTCACTTTTAACTATCTGCTCACTTTGCATCATTTGTCTTATAGATTTATCCATTTCACACTTGCTCCTGATGAGTGGACATCTCCACGAAACCTGTAGAGCCCCAGCCTTATGCTACATCTTTGCAATCATGTGATTTTGAGATTTAATTATATGAATTTTACAGTTGATTATTTTCACCATTAACAAAATCATGTTTATATCTATGTATTTATTACCATTATATGGTGAATTATGTTGTCAATTTGTATATTAAACTGCTAAGGTGCTACTATTGATTATCATGTTATATTTCTTACCAGTTCATGTTTACTTGTTTGGAAGTAACAAACATGTGATTGCATACCTTATCTTAGCCGTGCTTCATACAAAGTCCCAACCAATCCCCCTCTTTTATCATTTACAAATGGTTGACTTTAGTTTGATAAGCTGTAGAGGTGTTTAAATCGTTGCCTGCAAACATTTTTAGCATCGTAGCTCATCACCATTTCACAGGTGCATGCAATTTTGAGGCTTGACATATTTTCAAAATCATAAATTAGGGATAATATTGTGTTTGCATGTACTAAAATGAAGTTTGTCGTAGATATACCGTAGGTTTGATAAATAGTTGTGCAAATATAATGAGACATGAAAATGTGCAACTGCAATCTTTTTATTCTACAGGTTCTGTGCTTTCTCAAAATATATAATTGGGGGGGGGGGGGGGGTTTATAAGTATTCTTTCGACCAAAAGTGAGCATTTTAAGTAAAATATGAAAAATTTGTAAGGCAACAAAATGGATAAAGCCCAACTCTAGCTAAAAAAAAGTGTTGGTGACAAGTTTTAACAAATTCACAGGGAAAGGAAGTAATGCTAAAATCTCTCCTTTTTTCGTTTTGGAATGAGATAAAAGTAAGAACATATCCCAAGTTTTTACTCCTTCAGGAATATCTCTTCCTAAGCTGGCTTTACACGGCTTTGATTCTTAATGAATCTGGAAAATTTTGAGCAATGAGTGGCCCTATCGTCCCCATCCTGCTTCACAAACTTTGATTGAAAAATTGTCTGCCAAACAGTGACTGCATCATTTGGGATGCTTCCTTATTCCAGAGCCTCCAGCAAGGAGCACAATGAGCAGCACAGTGGTGACATCACCAAGTCCTATTTCTAATTTCCCGAGACTTAAGCCTCGTACACACGCTCGGTTTTCTCGGCAAGAACCAGCAAGAAAACTGCTGGCAGAGCTTTCTTGCCGAGTAAATCGAGCGTGTGTACGAGGCTTTGAGGTTTCTCGTCAAGAAAACTGCCCAGAATCTAGACGAGAAAAATGGAGAACCTGCTCTCTATTTTCTCATACTGATACTCGGCAGTGTTTTCCTGCTGAGTCGATATGCTTACCTGTCGCCGTGGAAAGCCACGCATGCTCGAAATGACTTTAACGCATTCACGGTAGCTTCAATGGCATAGATAGGGTGTAGCAAGATGGCGGCGACAGCATCGAATGTAACGAGCGTATGCTCATCGTAGTCGATGACGTCACCACGTTCATGCCATTCAAAAGAACGGCGGTTCTTTTGAATGGATTGTGTGTACACTCAGCCGGCAAGAGAATCTTGCCAAGAATCTCGTCAGGAAAAACAACGTTTTTTTTCCTGACGAGTTTCTGGGCCGTGTGTACAGGGCTTAAGAGACAACATTTCCTTTGATCTCACACTGCAGATATTCAGCTATAAGTCTGTAGACAAAGAAGTGTATATACACCATCTCTTACCAGAGAGAGTGCACTGATATTTTTTAGAAGGTATTCAAAAAACATTTTCTCCAAAATTTTAGAAGGAACTTTTTGAGTTCAGGTGCACTCTAACTTGACTGAAGCAAGAAAATAGAATGCAGCTCTAAAAACATTTTGGGAAAAAGAACTCTATTTATAGAGAACACTTCTTCATCAATGAGAGGAACAGTCTAAGAGAGAAGTGAAGGTCTGGAACTGATAGGGAGACTTGAGAGATAATGAGACACTTGCACTCTGTTCATCACTCACTGGAAGATATTTGTGTTCTGGTGGCTTAGGTTAGACTTCTCACACTTTTACAGATTGGGAATTCTGTCTGCAGTGTTTCCCAGAACTAAAAAAAAATGATCACACAATCTGTAGAAGCCTAGTCTGACATCACACCGCTCAGTATGATTTATAGCAGATCACACATCTACCTTGGGCGTTATGATACACACACACATTCTTCTTCAATAGCCTCCAGGGTAACTACTAAGGTAACTCTTACAATGTAACTAGTCTCTCCAGTAGCTCATACCAGAATGGAAAGTTTTTAGCTGGGGACTTGCCAGGGGAGGATGCCATTTTTTTTATCACGCATTATCCTGGAGGGGGGGTTGATTACCCTCATTACCCTTATTTTTTATAATAGGATGCCAAAAGGAATAATGTTATTGTTTCACAGCTATGGTACACTATGGAACTGTCGTATTTGCAGCTTACTGGTGCCAAAGTGAAAATTGTGTATATACTTGACCACAGGAAATCTGAAGCCTATCTTTTGAATGGCTCTACTTTTTATTTCAAAATATTATGTTTTAATATAAATGTTTAATTGCCCAATTGAACCCTAAACAAAAAGCAAAACATATTATATATGAGCAAAGGGTGTGCATGGTGTGTAAATTGCTCCTTGCGCCAGTCCAAGATCCAGGCAGTGGTACAACATGCCTGTCACAACTGGAACACTCCATTCTTAAATTGTGTTCCCATTCAGGAAAGCTTGCAATTTGCAATCAGGGCACAGACTGGGGGTATTTATTTTGCAATATGCAATAGCATACAGTGTAACAACAAAACCTTGAGGACAGACAGTGTGCACATCTAGGACTAGTTTACATTTCATAATGAAAATCTTCCAGTGCAGTATAGACAGTGTTAATTATGGTGAACATAACTCTTCAGCCCCCTCCTTTAAAATGTAATCGAAGTGGAAAATGAGGTAGGATATGGTATGTGAATGGGAACATGTAACAAATATAAAGTAAGTGCTTTCTCAAATTGGCTGCAAACGTGGAACGTAAAACGTAAAAACAATAAAAAATAAATAAAAGTCCCCAAATCTATTTAGTAGTTTGTAGACGAGATACGTTTTGCGCAAATCAATCAATATACTGTACGCCTATTGCGCTATTTTGTTTTGCCAAAAATATGTAGAAGAATATATATCGGCCTAAACTGATGAATACATTTTTGTTTTTTTATATATATTTTTTTGGATATGTATTATAGTAAAAATGTTAACAAAAAGTGTGAAAAAGAGGACGTCAATTTTGTTTGGGTACAACGTCACGCGACTGCACGATTGTCAGTTAAAGCAACGCAGTGCCATATCGTAAAAAAGGGCCTGGTCATCCGTGGCTGAAGTGGTTAATATAAGAACGTGATAGATAAGTAACAGCCTATCTGCACTGTACATGGTTGCCTTTACTTATAAAGTACCTAACCGGGGCTCAGAATTATCTACATTCATAAGAATGATGAACAGCATACATACAGTGTGGATCGAAAGTTTGGGCACCCCAGGTAAAAATTTGTATTAATGTGCATAACGAAGCCAAGGAAAGATAGAAAATCTCCAAAAGGCATACATTTACAGATTAGACATTCTTATAATATGTCAAAAAAAGTTAGATTTTATTTCCATCATTTACACTTTCAAAATTACAGAAAACAAAAAAATGGCGTCTGCAAAAGTTTGGGCACCCTGCAGAGTTAATATCTTGTACTGCCCCCTTTGGCAAGTATCACAGCTTGTAAACGCTTTTTGTAGCCAGCCAAGAGTCTTTCAATTCTTGTTTGAGGTATCTTTGCCCATTCTTCCTTACAAAAGTCTTCCAGTTCTTTGAGATTTCTGGGCTGTCTGTCACGCACTGCTCTTTTAAGGTCTATCCATAGATTTTCAATTATGTTGAGGTCAGGAGATTGTGAAGGCCATAGCAAAACCTTCAGTTTATGCCTCTTGATGTAATCCCCCGTGGATTTTGAGGTGTGTTTAGGATCATTATCCATTTGTAGAAGCCATCCTCTCTTTAACTTCAGCTTTTTCACAGATGGCATCAAGTTACCATCCAAAATTTGCTGAAATGTTATTGAATCCCTTTTTCCTGCTACTCGTGAAATGTTCCCTGTGCCACTGGCTGCAATACAACCCCAAAGCATGATTGATCCACCCCCATGCTTAACAGTTGGACAGAGGTTCTTTTGATTAAATTCTGTGCCCTTTCTTCTCCAAACGTACCTTTGCTCATTCCGGCCAAAAAGTTCTATTTTAACCTCATTGGTCCACATAACTTGTTTCCAAAATGCATCAGGCTTGTCTATATGTTCATTTGCAAAGTTCAAACGCTGATTTTTGTGGTGAGGACGTAGAAGAGGTTTTCCTCCGATGACTCTTCCATGAAGACCATATTTGTACAAGTATCTCTTTATAGTGGATTAGTGTGCCACAACTCCAGTGTCTGCCAGATCTTTCTGGAGGGATCGTGCAGTAAAACGTGGGTTTTGAATTGCTTTTCTCACAATCCTGCGAGCTGTTCTGTCTGATATTTTTCTTGGTCTTCCAGATCTTGCTTTAACTTCCACTGTTCCTGATGACTGCCATTTCTTAATTACATTCCGAACAGAGGATATACTGACATCTGAAAACGCTTTGCTATCTTCTTATAGCCTCCTCCAGCTTTGTGAGCGTCAACTATTTTCAGTTTCAGTTTTCTAGACAACTGCTTAGAAGAACCCATGGTGCTGATTGTTGGGGCAAGGTCAGATGAGTCTGGGCATTTAAAACCTTTGAGATTGACATCACCTGGTCTTCCCAGACGATGATTGAGAACAATCCATGACACTGGCAGGTCTCAGCTTTGCAAAGGGGGCAGTGAAGGCTATAAATTCTGCAGGGTGCCCAAACTTTTGCAGATGCCATTTTTTTGTTTTCTGTAATTTTGAAAGTGTAAATGATGGAAATAAAATCTAACTTTTTTTACATATTATAAGAATGTCTAATCTGTAATTTGATGCCTTTTGGAGATTCTTCCATCTTTCCTTGGCTTCGTTATGCACATTAATACAAATTTTTACCTGGGGTGCCCAAACGTTCGATCCCCACTGTATGTGTACACGCCTGATGTGCGATCACAATCAGTATTACAAAGAAGTCTTCATGTTGCAGCCACAATGTCATTCTAGTATCAGCATCCTTCTTAGCTTCCGAAACCTGCATGCAAATACAATTCATAAAAAACTGTTGCTGTTATTTATTTATATAATAATTTTTTTATTTGCTGATTGCTCTGACCTAATTACATTTTCTTCTCCTGATTTTATTTTTTAGTGTTCAGAAAGATCCTGAGACAAAACAAATAAATATCATATCCTCAGTTTTCAAGGTCTTGGCATATGTAAGTAATTACATTATATAGAGGGCTTCATTTCGGTGTCATTTTAACAACCTGTTAGGTAACTAAACATTTATGTGTATACAGTGTAAAGTAAATGGCCTTAGGTGCCTATTTGTATATTTATAAACTGTCTGTAATGCAACCCAGCCGTATGCCCTCTCACATTATTTCCACCATACAAATGTGTACAGTATATACTGTATGAACATTGCTCCCACTCCTTTGTGATCAAATCAATACATGTGGCATACAGTGTCCAAATATTCACATATGTGAATCTCATTTTCAAGTGCAGTCGCTGTAGATCTGAGGGGGACGTGCAAGGAAAAAAAAAAAAAAAAATGAATTTTAACTTGCACATGATTGGATGATAAAATCAGCAGAGCTTCCCCTCATTTCAGATCTTCTCCTCACATCTACAGTGACTGCACTTCCAAGTGCACTTGTAGTGCAAAGTGGATTTGCCTTTCGTAAATAAGCCACAGAGCCTAAAGACAAAAAACATGGCTATCTCAAAAGTGCTTTGAATGTTTGTGGCTACCACTTTCTTTAACCACTTAAGGACCGCCTAACGACGATATACGTCTGCAGAGCGACCCGGTTGTGACCGCGGGACCCGTGGACCCGATCGCCGCCGGTGTCCCGCGATCGGGTCACAGAGTTGAAGAACGGGGAGAGGTAAGTGTAAACAAACCTTTCCCCTTCTTCCTAGTCATAGGGAACGACGATCAGTGATGTCACACACCAAGCCACACCCCCACACAGTAAGAATAACTCATTAGATCACACTTAACCCCTTAAGCGCCCCCTACAGGTTAACCCCTTCACTGCCAGTGTAATTTTCACAGTAATCAGTGCATGTGTCCACCAGGAGTAATTCCCCTGGGAAAGCTGGAAGAGCTCATTACCTCCTGGTTTGAACATTCTATCTTGTCTGGCTATGGGCTGGAAAGGCAGAAGGTGTCTTAGCCCCATGGGAGTGGTCGTCCTAAGGGTGCTCTTAGTAACACTTGGGTGTGGGAGCCCACTGTGTGAAAAGGCGCATGGTCACCAAATTTTGCTTTCTTTCTGCACCATGCCTCTATGGGCCGGGCCTTCTGGCTAAAGTCCAGGGGAAATTTTTGTCTACCAGGCCTCACTATTGCACGGCCACTTTAAAATTTTCTTATTTGTTTTTCTCCCACGTTTGTCATCTTTTTTGTGTGTTTTCACTGGATGAAGGGTGTGAGTCCTCGGGCTTACTCTGACGTCTGGGGGGAGGATGTGTGGTCCTGAGGTTCCTTCCTCCCCCGCCCTTTCGAGAGAGCTCCCCCGACCTAGTATTCGAGGATGGCTTTGGCTGTCTTAGAAGAACGGGGTCTGCCAGGCTTTCTGGCTAGGCAGACTGTGTAAACCTTTGTCGCCGTCAGGAGCCTCAGGGGTCAGGGTAAAGGTCCTACTCCTTCAGAGGATGGACTAAAGCACACCCTTAAGTGCACTTTTTAGTGTGTGTTTCACATACACGTTTCTTGTTCACTTATGGGGTTTTTTATTCTAGGTTTTGCACCACCGTGGAATTTAAAAAGAAAATAGGAGAACAGATCTAGTAGATTGTGATTAACAACTACTAGCTATACGTGTTCCTAATTGTGTAGCCCGGATTACTTAACACATCAACGCATTTCATGGTGCACAGGTTACATATACAATAAGATAGAAATGGCTTATTTTCAGTATCAATCCATCTGGTGACCTGCATGGGCTTATATATCCTGGCTACTTCTTCTGGTCTCATTACCATTTCTTATTTATCTTGAATGATCCATTGGCATCCTCCACATGTGGTTAGATACTGCACACCATTGTAATTAGGTTGGCCCCTTCCCAGTTTGAGGATATCATTGTCTTGGTGGCAGATGGACCTACAGTTGTATCATATGCCAATGCTCTACTGACTTCTTCAGGATTGCCTGGCTTTATTTTCCATTTACGAGTGTTCATATAAAATAAAAAATTCTGTCATTTGGAGAACATATTTTGTGAAAAAACAGATTTTCAGCATCGCAATCTATTAATCTATGTTTCTCATTTTAAATATCGTCATAAAAATTAACCTTTAAAAGTCATCTCATATGTGTAGCATACAAGGAATGCTGGTCAATGTAGCTTTGACTGACCATGAGTTACTGTATTTATTGGCGTATAACACTCACTTTTTCACCCTGGAAAATCGGTGGCAAATAGTGTGTGCGTGTTATACGCCGATACTGCAATTTGGGCTGCCTCGGAGAGAACAGGGAGGGGGGCGGGACGAGCGCCATCAGATTACATACAGCAAGAACCTCCTGTTTACTCTGCAGCCTCTGTAATAGGAAGCCCCGTCTCCTGGGCTGGCATTGGACCAATGTTCTGTCTATCATAGAATCCGGTCCAGGAGGGGGGGGGGGGGGGTTTGTATTAATTAGGCCGCAGAGTAAACAGGAGATTCTCGCTGTATGTAATCTGACGTCGCTCATCTCGAGTCAGCAGTAATCTGAGGTGAGATGGGCATTGCTCAGGCTGCATTCATTGCAATAGTGAGGCTTCAGGTGGGCATTGATCAAGCCGCAATGATGGGCAATTATGAGGCTACAGATGGGCATTGATTAAGCTGCAATGATGGGCACTGACCCTTATTTTGCTTCGAAGTTCTTTATTTAAAATAAAAAAATAAAATCCTGAAACTTTCCTATTAAAATGAAGGTGCGTGTTATACGCATGTGCGTGTTATATGCTGATAAATACAGTATATCTATGTCTAACCTATAAATTGTGGATTTTTTATTTTGTATTTTATAGTTATTGCAATATTTGTGTAAACTGATTTGCTCTATATTTCTTTAATTATCCCACTGATATGAATGTGTTATCTGTACACCACAGGATGAAAATGGGATGTGCTATCCATCTACCAAGCCTCACGAGCAGACATTTGCCTATCTAATTGTGGATCCACTAAAGCGTCATGTTTCTGTGCTCTACCATAGTTATGGTGGCGGAATCTTCTGAAGCCAAAAGCTAGAAGAGACTTGGTGCTGTGTCTGGAGTGTGTAACTACCTGTACCATAATATACTGCAGTCCGGAACACTTCTGCTTTTGGCATGTTTTCCTGGTTATTACTACAAATGTATTTTGTGACTGTACTCAGCATTTCCCATCTAACGTTTAGATTATATAAATGGAGTCCAGTTGTAGCTACGATGCCTTGCTGACTTCTTTTTATGCACAGAATAATACAGTGGATTGTAAAGGTATTTATTAAATCGTTGTATTTTTGTTTTCTAAAATAAGTGTCAGTTATTTTCTAAAATAAATTTCATTTTCTAAAATAAGTGTTGGATATTTTATTTTAAGAAACTGAATGTTTTTGAAACATGGCTTTGGCTTGTCAGGAAGGTTATTATCAATTGTCCCCATTGTGCCCACATCAATTGTAGCCACTGTTCCCACATCAATTGTCGTCAACTGTGCCCTGTACAATGCTGCTAGTCAGATTGCCCCCCCCCCCCCCCCCCCGCCCGGCACTTACCTTTCTGGGGTTAGCCATCCTCCTTCCACGGTCCCTCGATGTTTTCTGCCGCCCTAGCCAATCAGGTTACCGATAACCAGAATTGGTGAACCTGATTGGCTGAGACGGTCGTCAGTCTTATCCAAGGGACGCAGCCCCCGTACGTTTCGAGGATAAGACATCCGGGAGCCGAGGGGCTGTACTCGGAAAGCCTATCAGAGCCGCTGGCTCTGATAGGCACTTCCGCACAGCCAACCAGCTGCCGTTATTCAGTTAGCCAGCGCCCTATGTCCGGCCATCTGAATAGACCAGCGGCAGCTGGCCACAATAACATCCATGCAATGCATGAATGTATGTTATTTGCGCGGCGCTGCAGAACGACATTTTAAAAGCCTTAAAGGGCCCGTTTTTCTTTCTTATGACTACAGGAGGGGGGGGGGGGGCGGCTGCTTGTGTTTAGAAAATAAATTTAATGATGTCCGTCAAAAAATTTGATGAAGTGACCTATGCTTACTGCGCATGCGTTCCACACCGGCCCGCGGACCACAACAGATTGTTGGGGAGTTCAGGCTGAGAGATGTCATGTATGATCTGAGGACCCTGCGGTGTCGCCAGCTGACTGTTCTGGAGGATCCCACTACCTGCATGACCTTCAACTTCGATGATGAGCGGGAGGCCCAGAAGTTTTGAACGATGGTGAGCAGCTCCCGCAGAGAGTTCCAGGAGGAACTGACGGCGCGGCTGAGCCGATTCATAGAGAGCGGAGACCAGAAGGTGGCCAAGTACAGAGTTCCCACTCGGATTCAGCTAAAACCGACTTCCTTCCCGAAATCCGAGATCTGAAGTCAAGTCTTAAACAAAGGGCCAGTTTACTATCCTTCAGGGGAGATGAATTGTGTCAAAACGAGCATTCGGCCCATATTAGGGCAGGGAGACCGTACTTCCTTTATCCTAACGGAGGAGAGAGATCACTGGCAGGAAGCATGTTTGGATTCCAATACTGTGATGTCCCCCGACGGACCTTATACCTGGCAAAGGTTTGATCTGCAGGCGCTGCTGACCTTGCCACTTCTACGCACCCATGGACTTTCTTTGTCCTTAATATTTTGGTATTGGACTATTCTCGATATCAGGAGCCCTTTTTCAGTCACCATATTTTTCCTTGTCACCTCGATATTTTTCTTTTTATGCTTATTTGCTATTGTTCATTTACATGTTTATAGCATTATATACATATTGAGGGTGAACCTAGACTTTATTCATCTAGGTTTTTGTACACTTAGCTATTCACTTTGGTGTGTGCAGGTGAGTTCAGCCAGTGTATGTATGTCAAGTTCTGGCTGGCGATATTGTTTGCCTTAGGTAATTGTATATCGTTCACTTACTGTTAGTTTATAGCACGACTATTTTTTCTTTACACATTTTCTCGCATGGTTTTACATGTATATTGTGTCGCAGCTTAGTTTTCATTAATAATTTTTCAAAGTTGTCATTAGTGCAGTATTTACCCCCCTTTTTTTACATTAATGATTACAGAGCTGTGTTAGTTTATGCCTTTTATATCAAAGTAAGCTACCTTGCACAGGCTTCAGGAAGTGCACACCCACTAAGCATGTGAGGAGCTGTATGGATTCTGGTTGCAGGGAATTGGCAGCCCAGGTTACAGTAAACTGAGTGAACTTTTTGATATCATTGTAGACCGAGAAATCATTTGAAAGCTACAAAGTGGAAGGTTTGATGAAGATGAATTGGAACACAGCTTTCAGTTTTCATCTGATCAGGTTGATAGTAAATTGGCCTTTCTACATATCTTTTCTATTTAGTTGTTTTTTTTAAGCAGATTCTCAGCTAAGTGAAAACTTGAATAACAGGATTCCTCCATGTGACATTTCTGCAGGGCAAAACAACGAATCCCTTTGATATGTTCAGTAGAAAATCTGCATACATGGCATCAGACATGAAGCAGTTTGTAACAGAGGTGATAAGACAAACTGAAATCACTGCAATAGAAGAGTTTGTGTTTTTATTATGTACCCATCTCAAACTGGGATCATGCACACTGGATGTTTTTACAGCTGCTGTTTTTGGCTTCAGACGTTTTTTTTTTTGCAGCCAGTAAACTCCACATAATGTTATCCTATGTGTCCATGCACACATAGGCTGTTAGCGTCTTTTGGCAGGGGCCTGGTGGGTTTTTAGAGGAGTTTTTTTAGCTGTAAAAACGTTCTAACTGATAAAAGCTGAAAAACGTGGCCTGTTGGCTTTTATCAGCGTTTTTGAGCCATAAGCTTTTGTGGAAATATAGTTTTGCTAATAACCGCTACAGCTAAACATTGCTGAAAACCACTACTGAAAAAAGCTGCAAAACTCATTCTATAGCTACAGCTTTCTACAGCTAATGCTACTGACATTTTTTTTAACATACAGTGTGCATGAGGACCAAAAAATTAAACTTATTCTGGTCATGACATCTGTGATTTTCTTGAAGCTGGCCATACACTGATGGATATTTTTCATTTTTAGGCTAAACAAAAAGACATCTAACAGACGCCTAAATCCTCACAAATGGCACGGATGGACGAATCCTCATGCCGGGCTATTATATTTTGCCAGCTTGGAGCTGTCAGAATACACCCAAAAAATAGTTCGACCTCAATTTTTCCACCCAGTTTTAATTTTTTAATCAAAGAATGTTGGTTGGGAGAAGGTCAACAGGGCTACCCACATAGCAAATTTTGTCCGGTTCATTAAAGCAGTAGTAAACCCCTGGGTGATTTATTTTATTCTGACCTGAAAGGTAATGTCATAATGTGCTGGTATGCATCTCATACCGGCACATTATGTGAAACTTACCTAAAAACAAAGTGATGCGCTCTCACCGCTGGAGGCCATTCCATCTTCACCCGGTCTTCCTTCCGGGTCCACGGACTCCAGCTTTGTGACTGGCCGGAGCCACAATGACGTCACTCCCGCACATGCACGGTGGAGTCACCATTTACGGCACAGGACTCTGAAGGAAAGGTCCGGGTGGCCGTTCCTTCAGAGCGCATCAGTGACGTCATCCGCTGCAAATACAGTAAATATCTCCAGAACGGTGCAAGTTTAGGAGATATTTACAGCACCTATATATACTTTATTACAGGCTTACATGAAAGTATAAGTCAGAGATGGGAATTTACTCCCACTTTAAGAACCAAAATATGCACAGCGTATGGTCAAGCAGCAAGGGTGAGCATAATTTCCTTTTTTTTAAGTATTCGATTTGTAAAGTTTAACGTGAACCTGTGCCCAGACTATGCACACAACAGTATTTACTGATTTTGAATAAGTTATTAAAGCACTTGAGAAAAGCAATCATTCACCACTCTAGCTATAGGTATTGTGAAGGGATTTATCTTCAAAGTTCATAACAGACGCTCAGAAGATTTTGCACTTTTTTTGCTACTTTCTATTGCTTCTGACTTTAGAGTCTTTGTTGTGAGCCTTTAGGATTTGAGGATTAATTGTGTCACAGTACAAGCAGCTAGAGGGGTCTGGGATGACTTATTTTAAAGCTCTTTTACCGATTGTTAAGAATATGTAGGAAACATAACTTGGCATAGATGTACTTTAAAAATACTGTAGACAGCGTCATCTCATTTACTAAGATGGGTTAAAATTCCCTTGCAAAGTGAACATGCTCTACTCCTTTGTTAATTTAACCTCATTGTTTACATACAAAAGTGTTGTTGGGACCGAGTGAGTGTCTGAGGACCAATGGAATGTCTGCGCAACTAGTAAGATCTGATTTATGTTTAAACCACAGCTCTTAGATGACAGTCTACCAAGCCTCTGGACTAAGTGATGATTCAGTGTGTATAAGTCCGCACCATGAATGAGCATTCTTGGAGAATAGGACAATGATTGGACAGGTTAAAAAATCTTCCATGATTGCTTTGGTTTATCCGGTAATGGGACTGCTGGTGTGCTGCTTCTTCTTCCACCTCCGTTGCCCTACACAGAAACACTCATGTGACAAGAGCTGTCCTAAACAGGAGTTAACCTGTCTACAGCTCACGGTACATTAGTGTGATGGCCACTGGGAAGAATGCTTCTTACATTCTGGTCATTGGGAAGAATACTCTTTTTACAGATCATTAAAAAGGCCATTGTTACTTATTGGTTAGTTACTTATCTGAGAGGCGGAAATTGCTCATTGCTTATTTTATTTAGTACAGGTATTTTTAAAGTGCCATTATTTGTATGCAGCACATTACATGTATTGTATGTTCACATCAGTCTATGCCCTCAAACAGCTTACAATTAAAGATCCCTACCTCCCATTCATACAAACACAAACTAGGGCCAGTTAACCTACCAGCATGCCTTTGGAGTGTGGGAGGAAGCTGGACTACCCAGATAAAACCCTCATAAGCACATTGAAAACAGGCAAACTCTATGTAGGTAGTTTTCTGACTTGTATTCAAACCAAGGACCCTAGTGATGCAAGGCAGAAGGGCGAACCATCAAGCCACTGTGCTGCCCAGCTGCTTAAAGTGTATTTCAAAAATTGGGATAACATCTACTTTATATTTGTTAGATGTCCCCATTGACATAACATAACTTATAAAATATAATAAAATTGCAGCTTATCTTTCTTAGATGCTCTATCCGACCCTCCAGCAAGGAAACATCCTAGGTAGTTCTCTTTGTTTATGCGGTGTAGAGGTTGAGCTTCTTCTATTGTATGTTAATGAGGGCAGACCTGGTACAGGCTTACTCTAACATTGTTCAAAAGAAAAAACTGTTTAAGCTGCGCTTTTTCTGCCACTAGCGGGGTGCTTTTAACCCCAAAGAAGGGTTTAAGAACTCCCATGTTACATCGCTTCCGAAGCAATTTTCATGCACTTCCAAAGCACTGCCCATTTATTGCAAGGGGCGTTTTGGGAGTGTTGTATACAGCACTCCCAACCCGCTCCAAAAATGCTGCTTGCAAGGCTTTTTCTAACGTCCCGCAAGCTCACCAACTTGGTGTGAAAGCATCCATTCAAATGAATGG
Organism: Rana temporaria; assembly: GCF_905171775.1. NCBI lineage: Eukaryota > Metazoa > Chordata > Amphibia > Anura > Ranidae > Rana > Rana temporaria. The sequence continues at coordinate 55,562,890 of NC_053490.1, forward strand.
GAGGCAGTTTCAGGTGCTTTACAGGTGCTATTTCTAGTGCTAAAATGCCTAAAAACTGCCTCAGGCCCCGTACACACGTCCGAGGAATTCGACGGGCAAAACACATCGTTTTGCTCGTCGAGTTCCTTGTGAAGCCGCTGAGGATCTCGGCGAGCTGAAATTTCCCATTGAACAACGAGGAAATAGAGAACATGTTCTCTATTTCCTCGCCGAGATCCTCGTCGGCTTCCTTGGCCGAAAGTGTAGACAAGGCCGGGTTTCTCGGCAGAATACAGCTCCGACCGAGTTTCTGGCTGAATTCTGCCGAGAAACTCGGTCGTGTGTACGGGGCCTCAGTGTGAAAGGAGTCTTAGTCATTTTTTTTTCTAGCAACATCTGGAAACCTGGTTGGGAAAGGCTGCTCTACTTCTTTATAAAATTAACTCCAATGAGTCCTCAGTGGCATCTTACAAAAAGGTAGGTGTAGCACAATATACACCCAGCAACATACATATCTTGACATGTTTCACAGGACTACCTTATGAGTAAACACTAGAGGTGCAAAAAATATTAAAGTGGAGTTCCACCCTAAAAAATTACTTTCTATTAACAGCTTGCCTTTAATGTACAATTTTTATTAATTTTTTTAAATAATGTTTTACTCACTTCTATCTGGCTGTTACTAGGCAAATTTCGTAATCTGCCTAGTTCCTGGTCCTAGGTGGTTCAACTTCCTGTCCTAAGACCCCAGTGTCATCATTTCCCAGGAGCCTCTGGGCATTACTGTGCCTAAAAATCGCCCAGCATGCACCTCTCCCTGAAAACCAGGAAGAAAAAGGGACTGGGCTTCACATGCCCACACATATGATGGATCCGGCCACAACATGAGCTGGAGGATATAGGGCAAGTGTTTGCAATGATTTCTGGAATGATTGGGGAGCTATTAATATGTTTTAGGGACTATTTAATATGATTAATTTTAGCTTGCAAAAAAAAAAAAATTATGCCTGGAACCCCGCTTTAAGGTGTTTGTATGATATGGTATACACAGTATCTCACAAAAGTGAGTACACCCCTCACATATTTATAAATATTTTATTATATCTGTTCATGTGACAACACTTAAGAAATTGCACTTTGCTACAATGTAAAGTAGTGAGTGTACAGTTTGTATAACAGTGTAAATTTGCTGCCCCCTCAAAATAATTCAACACACAGCCATTAATGTCTGAACCACTAGCAACAAAAGTGATTACACCCCTAACTGAAAATGTCTAAATTGGACCCAATTAGCCATTTTCCCTCCCCAGTCTCATGTGACTCGTTAGTCTTACAAAGTCTCAGATCTGAATGGGGATCAGGTATGTTAAATTTGGTGTTTTCGCTCTCACTCTCTCATACTGGTCACTGGAAGTTCAACAATTTGCTCATGGCAAATAACTCTGTAAGGATCTAAAAAAAAAAAGAATTGTTGCTCTACATAAACATTGCCTAGGCTATAAGAAGATTGCAAAAAAAAAAATTAAACTGAGCTTTAGCATGGTTGCCAAGACCATAGAGCCATTTAACAAGACATGTTCCACTCAGAACAGGCCTCGCCATGGTCATCCAAAGGAGTTGAGTGCACATGCTCAGCGTCATATCCAGAGGTTGTCTTTGGGAAATAGATGTATGAGTGCTGCCAGCATTGCTGCAGAGGTTGAAGGGGTGGGGGTTCAGCCTGTCAGTGCTCAGACCATACACCGCACACTGCAACAAATTGGTCTGCATGGCTGTTGTCCCAGAAGGAAGCCTCTTCTAAAGATGATGCACAAGAAAGCCTGCAAAATGTTTGCTGAAGACAAGCAGACTAAGGACATGGATTGATGGAACCATCTCCTGTGGTCGGATGAGACCAAGATAAACTTATTTGGTTCAGATGGTGTCAATTGTGTGGGGGCAACCAGGTGAGGAGATAGATAAGTGTGTCTTGCCTACAGCCAAGCATGGTGATGGGAGTGTCATGGTCTGGGGCTGCATGAGTGCTCCCGCCACTGGGGAGCTACAGTTCATTGAGGGAACCATGAATGCCAACATGTACTGTGACATACTGGAGCAGAGCATGATCCCCTCCCTTCAGAGTCTGGGCCGCAGGGCAGTATTTCAACATGATAACGACCCCAAACACACCTCAAAGATGACCACTGCCTTGCTAAAGAAGCTGAGGGTAAAGGTGATGGACTGGCCAAGCATGTCTCCAGACCTAAACCCTAATGAGCCTCTGTGGGGCATCTTCAAATGGAAGGTGGCGGACCGCAAGGTCTCTAACATCCATCAGCTTTGTGATGTTATCATGGAGGAGTAAAGGGGGCTCCAGTGGCAACCTGTGAAGCTCTGGTGAACTCCATGCCCAAGAGGGTTAAGGCAGTTCTGGAAAATAATGGTGGCCACACAAAATATTGACACTTTTGGCGCAATTTGGATATTTTCACTTAGGGGTGTACTCACTTTTGTTGCCAGCGGTTTAGACATTAATGGCTGCGTGTTGAGTTATTTTGAGGGGACAGCAAATTTACACTGTTATACAAGCTGTACAAAAATGTGAGGGGTGTACTCACTTTTGTGAGATACTGTATATTGTGCTAAGACCTATGATATGTTGGCTGCTAAATGCTGTCAGGTATGCTTTATTATAATTGGGATGGGACTATAATTTAAGTTTCTTGGTCCCCATGCATTTACTTAGTTGGACCCCCAGGCAATGTCTGCAGCCTCAGAATGGCTCTAAACCTCAGGCTTTAGCACAGAAGAAAAATCTCTCTGGGTCTTCCTGGCTGGGTGGCCAACACAATGAACATCCAATTGCTCTCACGCTGGGTAACCCTGCCTGCAGGGTGCATAGATTTACAGATAATGTGAAACTATCCCAATGAAAACATGTAATTAAGGCCAATTACAATTTAAATATCAGTGTATGGACTCCTACTTTTGCTTAATTTTCTGGTTTTCCTCTATAATTAAGAGATTTTCCAGGGTTTAGATGGATGATCAGATGGATGCTCAATGTCAAAATGATCACTTATGCATCATAATGTGGGAGTCATTTTCTCAGGAACTTTGCTGAATGTTTAGAACCTTGCAAGTAAAGTATAAATGAAGCATACATTTCCTTTTCCACCTCTCCTGCCAGTGCCATGTTTTCTATTCATGCATCACTTAACTAATCACACTTTTCTCTATGTTCACATATATAAAGTAGATGCAAACATTAGATAAATGGCATTTAGTTTGGTAAAGCAATAAACAATTGTTATGTCCTTATACTATTTCACCTGTTTTTCTTCCTTTAGCCTCATACACACGGTCAGACTTGGAAAATGGTGAAACAACTGCGCTATGTTAAATATAACAAAAAATTGGATTAATAAGCAGCGACTAATCTGTGAACAACAGTGGGCAAAAATGGAAAATAAATAGTTGCGCTATACCAGAGATGTGCTGCCAACAAGGAAGCACATCAAACACCCATATTGACCTGTGAAGAAAAATATGTGCCTAAATACATAAACAAATGATTTAAATATTGCTGACATCAAAGTCAAAAATACATGAATATGTCACCATGAAGTGAAAAGTGTGAAACCACACATATATTAAGTCCATAGAATTAACAAAAGTGCAATCAGACCATCCGTGAATGAAAGGACCAATGAACAAACTGAAAACAAAATGTAAAAGAAAAAATAAATATAAGTCCAAAAAATAGATGTAAGGAAAAAAGTCCATAGATTGGTGTAGCTAAATGAACACCCGTGTAGTTCCTATCGACGGTATTTCCTTGATACCATGAAAGCCCAAGGTGAATCCACCACCAGTCGATCAATCTGCTTACCAGATCAAAGGGTCCGCATGGACCAAATATAGCATATAGGAATCCAGTAGGAACTGGTAACCACTGTGTCCGCAGTTTTGATACACTTAAGGGAATTCCGGATAGAAATCAATTGAGGTGGTTCAGTCATGTAAGAAGGAAAGCCTCACATAGCATAAAACCAGGATAAAATTGATTGAAACAAAGCATAGGTATACAACTCACATTTAGTAGAAAATCAACAAGCCTTGAGCCTGTAGCGCCGGCCGGACGCTAACAGGCAAACCCGTTCGTGTGGAGATCTTTATATGTTGTTCAAAGTATAACTGTTTATTGTTTGTTACTTCAATTTTAGACATGCTTCTGATGAAGCGGCCAAAGCCGCGAAACTAGTCAAGCTGAATGTCATTTTATTCTTCACCCCCTGCTGTGTTTTTTTACTGATGCTGTATCTAATAAAAATGTTTTCTATATAATTGTATACCTGTGTTTGTACACTTTATATCTATATTAACAGTACTGCAATAGTCCAACAATGGCCCCACCCCCTTTTGGCTCTCTGGTTTGGGGACCTCAGACTCAATCCCTTTATATTGGATTTATATATACTTTAATCAATCTATAAACATGTTCGAATAAGAGGCTTGATTGGTTTTCTTGCAAACAAGCGATAAGGATGGACTTTTAGCCATTTTAAAGTGGACCTGAACTCAAAAAGTGGAGATCTTCTATATTACAGAAGATCTCCATTGGAATGTTAATTGTCACCTAGCAGTACCGTGAAAATGTACACTTTGCTTGGAATTACTCCTGAAATATAGAAGTGCTCTTCCTGGTATTGGAGTGTGCCTAGGCACCGCTGTGCCCACAACCTCATAGCTGCATATCTGCAGTGTGAGATCCAAGGCACTGCTGCCTCTGACTGTTGGTCTCAGGGGATTTGGAGTGAGATTTGGTGATGTCACTACTACGCTGCTTATTGTTTTCATTGCTGGAGGCTCTGACATGGGGAAGGAAAACTCTGCCTCAAAAAAAGATGGCCACCTCCACACAATGAAAAGTGCAGAACAAGTTAGTAATGGGGTAAAGATCAGCTGTAGGGAGACCACAAGCAATACTGGTGACTAGTCCTTTGCATTTCACATGCATTCTTTGGCAAGAGGGTTTCCCTTCCACCTCCTGTCCTGTTACCCCTGGAATTAATGACAGGGTATAACAGGGCACAGAGTGACATTGGTGAATGTAGAAGATCCTGGTTGGAATACTTTAGTAAGGTTGAAATAAAAAGACTATTGTCCATCAAGTTCATCCTCCAAAATCCTGCAGCCTGGTCCAGAGGAAGGTAACTGCAGCGGTTGCCAAAAGGGCCTTGAAGTAGAAAACAAGATTCCTTCATGAACCTCCCAAGGTCAGTTGGCTCAATTTCCTGGATCACAATATTTCTCTTAGATTTTAGTAATTATAGCTCTGGATGTTATTAGTTGGAAGAAAAGTATCCGGTCCTTAAATTCAGTTACTGTTTTTGCCAGTACTACCTCAATAATTTTACACTTCAGTGAAGATAAATAATAGGCAGAGAAATTTCCTGGCAATATTTAGCCCTTTAGTATTTTTCATCATTAAAGTGAATGTAAACTCAAGCCTCGTACACACGACTGGAAAAACTGCGATGAAAGCTTTTGGCTGGGATTTCCAACCGTGTGTATGCTCTTTAGCAGTTGTCCAACGGGAAAACTGCCGGGAAAAAAAGAGAGCAGGATGTCTTTATTTCCCATCAGGAAAAAATCCTAGCAAGAAAACCGATTGTCTGTATGCTTTTCCGATGGGAAAAAAAGTGCATGTTCGGAATCAAGTATGAGACCGGAGCGCTCGTTCTGGTAAAACTAGCATTCGTAATGGAGATGGCACATTCATCATGCTGTAACTGACTGAAAAGCACAAGGCGAATTGTCTCTCACCAAACTTTTACTAACGCGAGGATCAACAAAAGCAGCCCAAAGGGTGGCACTGTTGGAATTGAACTTCCCCTTTATAGTGCTATCGTGTGTGTTGTACGTCACCATGCTTTGGACAGGCGGAATTTGGTCTGAACGTGTGTCCGCAAGACAAGCTTGGCCGGAATTCCGTCGGGAAAACCATTGTTTTTTTTTTTCCAACGGGAAAACCGGTTGTGTGTACGTGGCATCACTGGTTGACATTTAGTTTGCAAAAGAATTGTGTATCAAAAAAAATTGCCATTTCCTTTTTTTACCGCTGGTGGTCTCCACCAGTATGTGTGAGGCCTCGTACAGACGAGGGGACAGTCCACTGAAAACGGTCCGCCGGACCGTTTTCAGCGGACATGTCCCCTCGGAGATTTCTGTCTGATGGTTGTACACCGCATCAGACAGAAATCCGCGTGGACAGACAGCACGGTGACGTGTCCGTGCCGTCGCCGCGATGATGACGCGGCGACGTGCGCGACACTGGAAGGTCAATGCTTCCACGCATGCGTCGAAGTGATTCGACGCATGCGAGGGATGGCGGCCGCTCGGACATGTACGGTGAGTCTGTACAGACGACCGAACATGTCCGACAAACAGGATTCCAGCGGACATGTTTCTTAGCATGCTAAGAAACATTTGTCCGCTGCAAAACGGTCGGCTGGACAAATGTCCAATGGAAACCTGTCTGGTCGGCCGTACACACGACCGAACATGTCTGCTGAAACTGGTCAGAGGACCAGTTTCAGCAGACATGTTCAGTCGTCTGTACGAGGCCTAACAGGGTGACAAAGCAGAAGACAGTTGTCACACCGTAACAGGAAGTGTCTGAACTAGAGATAGGAAGGCCTGGGAAAAAATGAAAAATTGGCGCGTACACACGACCGTTTTTCATGACGAGAAATTTTTTTATTTTTAAAATTGGTCATTAAAAACGATCGTGTGTGGGTTCCAGAGCATTTTTCTCAACGATAAAAATGGTCATTAAAAATGTAGAACCTGCTCTATTTTTTCTCGACGTTTTTCACATCATCATTTTTCTCGTCATGAAAACAGGTCGTGTGTAGTCTTTAACGATGTAGATAAAAACGTGCATGCTCAGAAGCAAGTTATGAGAAGGGAAATTTGCATAATCAAGCCCACAGGGTGGCGCCATTCGAATGGAACTTTCCCTTTATAGTGCCATCGTACGTGTTGTACGTCACCGCGCTTTGCTTGAGCATTTTCTATCACGATCGTGTGTATGCAAGATAGGCTTGAGAGGAATCGCGTAGAGAAAAACTTTGTTTTTTTCCATGACATGAAAAACGGTCGTGTGTACGCGGCATTAGGCTAGGTTCACACTGTTGCAGGTGGTTGCGGGTGCGGGAATCCCAGCTGTTTACGCACCCGCAACTACCTGCAGCCAAAACGCTGCCAAATTGGTTTATCTTTATAACCTTTAAATGGTTTCTAGTAATGTTCTCCACATCACAGCATAAGGTCTCCCTATAGTCTGCTCAGTAAATTGTTTCTTCTCTTCCTCCTCTCAGTAAAATGGTGAGACCAACATCTAGAGTTTGGAAACATTTCCACAGTGCAATTTCTGCTGAGAGCAAAGCTGCAATTTACAAATATTGTGAGAAGAAATATTATTTTCCAAATGCTACAAGAAAACACATTCCAGCATGCCAGAGGTGCTCTAAAGACTCTAAAAAAATACTTTATGGAATTAAATGACGAGGACCATAATGAAAGTGCGAGGAGCTTTTCCCTTCAGGGTTCCCATTTCAGAAACACTCTTTCTGCTGCTTCTGGATCATCACAAAGTGTTTCTTCACAGGCCGCATCTTCAGGTAAGGAAGTGTTACAAACTACCACCTCCCAAAAATACACAATACCCTCATTTATAGATACAATGACAACTGAAAATTATTAGAACATTCATCAAGCTCTTCATAGAGCACTATACATTATATTGTCAAGTATTGGGACGCACATGAACTTTAATGGCATCCTAGTCTTAGTCTGTAGGGTTCAATATTGAGTTGACCCACCCTTTTCAGCTATAACAGCTTCAACTCTTCTGTGACGGCTGTCCACAAGGTTTAGGAGTGTGTCTATGGGAATGTTTGACCATTCTTCCAGAAGCGCATTTGTGAGGACAGGCACTGATGTTGGATGAGAAGCCCTGGCTCACAGTCTTCGCTCTAATTCATACCAAAGGTGTTTTTTCGGGTTGAGGTCAGGAATTTGCCAGTCAGTCAAGTTCCTCCACCCCAAACAGACTCCCGCGTGAGTCACGCCCCTTTGCGTCACCCCGCCCCACTGTCTTCTGGGAACAATCCTGGTCCCAGGAGACAGCGGGGGAACCGGGCAGTGAAGCCGCAACTCTTCACTTCTTGATTTCCTCACGAGGATGACGGTGGGGGCAGCTGAGAGATGAGCGATTGCTTGGCTTTGGCGGCTGACATCGCGGGCACCCTGGACAGGTAAGTGTCCATTTATTAAAAGTCAGCAGCTGCAGTATTTGTACTGGGACCTCCACTTTAAAGAGATTTTAGGGGTTGGATTTACATATACTTTAATTAATATATATACATGTTAGAATAACAGGCTTGAATTGTTTCCTTATGGTGTAAACAAGTGATAAGGGTAGGCTTTTAGCCATGTTAAAGAGGACCTGAACTCAAATAGTGTAGATTTGCTATGTTATAGGAAACATTTAGAAATGTTATTTGCGTAAGCAGTAACCTGAAAAATGTATCTTTTGCCTGGCATTCCTCCAGAAATATAGCCGTGCATTGGGAGTGTGCCTAGGCATTCCTGTGCCCACAGCTTCGTGGCTGCATATCTGCAGTGTGTGATCCAAGGCACTGCTGCCTCTGACTGCTAGTTGGTGTGTTGGTGAGGGGTGACATGTTGCCTCCCAGCCACCTGCCAACCATCCACTGCAAGGTGATCCACCGCAGATAGCTTTTCAGAGGGCTAATTTCATTGTTTGCCTGCAAAAACTGACTTCAAATACCAACTCAGATATACAGTGTATCCGGAAGGTATTCACAGCGCTTAATTTTTTCCACATTTTGTTATGTTACAGCCTTATTTCAAAATTCTACAAACAATGCCCCATAATGACAAAGTGAAAAAAGTTTGTTTGAAATCTTTGCAAATTTATTATGAATAAAAAGCACAAAAAATTCCAGTGTACATAAGTATTCACAGCCTTTGCTCAATACTTTGTTGAAGCACCTTTGGCACCAATTACAGCCTCAAGTCTCATTGAGTATAATTCTACAAGCTTGGCACACTTATTTTTGGGCAGTTTCTCCCATTCTTCTTTGCAGGACCTCTCAAGCTCCATCAGGTTGAATGGGGTGCATCAGTGCACAGCCATTTTCAGATCTCTCCAGAGATGTTCAATTAGGTTCAAGTCTGGGCTCTGGCTGGGCCACTCCATTACATTCACAGAGTTGTCCCAAGGCCACTCCTTTGTTATCTTGGATGTGTTGCTTAGGGTCGTTGTCCTGTTGGAAGATGAACCTTCGCCCCAGTCTGAGGTCCAAAGCGCTCTGGGGTGTCTCTATACATTGCTGCATTCATCTTTCCCTCTATCCTGACTAGTTACTGCTGCTGAAAAACATCCCCACAGCATGATGCTGCCGCCACCATGTTTCACTGTAGGGATGGTATTAGCCAGGTGATGAGCGCTGCCTGGTTTCCTCCAGACATGACGCTTGCCATTTAGGCCAAAGAATTCAATCTTTGTTTCATCAGACCAGAAAATTTTAGTTCTCATGTGCTAAGGGTCCTTCAGGTGCCTTTTGGCAAACTCTGTGTGGCTTCAGTCTGGCCACTCTACCATACATGCCTGATTGCTGGAGTGCTGCACAGATGGTTGTTCTTCTGAAAGGTTCTTCTCTCCCCACAGAAAAATGCTGGAGCTCTGTCAGATACCATCGGGTTCTTGGTCACCTCCCTGACTAAGGCCCTTCTCCTCCCAATCGCTCAGTTTGGCCGGGTGGTCCGCTCTAGGAAGAGTCCTGGTGGTTCCAAACTTCTTTCATTTACGGATGATGGAGGCCACTGTGCTCATTGGGACCTTCGATGCCCCAGATCAGTGCCATGATACAATCCTCTCTGGGAGGTCTACAGACAATTCCTTGGACTTCATGGCTTGGTTTGTGATCTGACATGCACTGTTACCTGTGGGACCCTATACAGACAGGTGTGTGCCTTTCCAAATCATATCCAATCAACTGAATTCACCACAGGAGGATACCAATCAAGTTGTAGAAACATCTAAGGGATAATTAGTGGAAACAGGATGCACCTCTGCTCAATTTTGAGTGTCATGGCAAAGGCTGTGAATACTTATGTACATGTGATTTTTTTTTTTTTTTTTATAAATTTGCAAAGATTTAAATAAAAAATTTCTTCTTTTACGTTTTTTTTTTTTTATGGGGTATTGTTTGTAGAATTTTGAGGACAATTATGAATTTAATCCATTTTGGAATAAGGCTGTAAAATAACAAAATGTGGAAAAAGTTAAGCGCTGTGAATACTTTTCGAATGCACTGTCTGGCCAAGAGTAAAGATGGGCTCCTTCAAGAACTGTATCAACTGTTGTGTGCAGATTTTGTGTGAGCTCTCTCGCTGCCTCCCCTTTGTAACAGGGGGTTAGTATCCCTCAGAGGTTTGTCCCACCAGCCTGGCATGGAAGTCTAGCCTTGGTCTACATAAAGAGAGGGACATAAAAAGTCAACATGTAGTGGTGTGCAGCTATAGGAAGCATACCGGCTTGGGAGGGACATGTATGGCAGGATCCGAAACCCTTGGAACAGAGGAGCAATCATGGCCTGGTAGTGACAAGGAGCACCTCAGCACTCCCCCTCCCCCCGGCACCCGTTTCTGGAATCAAAACATTTGTATAGCGAGTTTCCTTAAGTCTGGATTATATAAGTGATTAACATATGGCTTAACAACCTGGACACTAGGAAGCTCCTCACCCTATATGTACTTAAGAAAGGAGTGCTCTATCTATGCCATGGGCCTAATGCCGCGTACACACGATAGGTCAATCCAATGAGAACGGTCTGATGGTCCGTTTTCATCAGACCAAACCGATCGTGTGTGGGCCCCATCGGTTATTTATCCATCGGTTAAAAAATTTGAAACTTGTTTTAAAATTAACCGATGGATACCTAACTGAAAAAAAAACGATCGTTTGTAGGCACAACCATCGGTTAAAAATCCACGCATGCTCAGAATCAAGTCGACGCATGCTTGGAAGCATTGAACTTCGTTTTTTTCAGCACGTCGATGTGTTTTACGTCACCGCGTTCTGACACGATCGTTTTTTTAACTGATGGTGTGTAGGCACGACTGACCATGTCAGCTTCATCGGTTAACTGATGGAAAAATCCATCAGACCGTTCTCATCGGATTGACCGATCGTGTTTACAGGGCATAAGAAGTAGAACCTGTGAATTATAATCTATACTGTGTAACTAGTATGGTGCTTCAGACCACTGTCCCTAAAAAGTTGTGTAAAACATGGGTCCCTCTTTAGGTTCAGGAGCTGTCTCGACAGCCTGGATTCTAGGGAGCCCCCCCCACCCCTATACATATTTAATAAGCACTCCCCACCCATATAAATACTTAAAGCGGGGGTTCACCCTAAAAAAAAAAAAATTCTACCATGCCATCCAGCATACTAGCGCGAGCTACAGAATGCCTCTATTTTATTTTTTTGCGCCGTACTCACAGTTTAATCCCGTAGTTAAGTTTCAGACTCCACACGAGGTGTAGGCTTTCCTATGCAGAGGGGAACATGATTGACGGCCGGCTATGGCGCGTCACTCTTCCCGAAAATAGCCAAAACAGGACTTGGCTCTTCACGGCGCCTGCGCAGTCAGCTCCCAGTCTGTGCGCAGGCGCCTTATAGCGCTGCGAAGAGCCGAGTCCTACTCCGGCTAATTTTCGGGAAGCGTGACGTGCCATAGCCGGCCGTCAATCATGTTCACCTCTGCATAGGAACGCCCATTCCCTGTCGGGAGTCTGAAACTTAACTACGGGATTAAACTGTGAGTACGGCGCAAAAACGGCTCACGCTAGTATGCTGGATTTCATGGTAGAAACTTGTTTTTTAGGGTGAACCACCGCTTAAGAAGCAATACTCCTATAAATGCCAATAGAGGCCTTTGTAATGTTAAGAAAGACATGCTCCCATCTAGGATGAGTGCCTGGAAACAGGAACCCATAATTTCTAAACTATACAGTGGAACCAGTGGGACTAGTATGGGGATTCAACCCACTATCCCTGAAAAGTGTGGGGCACCCTTTATGTCCAGGAACTGACTTATAGCGGAGTTCCACCCATAAAAAAAAAATCATTATTGTACAGCAAATATAAAAAAAAACATTTGGAGAATTTTTTTTACTTACTTTTTAATGCCTGTTGCTATGTGGACCCTTCTAATCTTCCCATTTTTCACTGCGGCGCCTGACGTCATTTTCCTCTGCGCCTCTGTTTGCTACTGCTCCTTGGAGATGTGTGTCATAATTTCCCAGGAGTCAGTGGGCAGCACGGAGGGCTAGGTTGCCATAACAATGGGCGGGCACTTCCGACACCGCCACCCGTTGTTATGGTAACCTGTAAACTTTACAGCACCGATACGTGCCATTACTGCGCATGCGTGAGAACGGGCGGGGCATGCTGGTCATTCAGCTGCACCGTATCACGGAAGATAATGCTTGTGGGCTTCATATGCCCACAAGCAAAATGGGAACGGCCACGACACGATTATATAACTTAATTTTTTATATTAAAGCAGATAGCAGGGGACGAAATCTTCTAAACACGTGAGTGTTATATGTTAATGTTCTGACCTTCGGAAGTGTTTAAAAAAAAAGTTTAGAACATGTCCGCTTTAACAACCTGGACGTCATGGAGGTTCCCCATATGTTGTCCAACTACCCAGAGTACCTGCGAGTGGCCAAATCTGCTGCAAATCAGCTCACCTGCAGCCAAGAAAGAAAGGCTTTGGTAGTAAAGTAATGTTGTATAAATTGCCAGGAAACCATTAATAAAATACTGAGAAGTATGTACTTGCTCAGAAAACAAACTGATTATCCTGTTTACTCTGAGATAATCTCATAAATATAATGTGCCTGGTAACCCTATAGAATAGCACTTAAATCATGAAGGGCACACAGTAACAGTAATTAAACATAATGGGAGACTCGTCCTTTCCTGGTGATACCAACATGCTGGGACCTGCCTGGCTATGGATGTGAGATGTTCTAGAATACTTCCTGTTTTCTTTCACACAATCCACGCTAGTTCACAGATTTTGTTATTGTTCCAGATCATTAGATTTTTAGTCTTTAAAGAATCCAAGGCGCCTTTTCTGCAGTTATAAGCGCCATAGCAACATAACATTTCACAGATTCCTAGCTAAGTCGTTATGTCATAACTAGTAGTGCCAATCAAACTCTGTCTGATAACATATAAAAAGTTTGTGTTGCCCCTAGTAACAATTTAGTTGCTATTTTAAACCAGATCGAAACCCACTGACTTTTCCAAAATAAAAGTTACATTCAAGGTATGTGATGAATGATAACTGTCACGTTTTCTGATGTCCTTAACTGAACTGTCAAGCCATCAAATAGCTGGTGTCATAACTGATCACATGTACAGCACCATGGCAACTGCAGATCAAATCGAGACTAAGGGCCCTTTCACACGGGTGTGATGATCCGCCCTGTAAACCTCCGATTGTTCAGCGGGGATCGCTCCGCTGAGCCGGCGGATGACAGGGAGCTGTGCAGGGACTGCCCTGCCTCTTCTCCGCTCTCGCCTATGGGGGGGATTGGATGAACACGGACCGTCTGTCCGCGTTCACCCAATCCGCTCTGCAGATGGATGGAAAAATAGGATTTTCCTCCATCTGCAGAATTGGAGGATTGCGGACCTGGATGAGATCGGGTGTCAGCGGATGTTCATCCTCATCTTCATGAGTCTGTTGTTGAAAAAGAAGTGCGGCTTGCCTTACCATCGCAGCGAGCCAGCTCAGGAAACATGTCCATTACCAGGTGACGCCATCTCCCTGCTGCCATCCCTGCTTTTCTTCTCAAGCCCTGGTCTGACGCCGAGTTCCTCCAGACACCGGCTTCCACCTAATGGAGTGATACCAGCCCAGCGAGCGCCGCCGCAGCTGCTTGGATTCAGAAAGCAGGTCGCAGAAATGATAAACCCTGTAATAGATCCGCGCTGAGGTTCTGGGTAAGGCTGCTGCCCCCCTGAAGTACCCCAGTGATGGGGTCTGGAATAAATGTGGTGTATAAATGGGTGTTGGCGCTGCCCGTAGATCGTGAATGTGTGCAGTGGTTAATTCCAATAATGTGCTAGCCGCAAGGTAAGAATCACAGTTGAGTACTGTAACAGGATGACCCGTGACACCCAGAGACTTTGTGAGGATGGGGGATACTCCTGTGTCAGCGTCACTGATAACTCTTGGGTCTGAGTCCACCCTGTGCCCTTTGGGCATGGGGTGGCAAGTGAATCATGATTCATGTATTACATGAGATGGGACATTAATAATAGTTCATATTGCAGGATCTTGAGAGATTGCAAGTTGTTGGTTAATTGTGACCCAACCAGTCAATAGTGACTCATCTCTCTGGATAGCCTAGTGACATGTTAAATAAGGCTGGCTCTTGAAAGGCCTTTAATTGTGTGATAACACTGTCTAAAGCCTATTGATGCTCAGAGGTGTGAATAGGTGTCAAGCTGTATGCAGAGACGGAACGTCTGCCTAGGGAACTCAGTGTGTGATGGTGTTTTGTTTGTTATGCTGTTAATGAAGGAATGTGCAGTGATGAGATCATGATAATTATAGGCCGGCGCCGACGCATCTAGAATGTTTAGTAATTAGCCTTGGTGTGTGATTAGGGGGGTGGAGATCTCATTGTCCCTTTGAATACTGTCACATGATTGTAACTGCATAAAAAGCTGAGAAGAAACCATTAAAGTTATCATTACATTTGAAACCAGAAGCACAGAGCTGTGTGTCTCGTGTCTGGGGGGAATTCTTATGGATCGGGTCCTGTTGGTTGGAGTGTCGATAAGCTGTCTTGGATGGGATGGAAAGTTGTAAACGGTGGTGACCGTAAGGCCTCGTACAGACGGGCAAACATGTACGATGAAAACGGTCCGCCGTACCGTTTTCAGCATACATGTCTGCCCGGAGATTTCTGTATGATGGCTGTACACACCATCATACAGAAATCCGCGTGTACTTGATACGTGGCGACGAGGCCGCGCCGTCGCCGCCACGATGACACGGCGACGTGCGTGGCCCTGGCAGTTCAATGCTTCCACGCATGCGTCAAAGTCATTCGACGCATGCGAGGGATGGCGGCCGCTCGGACATGTAAAGGTAGGTCTGTACAGACGACCGAACATGTCTGACGGACAGGATTCCAGCAGGCATGTTTCTAAACATGTTTAGAAATATTTGCCCGCTCGAAAAAGGCCCGGCGGGCAAATGTACGCTGGAATCCTGTCCGCTCGGCTGTACAGACGACCGAACATGTCTGCTGAAACTGGTCCGCGGACCAGTTTCAGCAGACATGTTCGGTCGTCTGTACGGGGCCTTACAAGTACTATTGATCCCGCCAACAGGTGAAATGTCGGGTAACCACGGTTAGGGTGAGCTTATATGACGTGTAAGCTCCCTATACTTCCTAGGAGGTGCCTATAAAAACAAGGCCAGATAGGGTATCGGTTACAATCAGGTGGTATACCCTATGCTGAACAGCAAGATGTTGAAAGGACGCTTGTCCTATAATAAGTGTCAAAAAGTGAGCCACTCTAGGGGTGAAAGGTTTACTGAAATAATACCATTCCCCCCAGAGGTATGTAATTATGTGGAGTGTGATCTCCTCGCAAAAATAATATGATGGAGAGATTAAATGTTAACATTACCCGTGTGTCCACAATGCTGATGCAGTGATAGTGCAAAGTGATAAACCTAAATACATAAGAAGCCAAACCAAATCGTGACAACATAAAAAGTCCTGTGCAGTCCACCCCTCCGAAGGTATGGTGCAATAGTGATCCCAACCAGATCCTACCAAATTAATAAAAATTAAATAAAGATAAAATTAAAAGTCCTGTGTGATTAGCCCCTGCAGGGGTAACACGCGGCAATCTGGTGTGCTGTGCAATCTGTGTTGCAGGGATGACTTATATCCAGAGCTTTTTTTCTCAGAAAATAGGTGCAGGAACTCAACCACGACCCGTTCAGATTTCACAAACAGTAAAAGGGTCTTAAAGGTGCATTAAATATCAGGATTGCATTACATACAGAGTGCAGAGTTCAGGGGGTTACAC
The DNA here is from genome assembly GCF_905171775.1 of Rana temporaria. Taxonomy (NCBI): domain Eukaryota; kingdom Metazoa; phylum Chordata; class Amphibia; order Anura; family Ranidae; genus Rana; species Rana temporaria. The sequence goes on from NC_053490.1 coordinate 55,579,079, forward strand.
ACAAAGTGCAGAGCTGTCACTTGTAAAACACAGAAACCAGACTTCTGTGTTTACATGTGATTGTGGTGAGCAGGCACCAAAAGGGTCTGACCCAGAGGTGGTGGAACTGAGTTCCCCCAAGTTCCCCCTGAAAAAAAGCCCTGCTTATATCAAAAATGTTTTACCATCAGTGCCCTAATTACATATTGCATGGTGCTCCTATAGATTCAGTGAAATATAAATTATTAGTGTACACTATGTAAAACTGTCCACAAATTATATTTAAAGGTGACTTTTGTGAAATTCTTCAGGTGCTGCTCATCAGTCTTCTGATAAGGTGACTTGCGTGCTCCCCCCAGTTGATCCCCACTCACCAAAAGTATGTCCCCCAGTGGGGTTGGTATCGCAAATGGAGTGGGATGGATGGATCGATCCTCTGTTATTCTCCCATTGGTCCTTCCTTCAGATTCACCTGGGTGTTTCTCCAGAAGTATGTCCCCCTATGGGGTGGTGACGCAAATGGAGTGGGATGGATGGATCGATCCTCTGTTATTCTCCCATTGGTCCTTCCTTCAGATTCACCTGGGTGTTTCTCCAGAAGTATGTCCCCCTATGGGGTGGTGACGCAAATGGAGTGGGATGGATGGATTGATTCTCTCAGTGGTGCTCCCATTAGTCCTTCCTACAGATCCACCTGGGTGTTCCTTCTGTTCCTGCTATGAGCGTGGCACTCGGGCAAATCAATGGAAAAAGAAAGCCTGCATGGTGCATTAAAGTATAAAGGATGTTTATTATGTAAAAAAGGGGGATAAAAAATACCAAAGTCGGTATCACAAAATATAAACAATAAAACAATAAAAACGGTTCCTATCGCACTGGGGATGCTAAGTGCTGGCTGCTTGCGCTCTCCAACCACTATCCCCTGAATTGAATGGGACGTTAGACGTCTGCGTAAGCTGGTCATGTGTCTCCGTGCACCCCCACCTCTCTCCCGCGGCGCGATCGCGTCAGGGCCCCCTCCCCGGCCGGTAATTGAGGCCGCGGCTTTGCGGCCTTCTGCAGGCCTAAGCTTCCTTCTGTGAAGGCCGCAAAGCCGCGGCCTCAATTACCAGCCCGCCGCGATTGCGGAGACACAGCACCAGGTGAGAATTACGCTACAATTGTTTTTACCTTCATGCAGAGAATTGATTCATATTTAGTGTAAAAAGTCTCCATTTTATCACAAGTTAGTCCCCCACCATCAGGAGAGAGACAACCTGACCAATACAATCATTGCTAAATAAGGGGGGGGGGCGTAGTGGGGTGTATGCTATATAGGGGGGAATAGTGGGGTGTATGCTATATAGGGGGGATAGTGGGGTGTATGGTATATAGGGGGGGGATAGTGGGGTGTATGGTATATAGGGGGGAGATAGTGGGGTGTATGGTATATAGGGGGGGATAGTGGGGTATATGGTATATAGGGGGGGGAGATAGTGAGGTGTATAATATATAGGGGAAGGAGATATTGGGGTGTATGGTACAGCAGGGCTCGACAAAATCCGGGCGCCCGGTAGCAATTGCGACAAGAAATTGTGACCTGGCACCCAGGGAAGCTTAGGCCTGCAGAAGGCCGCAATGCCGCGGGCTCAATTACCGGCAGGCACGATCCTGTGTCTCCGTGCGCTGCCGGTAATTGAAGCCGCGGCTTTGCGGCCTTCTGCAGGCCTAAGCTTCCTTCTGTGATCTGGCGCCATCTTGTGGTACAAGTAAAACATTAGTTGTAATGTGTTTTTCATTGTTTTCACTGCCATCTCCTTCCCTCTAATTAGAACCCCCAAACATTATATATATTTTTTATTCTAACACCCTAGAGAATAAAATGGCGGTTGTTGCAATACTTTCTGTCTCACCGTATTTGTGCAGCGGTCTTACAAGCGTACTTTTTTGGGGAAAAAATACACTTTTTTTAATTAAAAAATAAGACAACAGTAAAGTTAGCCTATTTTTTTTTTTTATATTGTGAAAGATAATGTTACGCCGAGTAAATTGATACCCAACATGTCACGCTTCAAAATTGCGTCCGCTCGTGGAATGGCGACAAACATTTACCCTTTAAAATCTCCATAGGCGACAATTAAAAAATTCTACAGGTTGCATGTTTTGAGTTACAGAGGAGGTCTAGGGCTATAATTATTGCTCTCACTCTACCAAACACGGTGATACCTCACATGTGTGGTTTGAATACCGTTTACATATGCGGGCGCTACTCACGTATGCGCTCCCTTCTGCGCGCAAGCTTGGTGGAACGGGTGCGTTTTTTGGCTCCTAACTTTTTTAGCTGGCTTTTTAAGCTTCCAAGCTAATTTGTCAAACCCTGTTGTAACCAATACGCTATGTGTCTGGCCTTGTTTTTATAGGCACCTCCTAGGAAGTACAGTATAGGGAGCTTACACGTCATATAAGCTCACCCTAACCGTGGTTACCCGACATTTCACCTATTGGCGGGATCAACAGTACTCAAATGTGATTCTTACCTCACGGCTAACACATTATTGGATTTAATCACTGCACACATTCACGATCTACGGGCAGCGCCAACACCCCTTCATACACCACATTTAGGTCTCAGAAGTGGTCACCCTGACTTCATTTGGATATTGATATGCTCGTTTTTACACACCAAAATGTGAGTGCATATACTATATGCTAATTAAAGTGTTTATCCAACGTCTACGCTTAGGCGCCTCTCTTCTTGTTGTTTGACTCACCTGCAGACCCTGTGTTTACATGTAAATAACAGTCATTCATATGTAAATAATGGAAGCATTCATATGTAAATAATGGAAGCATTCATATGTAAATAACAGCAACATTCATATGTAAATATCTGAGGTCGGCGGCATTCATATGTATATCATGCCCCTCTGCAGTGAGGAGATGATGTGCTGTAATCTTTAGCAACCAATCATCAAGAAGAAACCTCAGTGAGCCGTAATGTGTGCTGTAACCTCTAGCAACCAGTCAGTAAGTGGTAATGACATGCTGTAACCTCTGGCAACCAATCACAATCACTGCCTGATCTGATACAGTAAACTAATTTTAAGTCTAGCTGATATTTATTGCATGTCTCAGAGCAGGTGGAGAGCAAAATTGCATGGGGGGGGGGGGGCCCCAAGAAATGTTTTGCCCAGGGTAAAATCAACATTAAAGATGGTCCTTCCGCTCACAGAATACACAATGTGTGTGTCTTTATTAAATTCTTTTGTATTATTATAATCATTCAAACCTAATTTGTTGAGTCAGTGATGGCATCATTGTACAATTTTTCAGAAATAGATACAAATGTTCAATCGTTTATCTGTGTATGGCTAGCATTACAGGTTCACTGACAGTGTAGTGCCTGAAGCCTTTTGCTGTGTGACTTCCTCTGAGGCCTTGTTCACACGACCGAGGAACTCGTCGTAAATGACACATCGTTTTCCTTGACGAGTTCCTTGTTAGGCTTGTCGAGAATCTTGACAAGCTTTCTTTGCGTACACACTGTCAAGACAAAATCTCGTCGTTCTCAAACGCAGTGACGTACAACACGTACGACGGCACTATAAAGGGGAAGTTCGATTCCACTGGCACAACCCTTGGGGCTGCTTTTGCTAATCTCATGTTACTGCGTGTTAAGTAAAAGTTTGGTGAGAGACGATTCGCACTTTTCAGTCTGTTACAGCGTGACGAATGTGCTATCTCCATTACAAACCCTACTTTTACAGAAGGTGCGCAGCATGCGCGGGTTTCTAAGCATGCACACGAACGTGTTTCCCGTCGTAAACCAGCCCAACGAGGAAATTGAGACTCCCGACGAGGAAAAAGAGAACTTGTTCTCTTTTTTTTCTCGTCGAGTTCCACGACAGTTTTCTCGATGAAAAACATACACACGACCGTTTTCCTCTGCGAAAAAAGCTCTGCCACCAAGTTTCTTGATGGATTCTGTCGAGGAAAACGGTCGTGTGTACGAGGCCTTACTCTGCTTCAGGATCACCACCCACAAATTTCCAAGGTAAGTCTGAATCCTGGGGAAAAGGGAATAGCCGCTCCAGGTGGGAACCCAAACGAACATCCACCGCTGCAGACAACTCAGGTGCAGGCAATGCACTTAGCAAAGCAGGAACAAAAATTGTCTCTGGACAGCCGCACTCTGAACAAATTGTAGCCTTTATTAAAAGAGGGACAGCACTACAAGTCACAGCAAAGTAAAATAAAACCCAACTGCTGATGCGTTTCGCACTGAAACTAGTGCTTAGTCATAGTGCTTCGTTTCTGAATCTGCAGATCTCCTCATTTGCATATTCGTCGCGTATACAAATGGAAGCGCCACCTAGCGGCCGGCGGGAGATTGCAGCCTAAGATCCGACGGTGTAAGTCACTTACACCTGTCGGATCTAAGGGAGATCTATGCGGAACCTGATTCTATGAATCAGCCGCATAGATCCGACCGTCGGATCTCAGAGATACGACGGCGTATCAGGAGATACGCCGTCGTATCTCTATCTGAATCTACCCCAGTGAAGCTGCAATTGATGGGGGTTTTTTTCAGAATTTTTCAGTTTGTTTGTGCCCCCCCAAAAACTTTGAGCACCAGCCACCACTGGTTCAGATACAGCCTGACGATGTCCATCAAAACCATTGCTTGTAAATGTAACTTTATCTACAGTCCCACAATGTGATTACCCACAATAGAAAACAAGGTCTGTACATTTGTGGTCATTACCGTATTTTCCGGGGTATAAGACGACTTTCTGGATGCAAAAAAATGCATCCAAAGTCGGGGGTCGTCTTATACGCCGGTGACAGTCTCCGTGCTGCGAGCGTCAATGATTTAAAAGCCGCTCCTTCTTCTCAGTGTGTTCTGTGATAGGCGGAACACAAATCTTTCCAGCAGCGCCTCTGTTCTGTGTTCCTCCTATCAAAGATGCCTTCTCATCCTCAGACGAGATGAGAAGACGTCCGTGATAGGCGGAACACAGAACAGAGGCGCTGCTGGGAAATTTTTTGTTCCGCCTATCACAGGACAGTCTGAGAAGAAGGCGCGGCTTTCAAATCATTGACGCTCGCCGCACGGAGACTGTCACCGCCTGCAAGTCGATTCAGAAAAACGTGAGTGATTGCACTTTTTCGCACAGTGGGGGGCAAGTTCAGGCACAGTGGGGGGCAACTTCAGGCACAGTGGGGGCAAGTTCAGGCACAGTGGGGGGCAACTTCAGGCACAGTGGGGGCAAGTTCAGGCACAGTGGGGGCAAGTGATGGCACAGTGAGGGGCAAGTGATGGCACAGTGAGGGGCAAGTGATGGCACAGTGAGGGGCAAGTGATGGCACAGTGAGGGGCAAGTGATGGCACAGTGGGGGCATGTAATGTAATGTAATGGCACAGTGAGATTTAAAAAAGCCTGTTTCTGTCAGCGGTTCTGGCTACCCCTCAGCTTCCAGAAAGACTAGTAAGAAGGGTATATCCCAAAACCAAAATTTTTCCTGGAAAATTAGGGGGTCGTCTTATACGCCCAGTCGTCTTATACGCCGGAAAATACGGTACACATAAGTACAGTAAATACTGTATGCAGCACATTGCATTTCAGATTTCAGAGCGGCATCTCATAGAAGAAGCTGCTCGGGTTATGTTGTGGGACTATTTGTGCACAACTAGTAAATATTTTGTGGCTGCAAATATAACCTGCAGGTTTTTAATGTTTGCCTGCCATTAAAGTCAATGGGGCCCGTCGCGAACTTGCGGTTCGCGAACATTTGAGAAAGTTTGCGGTTAGCGTTCGCGAACCGCCCCGTCAGATCTTTGTTCATCACTATTCAGGTACACATTAACAGATACATGGGGAAAACACTCCACTGGTTTATATGGGGATTAGGTTACAGGGTCATTGAAGAGATCTGGCTGTCTAAGTGATGAGACGTGACAGATTGTAGTTTATACATGTGCTGCAGGGAGTGCAGAGGATTTCCTCCAAAAATACACAGGAGATGATGGGTGGCATTAGGTGTTGCTGGGAGTTTACTAGGCGTGGGAAAGCATTACACGAATGCAGAACATGGCTCTCAACGTGCAGGATATTGTGCTTCCAGAAATAAATTCAACTTTGGCAAAGTTCAGCAAAGTGTTAAATGGATTTAAAAATACCATCTTGGGTTGTTATTTCTGAATCTCACCTACACTTAATGGGATTGTCATATAGCCCCCACCCTGCTGATTGTGACAGATAGGTGTCTACCTGCCTGGGACACCAACACCCACTAATCAGCAGTTTGAAGCATCCATTCAACTGTCGTGACATGACCATGGCCGTCTTTACCATAGGACAAACAGGGGCAGCTGCCCAGGGCCCTGTCACTGTTGGGGGCCCAAAGCAACCCCCCCTTTTTTTTTTTAGGGGTCCGGAGGGCCCCAGATGGCAACACCCCTTTTTTTTATTTATTTTTAAATAAAAAAAATATATATTTTTTTAATATATTTTTATTACAGGGCCAATTTTTTTTAGGGGTCCCCAGGGGCCTGGAGGCCCCCCAGGGCCCCAGATGGCAACCCCCCTTTTTTTATTTATTTTTAAATTAAAAAAAAATATTTTTTTAATATATTTTTATTTTATTTTTTATTAAAGGGCCAATTTTTTTTTAGAGGTCTGGAGGTCCCCAGGGCCCCGGATGACATCCCCCCTTTTTTTATATAAAAAAAACTTTTTTTATATATTTCTTTATTTCTTTTATTTTTTATATATACGAAGGCATGGCAGCCCATTCAAATCAATGGGCTGCTGTGCCTGCACAAATGAGGGCCGCCAAAACACATGCATGTGAACCAGCCAGGCCCAAAATAAGCTGGAGGGGGGCCCAAAAAAAATGTTTGCCCAGGGCCCAAACCATATTAAAGACGGCCCTGGACATGACACAGTCCCATCTCAGAAAGCTGGAGGATCTTTGGATGAATAGGGTGATACAACTGTAAGGAAGTGAATTCCTGCGCTGCCTGGTGCATAAACAAGTAAGAAAGTGCGAAAATGCGAAGGCAGCGCAAATAATAAAATACAAAGTGAATAGATGGTGCTATTGCAGTCACAAATGTGTTCCCACAGTGTAACAAGAATTAATGGTTTAACCACTTCAGCCCCGGAAGAATTTACCCCCTTCCTTACCAGAGCACTTTTAGCGATTCGGCACTGCGTCGCTTTAACTGACAATTGCGCGGTCGTGCGACGTGGCACCCAAACAAAATTGACGTCCTTTTTTTCCCACAAATAGAGATTTCTTTTGGTGGTATTTGATCGCCTCTGCGTTTTTTTTTTTTGCGCTATAAACAAAAATATTTTTTACTTTTTGCTATAATAAATATCCCGAAAAAAATAATATTTTTAGTAAAAAAAAAAAAAAACGCAATAAGCGTATATTGATTGGTTTTATTGCATTTTTTTACTAGTAATGGCGGCGACCTGCGATTTTTATTGTAACCGTGACATTGCGACGGACATATCGGACACTTTTGACACATTTTTGGGACCATTCACATTTATACAGCGATTAGTGCTATAAAACTGTACTGATTACTGTGCAAATGTGACTGGCAGGGAAGGGGTTAACACTAGGGGGCTTGAAGGGGTTAAATGTATGACCTAATGTGTGATTCTAACTGTAGGGGGAGGGCACTCACAAGGGGAGGAGACTGATGTGTGTTCCTCACACACAGATCCACAGTCCTGCTGTGATTGCAGGCAATCGCGGGTGCCCGGGGCGTTCATCGCGGCCGCCAGGCATGTGTACCGGGTCACGCGCCATGACAGCGGACCGCCGCCCCCCTCCGCAGCTTTTACCTCCTCTCCCTCCCCGCAGCGTTCGCCTCCTCTCCCTCCCCGCAGCGTTCACCTCCTCTCCCTCCCCGCAGCGTTCACCTCCTCTCCCTCCCCGCAGCGTTCACCATCTCTCCCTCCCCGCAGCGTTCACCATCTCTCCCTCCCTGCAGCGTTCACCATCTCTCCCTCCCCGCAGCGTTCACCATCTCTCCCTCCCCGCAGCGTTCGCCTCCTCTCCCTCCCCGCAGCGTTCACCTCCTCTCCCTCCCCGCAGCGTTCACCATCTCTCCCTCCCTGCAGCGTTCACCATCTCTCCCTCCCCGCAGCGTTCACCATCTCTCCCTCCCCGCAGCGTTCGCCTCCTCTCCCTCCCCGCAGCGTTCACCTCCTCTCCCTCCCCGCAGCGTTCACCATCTCTCCCTCCCCGCAGCGTTCACCATCTCTCCCTCCCTGCAGCGTTCACCATCTCTCCCTCCCCGCAGCGTTCACCATCTCTCCCTCCCCGCAGCGTTCGCCTCCTCTCCCTCCCCGCAGCGTTCACCTCCTCTCCCTCCCCGCAGCGTTCACCATCTCTCCCTCCCCGCAGCGTTCACCATCTCTCCCTCCCCGCAGCGTTTGCCTCCTCTCCCTCCCCGCAGCGTTCGCCTCCTCTCCCTCCCCGCAGCGTTCACCATCTCTCCCTCCCTGCAGCATCATGTAATAAAATAGAACGGCTAATGGCTAGTGAAGGGGGTGGGGGGCTTGGGTGGCCATCAGGGTTGGCCAACCAGGGGGGGTTTGTCTGGCCGCCCACATTGGAGAAACCTGTCAGTGGGCCAGACTGGATGAAGTCCAGGGCCAAATTTTTGTCCCAGTCCAGCCCTGGGTGGAGAGTGAAAGGCTGATTGGGAAATGCAGACACATAGGGCCAGATTCACAAAGAGTTACACCGGCGTATCAGTAGATACGCCGACGTAACTCCGAATCTAAGCCCGTCGTATGTTGCGCCGTCGTATCTTAGGGTGCAAGATTTACGCTGACCGCTAGGTGGCGCTTCCATTGCGGTCGGCGTAGAATATGCAAATGAGTCGTTACGCCGATTCACGAACGTACGCTTGCCCGTCGCAGTAAATTTACGCCGTTTCCGTAAGAGATACGCGGCGTAAAGATAAACATGCCCCCTAGGTGCCGTATCCTATGTTAAGTATGGCCGTCGTTCCTGCGTCAAAATTTTGGAATTTAACGTCGTTTGCGTAACTCGTCCGTGAATAGGGCTGGACGTCAATTACGTTCAGATCGAAACCAATGACGTCCTTGCGACGTCATTTAGCGCAATGCACGTCGGGAAATTTAAGGGACGGCGCATGCGCAGTACGTTCGGCGCGGGAACGCGCCTAATTTAAATGATCCTCGCCCCCTACCCGGATCATTTGAATTAGGCGGGCTTGCGCCGGGGAATTTACGCTACGCCGCCGGAACTTTACAGGCAAGTGCTTTGTGAATCAAGCACTTGCCCGTAAAACTTGCGGCGGCGTAACGTAAATGCGATAAACGTTACGCCGCCGCAGATCTACGTGAATCTGGCCCCCAATGTAGATAAATGTGATCCAGGGCTTCAGGTTGTATTGTATACATGGGGGGTTTTCATTCGTACACAATGTAGTAACGTCTCTCTGTATACAGTGGTTTGTCACATTGTAATGTTTGCTGCTTCTTCTGATTTTCAGAAATGTTTTCTCCTTTATATGTAATCACAGCAGTAAACATTTTTCCCCACAGATCTGCCAAGTGGCATCGGACATCTGAATTTACTTGCGGTAAGACATAATTAAACTCTGCAGATGTCAAGAAGACAAACAGCTCTGTAACTCCGAAACTGGATAATCAGTGGCAGTTTACTCCGTCCTTCTAGAATTGTATTTATATTAACTGCTTGCCGACCACCGCACGACGATATACGTCGACAGCATGGCACAGACAGGCAGAAGGACATATATATACGAAGCTGGCATTGTGCACGTGCGCGTGCCGCCGCAAACTCCGTGACTCTGACCGCGGGTCCCGGTCGGAGTTACAATGCTGATGTAAACAAGCATTTCCCCAGTCTTCTTGTAATCGGCGATCACTGTCCTGTCACACAAAGCCCACCCCCCCTACAGTTAGAAGCACTCCCTAGGACACACTTAACCCCTACAGCGCCACCTAGTGGTTAACCCCTTCACTGCCAGTGTAATTTTCACAGTAATCAGTGCATTTTTATAGCACTGCTGCTGTATAAATGACAATGGTCCCAAAAATGTGTCAAAAGTCTCCGATATGTCCGCCATAATGTCGCAGTCACAATAAAAATCGCTGATCGGCGGCATTACTAGTAAAAAAAAAAAATTATTAATAAAAATATCATAAATCTATCCCCTATTTTGTAAACGCTATAACTTTTGTGCAACCCGATCAATAAACGCTTATTGCGATTTTTTTTTTACCAAAAATATGTAGAGGAATACGTATCGGCCTAAACTGAGGGAAAAAAATGTTTTATATATTTTTGGGGGATATTTATTATAGCAAAACTTAAAAAATATTGCATTTTATTCAAAATTGTCGCTCTATTTTTGTTTATAGCGCAAAAACTAAAAACCGCAGAGGTGATCAAATACCACCGAAAGAAAGCTCTATTTGTGGGGAAAAAAAGGACGTCAATTTTGTTTGGGAGCCACGTCGCACGACTGCGCAATTGTTAGTTAAAGCGACGCAGTGCCGAATTGCAAAAAGTGACCTGGTCTTTGACCAGCAAAATGGTCCAGGGCTTAAGTGGTTAGTAAACTCAGGACCCTGCATTCACTATATCTGGTCTCCCACAGTAAACAGAACATAGACATGCAATTATTTTGGTAAATATAAACTGCTAAATACCTTTTCTCATCAGCAGTACAGTGTATATAGCTGTCTCGTGGCTTCTATCAGTGTCTGGTTAAAGCTTGTAGGAGGAGTTTTCATTCTACTCTGACTGTCCTATGAGGTTGCATGACCCCTGACTGGACAGTGCTGATCACATGCACCCTCCCAAGAATAAAATAAAAAACACTGAAGGAAGTTATGCACTCACTGTATTTCTGGCAGGATGGCAAGCTTCAAGCAGTGCCAAAGCTTGCTGATGCCCCCAGTAAAGGCAAGTTTAAAACAACAACCAGCACTTTCACTGAGACCTGTATTTACCACCCCCAGACTGAACAACAGCCAAAACATTTTTCTGGGGGACAGTCAATATCTATATATTGACTTAGCTGGCAATTTTTGGAAATAACTAAAAGGGACACCTTGAAGGAATTAAGAAAAAAAATGCCCCCTGCCTAACACATGGGCCATGGCCAAACACTGGCATGGCCAATAACATGAGTGTGTGACTTCATGGCATGTGGCCTCCAGTGTGGCACCTTTTCCCTTTGTATGGTTTAGACCAGAGGTCTTCAAACTTTCTAAACAAAGGGTGAGTTTACTGTCCTCCAGGATTTGGGGAGCCAGAATGTGGTCAGTGTGAGTAGAAAATGCCCCAGCCTCAGTGTCTCATTGTTGGTATTTCTATGAAGAGTAATGCCCCATCATTGGTATCAGTGGAAGGAATAATGCCCCATCACTGGTATCAGTGGAAGAAATATTGCCCATCGTCGGTCTCTGTTGGAGGAATAGTACCCCACCATTGGTGTCAGTGGGAGGAATGGTGCCCCATAATTGGTGCCAGTGAATGGAAGAGTGCCCAATCATGGATGTCAGTGGAAGGAAGTGTGCCCCATCATTGGTATCAGTGGGAGGAAGAGTACCCCATCATTGGTGTCAATGGTAGGAATAGTGCCCCATCATTAGTATTAGTGGGAGGAAGAGTGCCCCATCATTGGTGTCAGTGGGAGGAAGAGTGACCCATCATTGGTGTCAGTGGGAGGAATAGTGACCCATCATTGGAGTCAGTGGGAGGAATAGTGACCCATCATTGGAGTCAGTGGGAGGAATAGTGACCCATCATTGGTGTCAGTGGGAGGAATAGTGACCCATCATTGGTGTCAGTGGGAGGAAGAGTGACCCATCATTGGAGTCAGTGGGAGGAATAGTGACCCATCATTGGAGTCAGTGGGAGGAATAGTGCCCAATATTTGGTATCAGTGAGAGGAAGAGTGCCCCATCATTAGTATTAGTGGGGGGAATAGTGCTCCATCATTGGTGACAGTTGGAGGAATAGTGTCCCATCATTAGTATCAGTGGGGGGGAAGAATGCCCCATCATTGGTGACAGTTGGAGGAATAGTGTCCCATCATTAGTATCAGTGGGGGGAAGAATGCCCCATCATTGGTGACAGTTGGAGGAATAGTGTCCTATCATTAGTATTAGTGGGGTGGGGAAATGCCCCATCATTGGTGACAGTTGGAGGAATAGTGTCCCATCATTAGTATCAGTGGGGGGAATAGTGCCCCATCATTGGTGACAGTTGGAGGAATAGTGTCCCATCATTAGTATTAGTGGGGGGAAGAATGCCCCAGCCATCATTGGTGACAGTTGGAGGAATAGTGTCCCAAAGGACCAGAAAAAGGCAAGCAATGGGCCGTATCCAGCCCCTGGGCCGCAGTTTAAAGACCACTGGTTTAGACAAAACGTCTCCTTAATCACAAGTTCTACATCCTGTATTTTAAGCCCCGTCAGAGTGAGAAATTATTCTCAGCCATCTAGAATCTTCTCGGCCCCCACTATTTCCATCACAACCTATTACAGTTGGGGATTTTCCTCTCTACAATACGCAGCTCATCCTAATTGTTTATTTGCTCTGTCTTGGGTCCGTCTTCTCGGATGTATGAATGAGAACCACAAAAATGTCCTCCTGACTCAAAAGTGCAGATGGTAAGAAGGATGTGCTGACTTCGGACAATTCAACACTTTACAATAATTACGCTCACAGCTCTCAGGAGCAGCTTTGTTACAGAATCGGAGTGCGTGGGCAAGTTCATGAGCCTTAGCGTGAGTACGGGGTTAAATTTCCATTCCATCTGTGACAAATTCTAGGTGCTTACCAGTCACCAACACCGTTGTAGGATCTCATATTCAAAGCCAAACTCCAAGAAAAAAAAGTGAAAAAAAAAAATATGTGAACTGCTTTACCTGCACATATTTACCTGGCTCCCACCATCCCTGTGCTGTGCTCATTATGAGGGGCTCCCGCCATCCCTGTGCTGTGCTCATTATGAGGGGCTCCCACCATCCCTGTGCTGTGCTCATTATGAGGGGCTCCCGCCATCCCTGTGCTGTGCTCATTATGAGGGGCTCCCGCCATCCCTTTGCTGTGCTCATTATAAGGGGCTCCCGCCATCCCTGTGCTGTGCTCATTATGAGGGGCTCCCGCCATCCCTGTGCTGTGCTCATTATAAGGGGCTCCCGCCATCCCTGTGCTGTGCTTATTATGAGGGGTTCCCGCCATCCCTGTGCTGTGCTCATTATGAGGGGCTCCCGCCATCCCTGTGCTGTGCTCATTATGAGGGGCTCCCATCATCGCTGTGCTGTGCTCATTATGAGGGGCTCCCGCCATCCCTGTGCTGTGCTCATTATGAGGGGCTCCCGCCATCCCTGTGCTGTGCTCATTATGAGGGGCTCCCACCATCCCTGCGCTGTGCTCATTATGAGGGGCTCCCACCATCCCTGTGCTGTGCTCATTATGAGGGTCTCCCGCCATCCCTGTGCTGCGCTCATTATGAGGGGCTCCCACCATCCTGCTCATTATGAGGGGCTCCCGCCATCCCTGTGCTGTGCTCATTATGAGGGGCTCCCGCCATCCCTGTGCTGTGCTCATTATGAGGGGCTCCCGCCATCCCTGTGCTGTGCTCATTATAAGGGGCTCCCGCCATCCCTGTGCTGTGCTTATTATGAGGGGTTCCCGCCATCCCTGTGCTGTGCTCATTATGAGGGGCTCCCGCCATCCCTGTGCTGTGCTCATTATGAGGGGCTCCCATCATCGCTGTGCTGTGCTCATTATGAGGGGCTCCCGCCATCCCTGTGCTGTGCTCATTATGAGGGGCTCCCGCCATCCCTGTGCTGTGCTCATTATGAGGGGCTCCCACCATCCCTGCGCTGTGCTCATTATGAGGGGCTCCCACCATCCCTGTGCTGTGCTCATTATGAGGGGCTCCCGCCATCCCTGTGCTGCGCTCATTATGAGGGGCTCCCACCATCCTGCTCATTATGAGGGGCTCCCGCCATCCCTGTGCTGTGCTCATTATGAGGGGCTCCCGCCAGGGCCGGAGCTATGATGGGACCGGGTGGTACCATGGGTACCAGGCGGCACTTTTAGGGGGGCAGCATTCTGCCGCCCACCAGACAGCCCACTCCGCTGCCTGTGAGGACACTCACAGCCGGAGGGGAGCAGTCTGCGAGTGAGAAAGGCAGGCGCCGCTCCCTCTGAGGAACCTGTTGTGCCGAGAATGGTTGCCCTTTGGAATCTGTTCCCCCTAGCTCTCGGCTCCCATCGGAACTTTGCCTCTCCAGCCCTCTGCATTGCCGCTCCCTCCTACTCTACCCACAAATTCTTATGATCCTAATACCGCCCCGTCGCCGTGCGCATCCCCGGTACAATGTTTAAAATAATGGCAGATTGGATAGCAGCATTTGCCCCCGGGAGACAGCCTGTGTACAGGATATATTTATGCCTATGTGGTTCGGATGACTTTGACTATTTTCCTCTCTTGTCCATCCTGAAGAAGCCTCACGACGAAACGCGTAGACGCACAGGAGACATTTTTGATACCTGACATCTTGTATGGTTTTCTTTTTAATGTTGTTTTATGTAACTACTTTGTAATAAAATTATATATTTTTTGCTATTCCTGTCTGTGTTGCCTATAAAGTCCGACCATTGGTTGCTTTCCTTAAGCAATTTTGTCTTTATCACATGAATAGAGCCATGACAGGTCCTCTTTATACATGTATAGAGCCATGACGTGATTTTTTTGGGGGGGGGGCAGCATTTCATTCTTGGTCCCAGGCAGCACAATGTCTTGGGTAGGCACTGGCTCCCGCTGAGCTGGCAGCTGACAGGGCGGTCCCCGCACACTGTGCAGGGACCGCCCTGTGTTTCCTCCGCTCTCCCCTATGGGGGATCGGATGAACACGGACCGTATGTCCGTGTTCATCCGATCCGGCAGACGGAAGAAAAATAGGATTTTCTTCCGTCCGCAAATGCGGATCTTTGCGGAGGCGGACAATTACGGGTGTCAGCGGATGGTCATCCGCTGACACCCGTAATCACATAGGGACCCATGTATGTCCCGTTTTCATCTGCAACGGACGGATGAAAATGCGGACATACGGTCCGTACGTGTGAAAGGGCCCTAACAGTGAGTGGGAGCAAGTGCTTTGTGAATCCAGCGCTTGCCTCTGTGTGCTGCGCCAGCGTAGCGTAAAAGAGATACGCTACGGCGGCATAAATATGCGCCGATGTCTGTGAATCCGGGCCATACTGTATAGGGGAAATTAGTGGATTTTAGATGGGATGAGATAAAGGGGAATGGGCATGTTCAGATTGGCCTGACTAGTCATGGTCAGATAAAGAGTTTAGATAAGCATGGTATAGATGTTTCCGGAGGTGACACATTCCTAATGCCGCGTACACACCATCACTTTATGTGATGAAAAAAAATGACGTTTTTAAAAACGTCACTTTAATTGACTGTGTGTGGGGGAAAACGTCGTTTTATGTCTTGTAAAAAACGACCCAAAAAAATTGAAGCATGCTTCAATTTTATGTGTCGTTTTTCAAAAGTGCACTTTTTACTTCACAGAAATTGACCGTGTGTAGCAAAAAACGTCGTTTTCTAAGACGTTTTTTCATCCACGCATGCCCAGAAGCTACTTATGAAGCAAGCTTCAATGGTAAAACGTGGTGAACGTAACCTCACTTTGCAAGAACATTGTGAGAAAAACGATGGTGTGTAGGCAACTTCGTCTTTGAAAATTGAAGTTTCAAAAACGTCATTTTTTACTTCACAGAAAGTGTCGTTTTTTTTCATCACATAAAGTGATGGTGTGTATGCGGCATAAGGGTTGGTCTGCAGGGATTCTGGTTTTCTAAATACGTTGTCCCACTTGAGGGGGGGGGGGGACTTTTGGCCTAGAGGGCAAGCAAAAGCAACTGGCCCTTTCATAGCAGAGACATCATTATTTGGGCTAAGGGAAGAGTACCACAGTGGTTGGTGGCCATTGTAAAAGCTGGGTGTCATCTTAGAGAGCAGCTTTATTGTGACACCTTTTCACATATATTTTCAAAATGGGATGAACTGTAAATAAGAAGAAGGTACTTTATGAGCTGAACAACATGACTCTGCTCTGTGAAAACTGTGGACTCATCTAAATAAAATACTAGAAAACACCATGACATCATTACAAACACGCCTTATCATTCAGCTTCCTTTAACCACTTCAGCCCCGGACCATTTGTCAGCTTAAAAACCGGAGGTCTTTTTGCGATTCCGCACTGCGTCGCTTTAACTGACATTTGCGCGGTCGTGCGAGGTGGCTCCCAAACAATATTGACGTCCTTTTTTTCCCACAAATAGAGTTTTCTTTTGGTGGTATTTGATCACCTCTGCTGTTTTTATTTTTTGCGCTATAAATTTAAAAAAAAAGGGCGACAATTTTGAAAAAAAAGCAATATTTTTTACTTTTTGCTATAATAAATATCCTCAAAAAATATATAAAAAAACATTTTTTTCCTCAGTTTAGGCCGATACGTATTCTTCTACATATTTTGGTTAAAAAGATCGCAATAAGCGTTTATTGATCGGTTTGCGAAAAAGTTATATAGCCTGATTCAGAAAGCACTTACGCCGACGTATCTTCTGATACGCCGCGTAAGTGCACTGATGCGCCGTCGTATCTATGCGCCTGATTCTTGAAATAAGATACGCCTGAATTTTGGCTCCATCCGACCGACGTAAGTCTCCTACGCCGTCGTATCTTGGGCGGATATTTTTACGCTGGCCGCAAGGGGCGCTTCTATTGATTTACGTGTCGAATATGCAAATGACCGAGATACGCCGATTCACGAACGTACTTGCGCCCGTCGCAGTAGTATATGCCGTTTACGTAAGGCGTACGTCCGGCGTAAAGTTATTCCACCTATAGGAGGCGCATCCCATGCAAAGGTACGGACGACGGAACAGCTGTCAGATTTTACGTTGTTTACGTAAGTCGTACGTGAATGGGGTTGGGCGTAGGTTACGTTCACGTCGTAGGCATTGAGCCGTCGTAACTTAGGGAGTATATGCGACATGATTCTGAGCATGCGCCGTTCGTTCGGCCCTTCATTTACATAGGGTCACGGTTAATTTAAATGTATCACGCCCACTACCTTCCTACTTTAAATTAGGCGGGCTTACGCCGGCCAATTTACGTTACGCTGGCGCAACGTAGGGAGCGAGTGCTTTGTGAATACTGCACTTGCCTCTCAGAGTTACGTCGGTGTAGCGCATATGAGATGCGCTACGCCGGCACAAAGATGCGCCGATCTACGTGAAACCGGCTAATAGCGTCTACAAAATAGGGGATAGTTTTATGGCATTTTTATTAATAATTTTTTTTTTTACTAGTAATGCCGCCGAACAGAGATTTTTATCGTGACTGCGACATTATGGAGGACACATCGGACACTTTTGACACATTTTTGGGACCATTGTCATTTTTACAGCGATCAGTGCTATAAAAATGTACTGATTACTGTGAAAATGACACTGGCTGTGAAGGGGTTAACCACTAGGTGGTGCTGTAGGGGTTAAGTGTGCCCTAGTGAGTGATTCTTACTGTAGGGGGGATGGGCTACACGTGACAAGACAGTGATCACCGCTTCTGATTACAGAAAGCAGTGATTAGTGTTATTGTCACTAGGGCGAGCGGGGAGATGCTTGTTTACATCAGCATCTCCCCACTCTTACTCACTGTGAGACGATCGCGGGTATCCCCGCAGCGATCGAGTACGCAGGACCCGCGGTCAGGTTCACGGAGTCCACAATGCCGCGATCTTAAATGGGACGTACAGGTACATCCTTCTGCCTGTCCGAGCCATGCTGTCGACGTATATCGTCGTGCGCTGGTCGGCAAGCAGTTAATAAGTGAGTACAATTTCACAGTTTTGAATTCTTCCAGTACTGCCTTTCTTTGCAGCTTTATGCAATCAATCCTATATCATCCTATATCATCTCGGAGCTGGAAAGGAAGACTTACCTCTGTTAGGCGTTGTGATCAGAGGTCTAAACAAGGAGCATAAAAAACAATCAAGTACACAGCAATTTGTGGGCGAGATCGCACCTATTCACAAGCGGGGATGCCAACCTGCGGGTCCGACGGAGTCAATGTCCTCTGGCCACCAGCGATCGCTCCAGAGACAGGCAGAGCGGCGATCTGCCAGTGTAAACAGATCCCCATTCTGTCAGGGCAGGAGAGAGAGAGATCGTCTGTTCCTAGTGATCTCTCTCCTCCTCCAGTCAGCCCAGCCCCCATACAGTTAGAAATACCTCCCAGGGCACACACTTAAAGTGGTTGTAAACCCTTTGGGAGAACTTAGGCCCCGTACACACGAGAGGATCCATCCGCTGAGATTTGAATCTGAGATTTGGTTTCAGCGGATAGATCCCCTGGTGTGTACGTTCCAGCGGATATTTATCCGCAGAGATTTCCGATTTCCAGCAGATAAAAATTTGTTAGCATGCTAACAAATCTATCCGCTGGAATCGGCTCCAGCAGATCGATCCGGTGGTCTGTAGAGACTCACCGGATCGATCCGTCCGAACCCCTCCCTCGCATGCGTCGTAATGATTCGACGCATGCGTGGAATTGCTTATATGACAGCGTCGTGCACGTCGCCGCGTCATCATCGCGGCGACGGCGCGACACGTCACCGCGGTGTCAATTCAGCGCGGATTTCGATCCGATGGTGAGTACACTCCATCGGATCAAAATCCTCTGAGGATTTATCCGCGGATACGGTCCGGCGGACCGTATCCGCGGATCAATCCTATCGTGTGTACCAGGCCTCACACCTACAGGTAAGCCTAGATTAAGGTGCTTGCAATATCTCCGAGACCCACACGGTCTTGGAGATATTTGCAATTTCCCAAAGGGACACCTTCAACGGTGCATGCGCCGTCTTAAAAGGGCACATTAAAAATGTGTGGGAATGATGTCACGCGACTCCGGCCAGTCACTGAGCCGGAGTTCGCGGCCCCCGGAAGAAGAGGGGTGAAGAATGGATGCTCGCTGCCACGGAGAAGATGGTGAAATCGCGGGCTTCTCCTGCAGGTAAGTGTGACATAATTAGCTACTATGCGATGCATAAGGCCTCGTACACACGATAGGTTAACCAGAGGACAACGGTCTGAAGGACCGTTGTCCTAGGACCTATGAAGCTGACTGATGGTCCATCGCGCCTACACACCATCGGTTAAAAAAACCGATCGTTTCAGAACGCTGTGACGTAAAACACAACAACGTGCTGAAAAAAACGAAGTTCAATGCTTCTAAGCATGCGTCGACTTGATTCTGAGCATGCATGGATTTTTAACCAATGGTTGTGTGTACTAACGATCGGTTTTGACCTATCGGTTAGCAATCCATCGGTTAAATTTTAAAGCAAGCTGACATTTTTTTATCCGAAGGTTAAATAACCTATGGGGCCCACACACGATCGGTTTGGACCGATGAAAACGGTCCTTCAGACCGTTGTCCTCTGGCTAACCTATTGTTTTTTACTAGTAATGGCGGCAATCAGTGACTCTCTGACCGTCGCCGCCGCCCGCTTCACAGCCTGTCAAGTCTAAAGCCCTGTACACACAATCAGTTTGTCCTACATTGGGGGTGAGAATGCCCTCTACATTGGGGGTGAGACAATGTAGAAGGCATTCTCACCCCCAATGTAGAGGGCATTTTCACCCCCAATGTAGAGGGCATTCTTACCCCCAATGTAGAGGGCATTCTCACCACCAATGTAGAGGGCATTCTCACCACCAATGTAGAGGGCATTCTCACCACCAATGTAGAGGGCATTCTCACCACCAATGTAGAGGGCATTCTCACCCCCAATGTAGAGGGCATTCTCACCACCAATGTAGAGGGCATTCTCACCCCCAATGTAGAGGGCATTCTCACCCCCAATGTAGAGGGCATTCTCACCACCAATGTAAAGGGCATTCTCACCACCAATGTAAAGGGCATTCTCACCACCAATGTAGAGGGCATTCTCACCCCCAATGTAGAGGGCATTCTCACCCCCAATGTAGAGGGCATTCTCCGTGATCACCAATGTAAATGGCATTCTTCTGACTGATCGGTGAATTCCTTTTATCAGGGTTTACTAAGACCTGAAAATGATTTTGAGGCAAAAAATGTTGAGAAAGTCTGTCTTATTGTGTTATGTATGATACAAAAGATTGCATCACATATTTTAGAGTCACTAAAGACAGTAGAAAATCGATTAGCTAAGCTGAATATTTTCTTTGATTAGCGTAGACAGAGTTACTTCTCGACAAAGAGAAACCTGAGGCTTAGAACTTGTATACACAAGCACCAAAGAGGGAAGCTTGAAAAGCATTCTTCTTTTTATTTAACTCTATTTGCTGAGATTTTACATACTGTAATGCCGCGTACACACGATCTGTCATGATCGAAGTAAAAATCTGGCACTTAGGCCTCATTCAGACAGGCATACTTAAAGTGGAGTTCCACCCATTTTTTTATGTTTGTCTGTGCTGCATGCTCTAATCTCATAGTGTTCAGAATGGACAATTTTTATTTAATTTGTTGCTTGTAAATACCTTTATTTTGTAGTCCTTCATTACTTCCTCCTCCTTATTTGCCTAGGCTATTTGCAAGGGTTTCTGGGATAGGCATCATGTTTCCCAGTAGTCCTTGCAAAAACCTGACTGAAACCTATTACATTGCTTGTGCACTGAGCATGTGCGAGATCTGCAAAGCTGAAATCCAGGAAGTCATACAGTCTGGCTTCATGATGCCCACACTTAAGATGGCCACGGTCTATTTCTAGATTATAAACTATTTAAATGCTGTAACAACCTAACAAAACGGACCTTAGTTTACAGACTAACTTTACTAGAATACATTAAGCTTGTGTATTACAGGGGTATTTATATTTAAAAAGTGAAATTGTGGGTGGAACTCCCCTTTAAAGGAGTTGTAAAGGAAAACATTTGTTTGCCTAAAATTTATGTCTGCAAGGTAGACAGACAGAATAGTGTAATGATTCTGTTAAAAAACGAGTAAATACCTATTAACCACTTAAGGACCGCCGCATGTACATATACGTCAGCAAAATGGCACAGGCAGGCACATGTACGTATATATACGTGCTCTGCTTGACGTGACTAGTAAACACACACAAAGTAAACCCTAACTCCTACAGCGCCCCCTGTGGTTAACTCCCAAACTGCAAACTGTCATTTTCACAATAAAGAATGCAATTTAAATGCATTTTTTGCTGTGAAAATGACAATTGTCCCAAAAATGTGTCAAAATTGTCCGAAGTGTCCGCCATAATGTCGCAGTCACGAAAAAAATCGCTGATCGCCGCCATTAGTAGTAAAAAAATAAAAATAAAATAAAAATGCAAAAAAACTATCCCCTATTTTGTAAACACTATAAATTTTGCGCAAACCAACCGATAAACGATTATTGCGATTTTTTTTACCAAAAATAGGTAGAAGAATACGTATCGGCCTAAACTGAGGAAAAAAAAATGTTATATATGTTTTTGGGGGATATTTATTATAGCAAAAAGTAAAAAATATAGCATTTTTTTCAAAATTGTCGCTCTATTTTTGTTTATAGCGCAAAAAATAAAAACCGCAGAGGTGATCAAATACCACCAAAAGAAAGCTCTATTTGTGGGGAAAAAAAGACGCCAATTTTGTTTGGGAGCCACGTCGCACGACCGCGCAATTGTCTGTTAAAGCGACGCAGTCCCGAACTGTAAAAACCCCTTGGGTCTTTAGGCAGCATTTTGGTCCGGGGCTTAAGTGGTTAAATTCCTTCATCTATATCACCTCCGGCGTTCTAGTTTCTGTTCTCTCATTCACTTCCTGGTTTTCATCGCTCGTTCATGTAAGAACTACATTTCCCAGTATGCATTGCGGCACACCCAGTAATTCACACCTCCTTGAAGTCTCTAACACGTAGAGAGCGTCCTGCCGCACAGATGTAGTTCCCAGGAGGGGGCGAGCACGTTACTGACCACCGCAGTAAAGCCTCCCTTCATGGTGGTGAGTAACAATCAGACAAGCAGGAAGTGAACAGAACAGAGAAGAAATAGAGCAACTTCTGAGCAAAAACGAACAATGAGGAAGTGAAAAGAGGAATGTCTGCAGGTAAAGGATGCTTATTATGAAAAAAAAAAAATTCCTTTACAACCCCTTTAAAGCAGAACTATAGGCAAGACCTTTTTTTTTGGCTGGAGCAAGGGAGGGTAATAACTCATGTCAGATTTTTTTTTATTTAGATTTTTTTTGCCATTGGGGAGCTTTCCCTTCGCTTCCTGTCCCATAGCAAAACACGAAGTGAGAAGAAATCCCCACAAATTAAGAGAATTCTTTGGGGCCCCTCAGGTCACCAGAACTAGTGTCCCCATTTGAAGATTTCCCCTCTATTACTTTTCTGGGGACAACCCAAAATGTGTGATTTTCTTTCACTTTCACTTTCAATGATAATGGTAGACAGGACAACTAGAGAGGGTGAATCTCCATAATGGGGGCACAGACAGCCATAAAAATGAACAAGCATTCTAATCCCTCTCCACTTGCCTTTAATTGCACTTTAACTACTTAAGGACCGGAGGGATTTCCCCCCTTAATGACCAGGCCATTGTTTGCGATACGGCACTACGCCGCTTTAACTGACTATTGCGCAGTTGTGCAATGTTGTACTCAAACAAAATTGATGTCCTTTTTTTTCCCCAATAGGTGCTATTTGATCACCTCTGCGGTTTTTCATTTTTTGCGTTATAAACAAAAAAAGACCGACAATTTTGAAAAAAAAAATACAATATTTTTTACTTTTTTCCTATAATAAATATCTCCCAAAAAATAATTATAATAATTTCTTCACCAGTTTAGGCCAAAATGTATTCTTCTGCATATTTTTGGTAAAAAAAAATCCAATAGGAGTATATTGATTGGTTTGCGCAAACGTTTTAGCATCTACAAAATAGGGGATAGATTTTTTTTCTTTTTTATTACTAATGGCGATTTTTAGTGGGACTGCGACATTGCGGCAGACAGATCGGACACTTTTGACACTTTTTTAGGATCATTGACATTTATACAGTGATCAGAGCCACTTAAAATTGTATAAATGTCACTGGCAGGCAAGGCATAAACACTAGGGGGCGATCAAGGGGATAAATGTGTCCTAGGGAGGTGTTTCTAACTGTGGGGGGATGGGACTGACAGGGAGTAGAGAGAGATCGCTGTTAATGATCACTAGGAACAGCTGATCTCTCTCTACTTCCCTGACAGAACTGGGATCTGTCTGTTTACTTTGACAGATCCCCGTTCTGTCTCTGTGAGGAGTGATCGCAGGTGGCCGGTGGACATCACGGCTTCGGGGACGCATGCGCGCCTTCGGCTTCGACATCACGGCTTCGGGGACGCATGCGCGCCTGCTACAGCCTTTTTTTAAAGAGTCAACGTACAATAATGTCGATTCGCGCAGCCGTGCCAACCTGCTGCAGTACAACTGCGGTGGGTGGTCGGCAAGTAGTTAATTCTGAATGACAATTACTCGGTCATACAACACTGTACCCAAATTATATTTTTATCATTTTTCCCCACAAATAGAGCTTTCTTTTGGTGGTATTTGATCATCTCTGCGATTTTTTTTTTTTTTTGCGCTATAAACAAAAATAGACAAAAAAAATGAAAAAAAACACAATATTTTTTACTTGTTGTTATAATAATATCCCAATAAAAAAAAAAAAAAAAGTTTTTTTCCTCAGTTTAGGCCGATACGTATTCTTTTACATATTTTTGAATCACAAAAATCACAATAAGCGTTTATTGATTGCGCCTACAAAAGCTTACTTATAGCGCCTACAAAATAGGGGATAGATTTATGATTTTTTTTTATTTTTTACTAGTAATGGTGGCGATCTGCGATTGTTTTGTCAGGCCTGCGATATTGCGGCGGACATATCGGACACTTTTGACACCATTCACATTTTTATACAGCGATCAGTGCTATAAAAATGCACTTATTACTGTATAAATGTGACTGGCAGAGAAGGGGTTAACACTAGGGGGTGAGGAAGGGGTTAAATGTATTCCCTGGGTGTGATTCTTACTGTGGGGGGAGGGGAACTGACTGGGGGAGGTGACCGATGCTGTGTCCCTATGTACAAGGGACACAGCATCGGTCTCCTCTCTCCCTGACAGGACGTGGAGCTCTGTGTTTACACACAGAGCTCCACGTCCCTGCTGTCACTGCCGATCGCGGGTACCGGGCGGGCATCGCCGCCGCCAGGCACGCGCATCGGCATCACAGTTTTCCCCGCTGCGCTCCCCCACCGGCGCACGCGGGGAATGCAAATAAAAGGACGTCCACCCGGCAGTTGAGAGCCGGGATGTGGACGTCTTTCGTCTACAGCGCGGGTCTCAAGTGGTTAATGTTTTTTTTTTTCTAAAATGAAACAGTTGACGGGTCTGATGTCTTCCAATTAATAATTCTGCTTTGTGCAGTAGAATAGCAAGCTTAAAGGGGTTGTAAAGGTACAATTTTTTTCCCTAAACAGCTTCCTTTACCTTAGTAACTACAGGAGAGTCAGGGCGCCCACTAACACACAGCTCCTTTCTCTATCTGCAATGTAGAGAGCGTCCTGACTCTCCTGTAGTCCAAGGGAGGGGGTGAGCACGACACTCCACACCAGGGAGAAGGCCTTGCATTACTGTGTGGAGTTACAGACAGAAGAACAGGAAGTGAGGATTTCTCAGAAGAAATAAGGACATTTAAAAGCAAAATGGAAGGATGAGGTAAGTGAAGGAGGACTGCACTAAGGTAAAGGAAGCTATTTAGGAAAAAAATAATTTACCTTTACAACCCCTTTAAGCCTCGTACACACAATCGGATTTTCCGCAGACAAAGCCTCTGACTTTTGTCCGAAGGGCGTTGGCCAAAAACTTGTCTTGCATATAAACGGCACACACGAACATAGTTACGTGCTACATGGTTGTTCAGCTCTATAGCGCCACCCTTTAGGCACCTTCTGCTAATGTTGTGTTTGGTGAGCATTGCTTCCGAGCATGCGTGTTTGTACTTTGGACTTTTGTCCACACGTTCGGAAAATCCGACAACAAACCGTTGTCGGCGGGAACATTTTAAAGCATGCCATCCAACATTTGTCCACGGAAAATCTGACAACAATTGTCCGATGGAGCGTACAAACGGTCAGATTTTCCGCCAACAGCCTGTCATCACACAATTCCCTTCGGAAAATCCGATCGTGTGTACGAGGCTTAAGGTTTTTCCCGATCGATCAGTGGCTAAAACGTATTCATTTATAAAAACAGATCTTTTTGACTTGGGAATATTTGTAAACAATGTGGCCTTTGTACTGAACAGTTTGGGAGACCTCTGTCCTAGACAATCAACTCCCCGTCAGGCTAATCTCCATTGCAGTGACTACAATAATACCATCTGAAAGTCTTTGTTAAAGAGAAGGGATTCCCTGAAATTCTATCCTCGGGCAAATACTGTGTAAGGTGTTTGTAGCTTTACAGTTCTATTGACACAGCTTGGGGAAGATCACAGCTTGGAATGTTTATACCTCAATCATCTTTTTCCTGTTTTATACATGAAGTGTCCAAAAGGAGACAACAGCCAGTGATAGGAGTCCAGGGAAAGACCAGAGGAGACGGCTATCCGTTTATCTTTCCCAGGTTCTTCACCTCCTCTCACACAATATAGAGGCCATTAAATAAACACAATGTTTGCCTGCTCGCATTATCTCCTAGTGGGGAGCTAAACATTTACATTGATGCTATTCCAATGGCTTCTGAAGCATCTCAAACACCAACATCACTAAAGTAATTAAAGGGGTTGTAAAAGTAAATGCTTTTTCATCTTAATGCATCCTATGCATTAAGGTGAAAAAACATCCGACGGTACCGCCCCCCCCCCCCCCGAACCCCCGTTTTACTTACCTGACCCCTCGAAAGTCCCACGCGCGTCCACGTGATCCTCTTCGGTTTCCAGCCTGGCCGTTGTTTGGCTAGGCTGGACGGATTGATAGCAGCGCAGCCATTGGCTGGCACTGCTGTCAATCACAGTGGATGACGCAGCGTGCCGGGGGGCAGGGCCGAGTGATACAGTCGGCGGCTATGCCCGCCGCTGTATCACGGGAGCGCGCTCGCAAAAGCTTTCCACCATGCGAGCTTGCATGAAGGTGGAAAGCTTTTGCGAGGAGGAGCCGAGAAAGCCGCCGAGGGACCCCAGAAGACCGGATTCGGGGACACTCTGTGCAAAACGAGCTGCACAGTGGAGGTAAGTATAATATGTTTGTTATTTTTTTTTAAAAATCTGCCTTTAGTGTTCCTTTAAGATGTGGGAAATGAATGAGATACCAACGCAAAAGCAAATTGAGTTTGCAGTTTTGAATTTGCATGGTGGATTGGTTTGATCGCCATTAATGCGTAATTCTAGCCATTGCCATACGTTATATGTAGTTACAGTGCCTGGAAAAAGTACCCCTGGAAATTCCCCCTTGAATTTTTCCACATTTTGTCATGTTACAACCAAAAATGTAAATGTATTTAATTGGGATTTTATGTGATAGACCAACACAAAGTGGAAGGAAAATGATAAATTGTTTTCAATTTTCTTACAAATAAATATCTGGATAGTGTGGCGTACATTTGTATTCAATACTTTGTAGAACCACCATTCACTGCAATTACAGCTACAAGTCTTTATTGTTGATGTCTCTACCAGCTTTGTACATCTAGAGAGTGACAGTTTTGTCAGATTGGGTGGAGAGTGTCTGTGAACAGCAAATCTCAAGTCTTGCCATAGTTTCTCAATTGGATTGAGGTCTGGACTTTGACTGGACCATTCTAACACATGACAATGCTTTGATCTAATCAAATTTTCAGCTTCCAGCGGCATCGGCCAGGTACAGCACGTCATATACATACATAGTTACATTGGCCCAAGCTGCACCAATATATCTATGTATAACATGCCGATGCCTGGAATTATTCTTTATATGGGCCCAGATTCAAGTAGAATCGCGCAATATTTGCGTGGGCAAAGAGCAAATTTTTTTCTCTGCGCCCACGCAAATATTGCGCTTTGCCCGCGATTCACGGAGCAGTTTCTCCGTAAATTGCGCGGGCAATATGCTAAGCAGCCGGGCGCAAGGCTGCCTAATGTAAATGATCCCGCCGGGGGCGGGAATCATTTAAATTAGGCGCGCTCCCGCGCCGAGCGAACAGCGCATGCTCCGTCGGGAAACTTTCCCGACGTGCATTGCGGCAAATGACGTCGCAAGGACGTCATTTGCTTGTAAGTGAACGTGAATGGCGTCCAGCGCCATTCACGGTTCACTTACGTAAACGACGTGAAATTTGAACGTCGCGAGCGGGAGGCGCAGCTATACTTTAGCATTGGCTGCGCCTGCTATTAGCAGGAGCAGCCTTATGCTAAAGGCGCCGTACGGAAACTCCGTACCTTGCGTGAGAAGGGCCCGCGCAACTTTTGTGAATCGGTGGTAGTATGCAATTTGCATACTACACGCCGATCACAAAGGCCGCGCCCCCTAGCGGCCAACGCAAGAATGCAGCCTGGGATGTGAAGGCATAAGGAGGCTTATGTTTGTCACATCCTAGGCTGCATTCGGTGTAACAAGGTTCCTGAATCAGGAGCACTCGTTACACCGGAGCAAGTAAGCACTTGCGCCGCGCAACTATGGTTGCGCGGGCGCAAGTGCTTCTTGAATCTGGGCCAGTGTATGTAAACCTGAAAACTATTTTTCATTTTGTTTGACATCATGCCTCAATTTATATAGTTTTTATAAATTTGTTGCAAAGTTTCTTAGCTGGAGATCATGCCAGTAGCAGCACTTTCTGTTGCAGGTTGACAATACAAGCGACTGCCTCGTAATTAGCAGCAACGTTGCTAGCCTGCCATGTGTGGGTCTTTAGTTGGCCATTAAAATGCCTATTAAGTCAGCACATGCCGTCTGCACACTTAAATTTCAACATAATAAAAAATAAAAAATGTAATTGTTCTGTAAAATTGCCACTTTTATGGCCAGATTTAGTGTAAGCTTGACAAATGTAAGTATGCAATTAAGGTCTTAACAGGAGTTCATCTTTTAAAAGAAGGATCATTGATCACCTAAAAATACACAGCTTGCCGAACCCAAAGCAGCATGCCTTTAATGAGGGCAGATCATGTCAGACTTATTTGATTGAATTGTTGACTATATTACCAATATTTTGGACCAGGGTGGTGCTGTGGACATATATCTTGATTTTAGAAAGGCATTTGATACAGTTCCACATAAAAATATTTCTAAATGTAAAATAATACACTTAGGGAAAAAGACTGCCCTGAGAGAGTACAACATTGGGGGTACAGCAGTGGTTCTCAACCTGGGGGTCAAATGATGATTTGCCAGGGGTCACCAAATGCTGGGCTGTTCCCGCCAGCGCTGTCGCTGGTCCTAACCCCCCGCCAGGGCTGCCGCTGGTCCCAACTCCCCGCCAGCACTGCAACTCGTCCCAACTCCCCGCCAGCACTGCAACTCGTCCCAACTCCCCGGAGTAAGAGAATAAAAATAGAGAATACATAGAAGGGAGAGGAAACGGGGGGGGGGGGGGGGGGGCAAAGAAAAAGGGAGAAAAAGAATAAGAGCTTTTTTTTTTTTTATATATATGAAAGGGTGAATGGGTTTGGGAAGATAGTAGAAGTATGTGAATGTGATTGTAGAATTTTTTGAAAAAAAGGACGGGAATAAGGAAATTAAGGTCCTTTATAAACACACAGGAGACAAAGTAAATGTATGTTTTAATGAATTTTGTATTACTGTAAACATTTTTTATAAATTAATAAAGAGAAATTGAAAACAAGAATAAGAGAAAAGAACAAGAAAGGCGGCTAGAGATAGAGAATGGGGAAAAAAGCAAGAAATTAGGATAGAGAGAGAAAAAACTTAAAGGAGAACAAAAGAGAAAGAGCCTTTTTCTGCTGTCACTTTTCTATGTATCTAAGTGTAATTCCTGCCTAACCATCTATTTGTAAAAATGTCCTCTCCCTTCTTCTGCTACCTATCCTGCCTACCCTGTTTAAAAAAGGACTATATCCCTAAGGTCACACGATCCCTAAGCTCCCCTGTGTCAGTAAGCAGCCAGTTACACCGGATTGAAGTGGGCTGAAAAAAAGGTTAGTATACAGATAATTTTTTTATAGCGTAGGCAGCTTAGAATAGTTAGGTTAGTCAGGAATTCCACTTTAAAGTCCAAGCATGTCAGATATGAAAGTCACCTATAAAAAGGTGGCTAAAAATGTCTCCTGAACAATAGTAGTGCACATGCTTGCCTGCAGGCGCATAGCTGTATATCTGCAGTTTCAGATCATCTAAGGCAGGGGTCCAAGACCACCGGGCCGCGGCCCACTACCGAGTCATGGCCTCTTTGCACCCAGGTCGCAGGTGCAACAGGGGGCGGGCGGCATGAGAGAGCCAGGCCGGTGGGCGGCAGGAGAGCCAGAGAGGCGGGCGTGTGAATGAGGGAAGCAGGTGGGCGGATGAGAGAAGCGAGCGGTCGTGCAGAAATGACATCTTCTCTCTCCGTCCACCCCATCACCGATTTTCTGCCCTCACAGCATGGGCCTCTTCAATGTGGGAGGTGCATCAGGGAGCAGAGAGTTGACATCTCTCTCTGCTCGCCACGGATCACCGCTCTCCTGCCGCCACTTAGAACCGACCACTGCACAGAGGACTGCCTCTGTGCTAAATGGACCAGTGCTGTCACCAATACAGTGACAATCCACATCTGGTGGCACTGGCAGGCGATGTTGCAAGTGACAATCCACATCTGGTGGCACTGGCAGGCGACGTGGCAAGTGACAATCCACATCTGGTGGCAGGTGACGTGGCAAGTGACAATCCACATCTGGTGACAGACGACATGGCAAGTGACAATCCACATCTGGTGGCAGGCGACATGGCAAGTGACAATCCACATCTGGTGGCAGACGACATGGAAAGTGACTATCCATATTTGGTGGCAGGCAGCATGGCAAGTTGCATCTGGTGGCAGGTGACATGGCAAGTGACAATCCACATCTGGTGGCAGGCGATGTGCCAAGTGACAAGCTGCATATGGTAGCAGGTGACGTGGCAAGTGCCAAGCTGCATCTGGTGGCAGGCGACGTGGCAAGTGACAATCTATATATGGTGTCAGGCAACAGTGGCAAGTGACACGCTCAGGGCTCCCACTCATTCTGCATTATGATGAGTTGAACTATTTAATTTTACAATGTAATAATATAAAAAATATGCTTCAATCATCCTGACACCATATCACCATGGTGCTGGGATGATTGAAGCGCTAACACCAGCCATCGCCCTGACAAATTGCCCACGAAAAATCGCTTACCCCCACGTGCCACCCCCCACCCACCCTTGGACCTTGGCACAATTGTCTTCCTTGCAGCCGGTCCCCAGTGCCAAAAAGGTTCAGGGCCGATGATCTAATTGACTGTGTGTCTGACATGAGATTTGGTGATGTCACTACTGTGCTGCTCACTGTTCTACTTGCTGGAGAGAAAGTTGCACCAGAGGACCTGCAGTGCAAGAATCTTCCTACTTCTGCTTCAATCATTCTGTGGATCTGTGATTCCTTCATCTGTCCTGCTGCCTCTTCCATATTCTTAGCACAACCAGTCAGGGTGGTAGTAGCTCTGAGTAAACATCGCTCCCTACCAAGATGGCCATCTCCACAAAAAAGACACAGTGCAGAACCAACATGGTATGTCATTAGTGGGGATACAACTAACTGCAGACAACAGAAGACGATATACAATACTGACATCTATTCTTTTGCCTTTTGTGGGCCCGACATCTACTGTTCACGTCTTTTAAGTAAAAAAAAAAAGACAAAAATTGCTATGCTGAAAATAAACTCTACATTCACTTTAAATGAATCCTTTTTTGTGCCCACGGGTGTCATTTAAGGATAGATTTGCATACTTGTTTTAGCATGTTAATTGTGTATGTGTGATAATGTAAATTATACTTTTACTGAGTAGGTCTAGCTACCAGCAGACATGCAGAATTAGGAGATGTTTACTGTAAATGATCTTCAAAGGCTTCCTAGGGCAGTGCAGAGTCTTGTTTTCTTAAACCCGGCATAACACCAGCCTACTGTGTAATCTCAACTGTTCCCTATGTTTGTGTTGCTGCTCTACCTCTTAAAATGATAATGTACGTATGTGCTTAGGATCTGTTCATCTCACCTGCACACACTGACTTCCTGTGAATAAACCCAGAGCATATGGGGAATAAAAATAAATTAAGTGCACTAAGCTGACCACACATGTAGAACGTCAGGATTCTGACATGGAGCCGTTTGACCAAGTGATCAAAATCCTGAAAAACTCTACTTTGACAGCTCGACAAAAGAGCTAAAGTCTTTTTCCTGCTTGTCCTTCATGTGACTAAACAGACCATTCACTGATTGACCATTGACCAGATTAGGCTATTTTAGATCTAATGTGCTGAGAATTCAGCTTGTCATAGATGGGTCAATCTCTTCCTTAGATGGATGAATAAGGAGTAGGGATGAGCCGAACACCCCCGCGTTCGGGTCGCACCAGAACCTTCGAACGGACCGACCGTTCGCGCGAACATTTAGACGTCTATGGGACTCGAACGTTCGAATTCAAAAGTGCTCATTTAAAGCCTAATATGCAAGTTAATGTCGTAAAACGTCTTTGAGAACCCGGGTCTTGCCCCCAGGGAACATGTATCAATGGAAAAAAAATTCCTTTAAATATCGTACCTGCTGGGTGTCCATAGTATGCCTGTGAAGTGGCACATGTTTAGAACTGTCCCTGCACAAAATGAGATTACCATAGGAAAAAAGTAATTTAAAACTGCTTGCGGCTTTAATGTAATATCTGGTCCCTGCAATATGGATGAAAATCATTGAGAAAAATAACACAGACAGTACACACACCACGTAGCTTTAGGTGCACACTGCAGAGGACACAGGCAGTACACACACCATGTAGCTTTAGGTGCACACTGCAGAGGACACAGGCAGTACACCACGTGAGAATACTGCAGCTAGCACAATCACCTGCCTGCCTGTCAGTAAATTAGAAAGAGCGGATCTAGCTAAACTATACAGTGTATAAATATATATACAACACCTGGGATGCATATATATCCTCTACACACTGTAACTTTAACTGACTAGCCTGCCTGCCTGCTATATTTACCTGCTAAAAATGACACTCTCTCTCTCTCTTAACCACCGCAACACACTACACAAGGCCCGACCTGCAGGCGGCCTTTTATAGTGTAGGGCGTGTACTAAACCCCCTGGCTTTGGCCAATTATGGCTCTCCGTTTTTTGCAAGCTGTGATTGGTCAAGCATGCGGGTCATAGTGCATGCTTGGCCATTCATCAGCCAGCAATGCACTACGATGTCGCAGTGAATTATGGGCTGTGAAACACCACTTGAATTTGGCGCGAACGGCCCAAAACTTTCGTAATTCGACGAACGATCGAACATGAGTTCGACTCGAATATGAAGCTCATCCCTAATAACGAGACATCTGCTCCTGCCTTAAAGTGCCATTACCCATAATGTAGTGTATGAATTTTTCAGTGAATGTAGGAGCGTACATGCAGAGACTTTCATTGAGGGTCTTGTTATTGGCTCATAGGATGGCCCTAAAGGATCAAATATCTCAAAATTCATCTTGCTCTATGGCAGCATTCTCCTCCTAAACTTTCTTATCTACTGCAACTCCCTCTCCATTGGCCTACCTCTAGGCAGGCTCTCACCTTTCAGTCTATCCTGTTGCTGCCAGACTCATTCACCTTGTTTTAAATTGTCGTACAAATATATATTTGAAATCAAATCTTTATTATTTTTTGGCAACAACATGGTGTGGGAGGATTTCTGCCAGTCAGAGGCTGTGTCACGCCCCCTAATAAGAGGGAGGTGAAGCCTCCACCAATCTGCATGTAATATCCCACCCCCGTTGTGTTTAGCCAGTTAGTGGGCATGGATCAGAAGGGAAGGAGTGGGCTGTCATTTTCAACTGTGTATACTCCCACAAGTGTGACTCTATAGTCACATTGACTGCTCAGATGTGATAGGGAGGAAATGCTCAGCATAGAAACACACTGAAAAACGAGCATGTGCAGAGCTGTCAACACTGCTCTGGAAAGTTTCCTGACTGCAATGGTGACATGGACAGAAGGGGGGGGGGGGTAGAGAACAGCAAGATTAACCAGTTTTTTTTGCAGAATACAGAAAACAAAACCCATAGGGGTTTATTTACTAAAATTGGAGAGTGCAAAATTTGGTGCAGCTGTGCATGACAGCCAATCAGCTTCTAACTTCAGCTTGTTCAATTAAGCTTTGGCAATAAAACCTGGAAGCTGAAAACCTGGTTTCTATGCAGAGCTGCACCTGATTTTGCATGCTCCAGTTTTAGTAAATCAACCATATAGTGACTATGAACAGCATGTACAGTAATACGCCATTTATTGATAGTTTTTTTTTTATTTTTTATGATGTGGGATTAGTGACACTTAAATAGAATACACAAATATAAAAATGTTTCAGGCAGTTTCTAAAAAATTGTTTTGCCAGAAGAGATATTCCTGACACTCAGAAAAGTAGAAAGACTCTGTGTGCTGGCGAACTGGCAGCTGCTGTAAGACAATGACTGCCAGTGATCATCAGTGATATTCCAATCTGTAGTGAAACCTGGATTATTTTTAGCCTGTATCATATTTAAAAAGAGTGGCTGACACCTTTGCAACATTAGAGAGCAAACGTGATATTCTCTCTAATTCTAATGCCGCGTACACACGATAATTTTTCGGCATGAAAAAACGTTGTTTTTAAAAAATGTAATATCAAATGATGGTGTGTGGGCTTCACATCATTTTTCTGGTTCTGAAAATCGACAAAAATAAAAATTCGAACATGCTGCATTTTTTAACGTCGTTTTTCGGCTTGTAAAATATAATCGTGTATGGGCTAAAACGATGTTAAACGCATTCTCAGAAGCAAGTTATGAGACGGGAGCGCTCGTTCTGGTAAAACTACCGTTCATAATGGAGTAAGCACATTCATCACGCTGTAACAGACAAAAAAACGCGAATCGTCTTTTACTAACATGGAATCAGCTAAAGCAGCCCAAAGGCGAATAGAACTTCCCCTTTAGAGTGCCGTCGTACGTGTTGTACGTAACAGCGCTTTGCTAGAGGACAAATGCATACACAAAAAAAAAATGGGTACGTATGGAAGAAATATTAAGTAGGACACAATTAAATAGAAATGTATGGATACCACCGAAAATGAGGGAATTGACCACGAACACACATAACATAACAAGGAACGTATTTAGAATATGGGACACAATATTTAGACGGGAAAAATGGGAGTATAACTCTCCATTAATCCCATTAGCAGGCACAAATTTGTTTCCACCAGGTAATGGAACACGTTTTGGAAAGCACCTAGGGGAGAAAAAATTAAAAGATATTGTTACACGGGGAAAAATTTAACTAAGACAAGAGATAAAAATAGGGGAAGGGGAACAAAGTATGAGTGAATGGGAGTATTTGCAGTTAAAACACTTTGTGAGTACACTACCACAACCAATTAGGGAAGATAAGACACTATACCCAATAGAAAAAATATGCAGTATGGATAAGCCCCTGACACACGGTATATCAAAGGCATACGGGATATTAACAGAACTTGAGACTCAGGAAGTACTGCCCTTTTTAGAAAAATGGGAAAGCGATATCGGTAAAAAAATTGATAAAACACAAATGATAGGTGCAGTATATAATCATGCCGCGGACATTACCACCATAGAAGCAAACTATAAATGTACGGTGCAATGGCACCTGACCCCATCAAGAATGAGTAAGATTCACCCAAGAAATTCAGAGCTATGCTGGAGAAACTGTAAACAAAAAGGAACAACTCTACATATATGGTGGGACTGCCCGAGAATGCAGGAATATTGGAAAGAAATCTTGGAATATACTGTAGAAATAACAGGGGAGAGGATTCCCTGTAGCCCGCTGCCCTGTTTGTTTCATGGAACTGAAAAAACAAAAAAACAATATGGAACAACTCTGGTCCCAGTGTTGTTAAATGCAGCTAAGGCTCTGATCCCAAAAAATTGGCTACATCCAAAGAGGCCATCAATTAAAGAGTGGATAGAAAGGGTGGAATATATAGAAGAGATGGAGTATCTTGCCTGCAGAGAGACAGGAGAAGAGGACAAATACAGGGTGGTTTGGGAAAAATGGAAAGTGTTTAAATCCTCAGAAAAGTTCGCCCAGGGAATGACAGAAGCAGATAGCTGAGAAACCATAAAGAAGATCGCATGGCACACAGATCTGGGGGGGGGGGGGACTAATTATGTTAAACTAGCAAGGAATGCAGTTAGACTTGTTAAGCGGGAAAAGATTAATTAATAGTTTAAAAATGTCAAATCTGTAATGGTAAAAAAAAAAAAAAAAAAAAGAACTTAAACATATGAAAAGGAAAAAATCCACGAATGATGCGAAGCCGCAAGAGAGACGCTATGGGCGGGCGAACCGTGAGCTAGCCTCTCGGCTATATGTGAGCAGAGTCTGACGTGAAAAAAAAAAAAAACAGCGCTTTGCTAGATCATTTTTAAAAAACGATGGTGTGTGGACAACGTCGTTTTAATGGTGAAGTTGGAAAAACATTGTTTTTTCAACATGCTGAAAAACAATGGTTTTCTTTTCATGCTGAAAAATGATCGTGTGTACGCGGCATAAGAAGCTCTAATGACTATCATTAGCAATCCAACAATGCTAATCACTGTCCAAAAGTTTGTCCCATGTCCACTTCCTGATAGTACAGTTAGTGCATGTACGTGAAAGGTGTTTTTTGTTATGTGTACAATTTCCATTTACTGCAGGCTGAACAAAGCTAAGTACGAAAAGTCAACATCAACTCCCACTGCATTCCCCGTATAAAAAACAGACTAGAATTAAGGCTGCAATAGAGCACAGAAAGAAGCCGAACGTCGGTGCGCAGGCGCCGTATTGCGCCGACTCGCCGTTCGGCTTCTTTCGGCAACTCATGACGCTCCTCATGCGACGGGGGGAGGTTGTTTTTGTCATCACGTCAATCACCTGCTGGATAGGAATGCCCACTCCCGTGGGAGGCCCTACCCGGATCCGGGGAAGAACAGCTGTACGAGGTATGTACAGCAAAAAAAATAAAACTAACGGCATACTGTCAATGTAGAGAGTGAGCTGGATGTAATGTTAGAAAATAGTTTTTAGGGTGAACCCCCGCTTTAAACACTGATGTGAACCAAAAATATTAAAAGATAAATAAATGATTAAAGCTGCAACTATTTCAAGAGTGTACTGATATCACCATATAGTGCTGAATTAATAAAGTAATAATGCGCTAAAATCAACCTTCCAATATTACATAAACTTATACAAATTCCAATGGCATTAAAACAATGGGTGTACAATTAAATTACAGCCATGAAAGTCCAATATGTGAACAACTATTCACCACCACCAATTAGTGGGTGTACTGCTCACCTGTACAATTTAATTCTACCGGATCCGCTGCCTACGTCCCACTTGAGAGCGTTTCCCTAACTTCCTATTTACTCAATGCTGCAGGAAGTGAGAACAATCTCTTCTCTTGTTGGAGAGCCTCAGATTAGGCGACCCGTCAGAATTAGTAACGGAAGTGACGTACTGAGGTAAGGATTTTCTGTCTACCCATTTGCGGCCTGATATCATGCATGCACAAGCCACATCTATGTTATATTATACTTTATTGTTTTTGTGTAATATATGTATGATGCATTATTAATTTTTGTTGTTTTTTCTCTAATTTACACCTAAAGTTGGATAATCATTGTTCCTATAAATACAATAAAAGGGCCTTTTGTGTCCAGTCCTGAAGAAGCCTTATTGGCGAAACTGTTGAAAATATGGACGCCACATCAATCTGTATATGAATATAGTAGTTCGTCGTCATCTGTTAGGTAGTAAGTATATACCTACAACTTTGAATGATCTGTAACCATTACTTTTAGAATGTTATTATCAATAAATATTTTTCCATTTTTTTACATATTGCCTTCTGAGTGAGTTTTCGTAGTTAGGACCCTTAAAATCCCATATCCTGTACTTTACTTATTCTCTAATTTAGGGATGTTGGTGCCATATAACTGATGATTATCTTTATGCTGGTCTCTGCCCACTTCATTTGACTATGGTGTAGCAAGATGGCGGTGACGGAACATCACTTCCGTTACTAATTCTGACGGGTCGCCTAAACTGAGGCTCTTCAACAAGAGAAGAGATTGTTCTCACTTCCTGCACAGTAACAATACACCGAAAAGGGGGCAAGCAGACATCTTGTTACACCCACCAGCAGGGGCGGACTGACAACTCATGGGGCCCCCCCGGGCAATAGAAGATTATGGGGCCCCTGAGCTTACAGATGACCACCACGCCAGGAGGCAGTGCAGAGGCGGGGCAGCTAAAATCTCAGGATTTTCACATCAAAAGAATGTCGTTTCGGACATATCAGGGACTGATGTAAAAAAACATAGATTTTTACATACTGTCCCTGGTTTTACTGAGCCTGGCAACCCTGATGGGGCCCCCTAGCGGCATGGGGCCCTCGGCAGTGCCCGAGTGACTCAATGGTCAGTCTGCCCCTGCCCACCAGTGTTTTGCATATCACAGTTTTTAACAGGAAACTGAGCTTATAAGGTGAAATACAGGATTTACAAATCGGACGGACTGTTTACATGTTAAATTTTAAAAGCAGCGGCAAACCGGCTGACCTCACCAGTTTGCTTATATGGAAGAACACCGCTGCTTTTAAAATTCAAACAGAAAATAGTTTGTCGGATTTCCAAATACTGCTCTGTTTCCTGTTAAAAATAACTGTGAAATGCAAAAACACTGGTGGGTGCAACAAGATGTCCGCTTGCCCTCTTCTCAGTGTATCGTTACAATGGAGAAGTTCAGGGTGTATGTAGCAAGATGGCAACGGCGGAACAACACTTCTGTTACCAATTCTGGCGGGTCACCATATCTGACGGAACACCTCCCCTGACTTCCAGTTTGGTCATGAGAACAGGAAGTCAAGAGAAATCTCCACAGTAGGAACACAACAATAAAAACGTGACTGAGGTTCTGACTGTTCCAACACTATCCAGACTTTGCCTTGGCTCTACCAGATGCTTTTTGTGGAGTTCTGCTTTAAAGGGGTTGTAAAGGTAAATGTTTTTTCACCTTAAAGTGGTTGTAAACCCACTTTTTTCACTTTTGCCTACAGGTAAGCCTATAATAAGGCTTACCTGTAGGTATAAAGAATATCTCCTAAACCTGTACGGTTTAGGAAATATTCCCCTCG
Source organism: Rana temporaria (assembly GCF_905171775.1). Classification (NCBI taxonomy): domain Eukaryota; kingdom Metazoa; phylum Chordata; class Amphibia; order Anura; family Ranidae; genus Rana; species Rana temporaria. The sequence goes on from NC_053490.1 coordinate 55,617,580, forward strand.
CAATGCGCCGCTGATTGCAGCGGCGAATGCGCAGGGGGGATCCTCGGCTGAATGGCCGGCCCCGCCGACCCATGCCGGAAAGGAAATCTCCCACACGCATTCGCGGGAGTGACGTCATCGCCGCTCCAGCCAATCACAGCGCTGGAGCGGCGATACCCGGAAGACCCACCGAGGCTCGGCTCGGCGTGGACCAGGTAAGTTACCTACCTCGTTCCGAGGTAAGTATTTCATAATGAGCTAATATGCGGTGCATATTAGCTCATTATGGCTTTTTCCTTGCAGGTGTAAAAAAAATGATATGCGGGTTTACAACCGCTTTAATGCATCCTATGCATTAGGGTGAAAACCCCCCCCCCCCTGAACCCCCGTTTTACTTACCTGACCCCTCGAAAGTCCCGCGCGCGTCCATGTGATCCTCTTTGGTTCCCAGCCTGGCCGTTGATTGGCTAGGCTGGACAGATTGATAGCAGCGCAGCCATTGGCTGGCGCTGCTGTCAATCACAGCGGATGACGTGGCGCGCCGGGGGGCGGGCCGAGTGATACAGTCGGCGGCTATGCCCGCCGCTGTATCATGGGAGCGCGCTCGCAAAAGCTTTCCACCATGCGAGCTCGCTCGCATGAAGGTGGAAAGCTTTTGCGAGGAGGAGCCAAGACAGCCGCAGAGGGACCCCAGAAGACAGGGTTAGGGGACACTCTGTGCAAAACGAGCTGCACAGTGGAGGTAAGTATAACATGTTTGTTATTTAAAAAAAAATATATTTGCCTTAAGTAAATCTTTAATCACTGTCTGGAGAATTATACAAGCAGTATTTATTTTTAGGAAAGGCAAGGATTCCCAATGTACTGTGGAGGAAGTTTCATAATAAAGCCATACCCAGAATGCTTTAAAAGCATGCAAGACGTGACTTGTACTACCTGTACAATGCAGGTGAGGTAGAACTGCAGCGTCAGCAAAAAAAAAAAAAATCATTTGTAAAGCCTATAGATCCTTGTGTATAATAATAATATGAAAGTAAAAGTGTGCATGTTTGTTGTGGATGGGATCCAGCACTTTTATGTTTACTGTATGACTCACTCCAATATATCTTGGCAAACTGTGATCACTCTCTGCTCTCTAGAGAGATTATTATCTTAACACGATTTATGCTAATTCAAAGCGGCATGGGGAGAAACTACATAGAAGTTCACACTGTAACTCTGGGAGCAGGAGAATTAGACCGTCCAAACCCTAAGGGGCTGTTCTCATAAATGGCAGTGAGAACAGACTCTCATGTGAAAACTCCGCTCGTGTCAATATTTAGAAACAACTCGATTCAACGCTCTACAGTAAACACGTCATATTAAGCTGGCCATAGACGGTTCGAATCGATTCCAACCATGTATGGGCAGGCTGAATCTACCCAAGTTAATTGATCAATCAAATTGGGTATAACCAGCCTGCTGGATTTTACATGCGATTATTGCTAGCGGCCATTATATCTGTGTTTTCCCGGCGGGGACAGCTTCCCCCGCTAGGAGAACACAATTGTTCAGTGGGAGGGATTCCCCTGTCAACATTGGCCCGGATTCAGTAACAATTGCGCTTTTTTTACGGAGGCGCAGGGCAACGTTTTTGCCCTGCGCCCCCGCAATTTTTTTGTGCTGTCCTCGATTCACGGAGCAGAAGCTCCGTAAATTGCGCGGGCGCGCCGGCAAAATGCCCGGCGTAAGCGCGCGCAATTTAAATGATCCCGTAGGGGGCGGGAATCATTTAAATTAGGCGCGTTCCCGCGCCGATCGTAGAGCGCATGCTCCGTCGGGAAACTCTCCCGACGTGCATTGCGGCAAATGACGTCGCAAGGACGTCATTTGCTTCAAAGTGAACGTGAATGGCGTCCAGCGCCATTCACGATTCACTTACGCAAAATACGTAAATTTCAAATTTCGTGACGCGGGAACGACGGGTATACGTATCATTGGCTGCCCCTGCTAATAGCAGGGGCAGCCTTACGCAAAAACCGCCGTACGGAAACAACGTAAATTGCGTACGCAGGGCTCGCGCAACGTTGTGAATCTGTGTTAGTATGCAATTTGCATACTATACGCTGAGCACAACGGGAACGCCACCTAGCGGCCATCGCAAGAATGCAGCCTAAGATATGCGGGCATAAGAGCCTTATGCCGCGCATATCTTAGGCTGCAGTCGGCGTAACAAGGTTCCTGAATCAGGAGCATTCGTTACGCTGGTGCAAGTAAGCAATTGCGCTGTGTAACCTATGGTTACACAAGCGCAATTGCTTCTTGAATCCAGGCCACTGTTTGTGCTGATGAGGAATCGAGTGAATTTCTGGTTGCAGGAAAGAAATTTGTGCCGTCTTTGGCCGGCCTTAGGCTATGGCCGATCGGTATTTCTGTCTTTTCAATGTGAGCCGTAGGAGCATTTGTGCTGAGGTTTAATGGCCTTAGCTTATTTAAATCATTCCCAGTGAAGCTGTCAGGAACTTCATGTTAGCTGAGAGATTGCGCTTATTTTCTTGCGCGTGCGCATAAATGTGCACATGCATGTACAATGGCGTGTATGTGGACACACAGGCACATCTACCACAGATATGAACCCGAGGCCTGCTTGGGATCATTGCTGGAAGGTCTTTTCAGCTTGTATCTGTTATCCTTGATCCTGAATCCTGCTTGAGTCTTTTTCTCAGTGGCGGCCCGACCATTAAGAGCGCACAGGCGCTGCTCCCTCTATCACGCCACCTCCCCTATATGTATCATTGATAGATTCATGCATACCACAGTGGCTGTATTTGATGGCACGGTGGCTGCATTTGATGGCACGGTGGCTGCATTTGATGGCACAGTGGTTGTAGTTAATGGGCACAGTGGCTGCATTTGATGATCACAGTGGCTGCATTTGATGGCACAGTGGCTGCAATTGATGGCACTGTGGCTGCAATTGATGGCACATTGGCTGCATTTGATGGGCACAGTGGCTGCATTTGATGGTACCGTGAGGCTGCATTTGATGGGCACAGTGGCTACATTTGATGGCGCAGTGGCTGCATTTGCTGGCACAGTGGCTGCATTTGATGGGCACAGTGGCTGCATTTGATGGGCACAGTGGCTGCAATTGATGATCACAGTGGCTGCAATTGATGATCACAGTGGCTGCAATTGATGATTACAGTGGCTGCATTTTATGTGTTTTTTTCAGTATTTTTCAGTTTGTTTGTGCCCCTCCAAAAACAATTGGAGCACCAGCCGCCACTGCTGTTGCTTACCTGGCTTTCGTCTGACCTGGGTTACCCCTGCCTCATGTCTGCTGCTACCTATATGAAAGGTTGACTCTTGGCCAAGATTTTGCCTATTAACTCTGTAGCTCTTGCCTGTACGTTGACCACTGCTGCTTGTCTCTGACCTTGATACTGCTTGTGATTTGTTGCCTTTCTCTGCCCGACTGTAACAGAACTTGTGATCCCATGCTGTTCTCTATTGGTCTGGGTGAAGTCATGGTGCCCGCATTGCTGAAATTCTGTTTACCTGATACCAGCACGCTCAAGTTCCAAGTCCGCTGTTCCAGCTTACTGGCACCTGCACCCTTCCACTGCCCTGGCAGTTCCTGTCTCAACTTACAGGGGTGATCGCATGGGAATTGTGCAAGAGGCCCCCCTCATCATCTTGAGCTTTTCATACAAGTATGTGACAGGTGCAGTGCAGAGCATTACAGAAAAAATGGCCTTAAGAGCCCTTTCACACTGGTGCGTTTTTGCCGCAAAAATAACGCTATTAAAACGCTCCAAAAACGCCCCTCTCCATTGAAATGAATTGAAAACGTTGTAAAAACGCGGTAAAATCGCGGTGTTTTACCGCTATTTTAACGCTCCGCTATAGGCGTTTCCAGTGTGAAAGGGGTCTAAAGCTCTGGAATCTGAGTGTTTGTGAGTACACTGGAAGCCAATGATTTGGACAGCCCTGGGAGCATGACAGAGTGACGACTGGAGGAAGTAAAAGGAAATCCTCCAATATGGACACCTGTTCTGGTGACATCTATCTAATAGCAGATTACCTTTCCTTTTGGAGTGATTTCTACTCACTTCCTCTTGTGTTTGCTGGACAGGAAGTAAAGGGAAATCACCCCAGCAGAACACAGAGGGCAAAAGAAAAAAAATGAACTGTTTTAACAAGTAAACAAATATAGTTTTGACTTTAGGGAAACTTTAAAGTATAACTAAAGGCAAAAAAATGTTGGTGACAACCAGGGATTCTCTCACTTTGGATGGATTTCCTCGTATGTCCTGTTTTGGCTTTGGGGCAGGAAATGAATGGAAATCTCCGTAAGTTTTAAAAACCTGACAGTGGCTATAACTCTCCTTTACCCTATCCAACATGAAATTTTTGCCTATAGTTCTACTTTAAGGGTCCCTCCAAATTTACAACTGAATTATACAGAGATCACACCCACTGTTTTGTCTCCTTAAACTGGATACACACTAGAAGGAAATCTGAATTTTCGTATAGTGTGTACACAACTGTCAACATCCAAATCAGACTTTCCAAATGAAATCTCCAAAGGGACAAACTTCAAAACTTTTCTCGTACGTGAACAGAGCGGGCTATTTTTGTGTAGTGTGTACTGTTTTTGTACGGTTTTTATATGAGAAAAATCTGATACGGAAGACTGCGCATGATCAGAAACAATAAAAAAAAAGCCTTTGTCTCACAAGAGTTTTCGTACATTAACCACTTCCATACCAGGCACTTACGCACCTTCCCGCCCAAGCCAATTTTCAGCTTTCAGCACTGTCGCACTTTGAATGGCAATTGCGCGGTCATGCTACACTGTACCCAAACAAAATTGGCGTCCTTTTTTCCCCACAAATAGAGCTTTCTTTTGGTGGTATTTGATCACCTCTGCGATTTTTTTTTTGCGCAACAACTAAAAAAATAAGTTTTTATTTTTTTCTGTTAATTTTTTTGTAAATAAGTAAGTTTTCTCTTTCAATTACGGGCACTGATATGGCGGCACTGATGAGATGGCACTGATGGACATCGATGAGGTAGTACTGACGGGCACAGATGAGGTGGCACTGATTGGCGGCGCTGGAATGCGGCACTGATGGGTACACATAAGTGGCACTGATGGGCACACATAGGCGGCACTGATGGGCACACATAGGCGGCACTGATGGGCACACATATAATGATGAGCACTCATGGGTGGCACTGATGGGCATTCATGGGCGGCACTGGGCACTCATAGGCGGCACAGATGGGCACTCATGGGCGGCACTTATGGATACTTATGGGTGGCACAGATGGGCACTGATAGGTGGGCACTGGGGGGTGGCACTGATGGACAATGTGGGGTGGCACTGATGGACACTGTGGGGTGGCACTGATGGACACTGTGGAGTGGCACTGATTTACCCATGTTGCCAGTCAGTGCCCATTTGTGGGCACTGATTGGCATCTTTTTTTTTTTTCAGACTTTTTTTTTTTTTTTTCCTGGTGGTCCAGTATGGCGATCCGAGGGGGGGCTGCGCTGATAAACAATCAGCGTGAACCCCCCCTGTCAGGAGAGCCGCCGATCGGCTCTCCTCTACTCGTGTCTGTCAGACGCGAGTGAGGAAGAGCCATCAACGGCTCTTCCTGTTTAAATCGTGATCAGCCGTGGTTGGACACGGCTGATCACGTGGTAAAGAGCCTCCGTGAGAGACTCTTTACCAAGATCGGTGTTGCGGGGTGTCAGACTGACACCCTGCAACAACGATCTCCGCGATGCGCGCCCCCGGGGACGCGCAGCGGCTCAGAATCCTGAGGACGTCATATGACGTCCAGTCAGGATTCTACAACCACTTTGCCGCCGTCAATATGTCATTGGAGGGCGGCAAGAGGTTAATTCCCACCTCGGTTTCGACTTGCTGTTAAACATTGAGGTAAACCGGATTGTCTTTACTCTGTCCTATACGTTGCGTCACTGATGACTTCAGAGGTCCTGATGAAGCCCTGGAGGCTGAGAGTCTGAGAATTCTGGAAGATGGTTATTCAGACAGCACTGGGAGCTTTACTGCGGCATTATCTGTGCTTTTGGTTTTTAAGTGGAACATATTGAGTGCATATAAAGAAAACTATACAGTAGAGCTGCACGACTCTGGCCAAAATGAGAATCACGATTTGTTTGCCTGTTAATAAAGATCATGATTCTCTCACGATTCTAGTGGCGCAAAATCTTTCACATTATACAAAAAAAAATTAAATTTGGGCTAACTTTACTGGTTAGTTTTTTTTTTAAATTCATTAAAGTAATTTTTTCCCAAAAAATTGCATTTGAAAGACCGCTGCGCAAATACAGTGCAACATAAAATATTGCAACAACCACCATTTTATTCTCTACTGTCTTTACTAATATATATAAAATGTTTGGGGGTTCTAAGTAATTTTCTAGCAAAAAAAATATTTTAACTTGAAAACAACTGTCAGAAAATGGTTTGGTGTTTAAGTGGTTAAACGTTCCTAATTTACATACAGAAGTCTATTCCTTTGATGTAAAAGACAAATTGATACTATTAGGTAGATTCAGGTAGAGTTAGGTCGGCGTATCAGTAGATACACCGACCTAACTCAGAATCTGCGCCAACCTATGTTTAAGTGTATTCTCACAGAGATACGCTTAAACATATCTAAGATACGACGGCTTGCGCCGTCCTATCTTAGATTGCTATATTTAGGCTGGCCGCTAGGTGGCGCTTCCATTGCGGTCGGCGTAGAATATGTAAATCAATAGATACGCCTATTCACGAACGTACGCCCGGCCGCCGCAGTACATTTATGCCGTTTACGTAACGCATTAGCAGGCCTAAAGTTATTCCATCAAATAGTTGGAATAGTAATGTTAAAGTATGGCCGCCGTTCCCGCTTCAAAATTCGACATTTTTACGTTGTTTGCGTAAGTCGTCCACGAATAGGGATTTACGTCGTTTACGTCCACGTCGAAATCAATAGGCCCGTGTGGCAGACTTAGCCGCAATGCGCACTGGGAAATGTAGGCGCCCGGCGCATGCGCAGTTTAAAAAAAAACGTCAATCACGTCGGGTCAAGCCTCATTATCATAAAACACGCCCCCTCAGACAAATTTGAATTAGGCGCCCTTACGCCCACCCACTTTAGGCTACGCCGCCGTAACTTAGCAGGCAAGTACTTTGAGAATCAAGTACTTGCCTCGCTAACTTACGGTGGCGTAGCCTAAACACGCTAAGCTACGCCGCCGCAAAGTTTCGGCCATCTCTCTGAATCTAGCCAAATGTTTAGAATGTTTTAAAACTTGGCAGACTGCCCAGACTTTGACTTTTGATGGCTGAGAGCAGAGAGAAAATTCTCTGCATACCGAAGATCGGGAAGATCGGGAAACCCTTTGTCAAGATTGCAACGGGGAATTGAGGATTAATTGTGCAACCTCTAACAAATCTGTAAATCAAACCTCACAATGAAGGGAACATAAACAATGTGCTAATAAACAAGTAAGTATGCGTCAAGTTCCATATAACAAAATAATATAAATTGTGGTGTGACAAGAAAAATGAAGTAAAATGATAATAGTCCGTTCATAATAATAAATGATCCACCACCAAGTAACAGTTCTTGTAATATTCAGTGTCAGCCACCACTCGTTCACCACTAGCTGCTCACCTTAGGCCCCGTACACACCATAGAATCTATCCGCAGATAAATCCCAGCAAATAGGTTTCAGCGGATAGATCCTATGGTGTGTACACGCCAGCGGATCTTTATCCGCGGATAAATCTCCCCTGGGATGGATTTCCAGCAGATGAATATTTGCTGACATGCTCAACAAATCCATCTGCTGAAGTCCATCCCAACGGATGGATCCGCTCGTCTGTACAGACTCACCGGATCCATCCGTCCAAAGGGATTCCCCGCACGCGTCGTAATGATTTGACGCATGCGTGGAATTCCTTATATGACAGCGTCGCGCCCGTCGCCGCCGCGTCATAATCGCGGCGACGGCGCGACACGTCATCGCCAGAGGATTTCCGCGCGGATTTCAATGCGATGGTGAGTACACTCCATCGCATAGAAATCTGCGGAAATCTTTGAGAGGATTTATCCGTGGAAACGGTCCGCTGGACCGTATCCGCGGATAAATTCTCTCGTGTGTATGGGGCCTTAGAGTTATGACCTCTGCATTACCAGTCAGGTCACTACAAGCAGTGGTTCCCTTTAGGGGAATAAATGATGGGAATGTGGCATCCTCAATCCTCTCAATCTCCTTTAGCTCAGTGTGAGCGTCCAAGTAAGCCGATGTACATTAAGAGATGGGAATAAAATACAGCCAATCTAGTGCTGTCTGTATCATAAATTTATTGTAAAAATAAAGAAATCTACTCACAGTAAAAAGCACTTAAGCCATGCTTGCTAAATCTTGCATACTGTATGTCAAACAATAAGCATGGGTAGAGATGGGCACGAGATGATTCGCGCTCCAGGCTCCACCCGCCCTCATACGCGTTACGTCCAAGGGGTGCAGACTTCATCAGTAGGGCTTAATTGTATATTGAGTGCATGGTGTGATTGCACAGAGTCATATGAGTTCATACTTATCATAAATAAAGTGTTTCTTATAATTAATGACGAGCACAGAAGGAAAAATCTGCAGGCGATTGGCATCTTAATAAAGCTGTTGCTGGTTTGAAGGGAAGACACTGCTATTAGGCCGCGTACACACGATCGGGTAAACCGATGATAATGGTCTGATGGACCGTTTTCATCGGTCCAAACTGATCCTGTGTGGGCGCCATCGGTTATTTATCCATTGGTTAAAAAAAAGCCAACTTGTTTTAAATTTAACCGATGGATTCCTAACCGATAGTTAAAAAACGATCGTTAGTAGGCACAACCATTCGGTTAAAAATCCACGCATGCTCAGAATCAAGTCGACGCATGCTTGGAAGCATTGAACTTCGTTTTTTTCAGCACGTCGTTGTGTTTTACGTCACCGCGCTCTGACACGATCGTTTGTGTAGGCACGACTGACCATCAGTCAGCTTCATCGGTTAACCTATGACAACGGTCCTTCAGACTTTCTATAACTGTGCTGGTTACAATGGGATCTGCATTGTTAAAGTTGCAAAGATATCACAAGAAAGTTTTTATTATATTCATGTGAGAGTGCAATTTTGTGAGATATTCACTTCATATATTTTTGTAATTTGTGTAGGATAATCATATGTTTACACTATGCACTTTTGACCAATGGATTACGTTTTTTGGGGCATTATATGTGATTGATGGTATACACTGACCTGCTATGTATTTCCGCACATTGTGAAATCAAGTTATTTGTATGATCTATGGGCCAGAGTCACACAGAACTGCGGCGGCGTAACGTATCGTAGATACGTTACACCGCCGCAAGTTTTCATCGCAAGTGCCTGATTCACAAAGCACTTGAAAACTACGCCGGCGGCCTCCGGCGCAAGGTGGGCCAATTCAAATGGGCGTGTGCCATTTAAATTAGGCGCGCTCCCGCGCCGGACCTACTGCGCATGCTCCGTTTCCTAACTCCCGCCGTGCTTTGCGCACCGTGACGTCATTTTTTCGAGCGGCAAAGCGCGTAGCGTACTTCCGTATTCCCGGACGTGTTACGCAAACGACGTTCATTTTTAAATTTCGACGCGGGAACGACGGCCATACTTTAGACAGCAATACGTTTGCTGACTAAAGTTAGGGCACCTAAAACGACGACTAACTTTGCGACGGGAAACTAGACTAGCGGCGACATAGCGAACGCGAAAATCCGTCGGGGATCCTGCTAATTTGCATACCCGACGCGAACTCCACCCAGCGGCGGCCGCGGTATTGCATCCTAAGATCCGACAGTGTAAAACAATTACACCTGTCGGATCTTATGGATATCTATGCGTAACTGATTCTATGAATCAGTCGCATAGATAGAAACAGAGATACGACGGCGTATCAGGAGAAACGCCGTCGTATCTCTTTGGTGAATCTGGCCCTATGCGCTTTATTGTGATGTATTCATGTATATTTTTGAGAAGTATTTATTTCACATATTTTTGGCATGTTAGATATTAAGGTTATAGCGCGGCACATGTCACATAACTATTGTAGGTGATTTTTTTGATATATTTATATATCATTAGGTAAATAGCAGATTTCGTTTTGAAAGAGAGAGTGGCACAAAGTAATACATTGAGAAAGACATAGGGATTAGGTCCGGGTTGTTCAACCTTTTGACAAAAAGACCCATATTAATCATAATTAGAACTTTTGTCGATGGTCTTTGGACTTGGATCAGTTTGAGAAGCTTCTGAGATGATTCAGAACTCATTGAACCTCCTTCTGACCTGCATTTAACCTATTTCGAGTGGGTTTTGGAATACCACAGAATTGTATGGGAAATGCGAACCTGTCTGATGTGAACAAAAGGCTGACAACACAGGCCCTTACAGGGTTCCCATGTCTGGAGCTATAAAGCCCACATTCCAAGTTACTTGGCATTACCAGACATATTAGATGTGGGACAAAGAACCCTAAAAGGTGCAAGGGGTGTTTATTGATGAGCTGTATGTTGCACCCTGATTGTGGCATTTCCTAAGGTAGAGGCACCCCACACACACACAACAGCATGGCTTAATTGCTTGTATTGTCTAGGCCAGTGGTCTCCAAACTGTGGCACGGGGCTGGCCCTTTGCTAACCTTCTTTAAGGCCCTTGGGACACTATTCTTCTAAATGACACCTATGATGAGGCACCATTCCTCCCACTGACACCATTAATGAGGCACTCTTCCTCCCACTGACACCATATATGAGGCAATAATCCTCTTACTAAGACCAATGATGGGGCACTATTCCCCCTATTGATACCAACCATGAGGCACTATCCCTCCTGTTAAAACCAATGATGGGGCAGTGTTCACTGATGCTGGAACATTTTTTACTCACACTGTCCACAGTTCGGCCCCCAAAAACCTGAAGAACATTAAACTGGCCCTTTGTTTAACCACTTAACCCCCGGACCATATTGCTGGTCAAAGACCACAGCACTTTTTGCAATTCGGCACTGCGTCGCTTTAACTGACAATTGCGTGGTCGTGCGACGTGGCTCCCAAACAAAATTGGCGTCCTTTTTTTCCCACAAATAGAGCTTTCTTTTGGTGGTATTTGATCACCTCTGCGGTTTTTAAACAAAAATAGAGCGACAATTTAGAAAAAAATATATATTTTTTACTTTTTGCTATAATAAATATCCCCCAAAAATATATAAAAAAACGTTTTTTTTTCCTCAGTTTAGGCCGATACGTATTCTTCTACCTATTTTTCTTTAAAAAATTTGCAATAAGTGTTTATTGATTGGTTTGCGCAAAAGTTATAGCGTTTACAAAATAGGGGGTACTTTTATGGCATTTTTATTAATATTTTTTTTACTAGTAATGGCGGCGATCAGGGATTTTTTTTCGGTACTGCGACATTATGGCGGACACTTTTGACAAATTTTTGGAACCATTGGCATTTTTATAGCGATCAGTGCTATAAAAATGCATTGGATTACTATAAAAATGCCACTGGCAGTGAAAGGGTTAACACTAGGGGGCGGGGAAGGGGTTAAGTATGTTCCCTGGGTGTGTTCTAACTGTAGGGGGGGTGGACTGACATGGGGAAATGACTGATCTTCTGTTCATACATTGTATGAACAGAAGATCAGCATTTCTCTCTCTGACAGGACCAGGAGCTGTGTGTTTACACACACAGCTCCCGGTCCTCGCTGTGTAACGAGCGATCGCGTGTGCCCAGCGGCGATCGCGCCCGCCGGGCACGTGCACGGGACGCGCACCTAGTGGCCTGTGGGAGAGCTGACGTATAGCTACGGGCTCTCGTGCAGGGGAGCCGACCTGCCGCCGTATAACTGCGGCTGGTCGGCAAGCAGTTAAAAGGTTTGCAGACCCTTGGTCTAGGCATAAGGAAAAAGCAGGAATACGTATTTTATGTCAGCAAAATAGCACAGGATGTGCCCTGACACGTGGCCATAGGCCTAGAGTCATGCCATATGTTCGCATCCGGAAAGTATTCACAGCACTTCATTTTTTCCACATTTTGTTATGTTATAGTCGTATTCCAAAATGGATTAAATTCATTATTTCCTCAAAATTCGAAAAACAATACATCACAATGAAAACGTGAAAGAAGTGTGTTTCAAATCTTTGCAAATTTATAAAAAAATAAAAAAAAATACCAAGTATTCACAGCCTTTTGCTCAATATATTGTTGAAGCACCTTTGGCAACAATTACAGCCTCAAGTCTTTTTGAGTATGATGCTACAAGCTTGGCACACCTATTTTTGGGCAGTTTCTCCCAAAATGTTCCTTAAATTATTTTCCTTAAATTATAAGGCCGCGTACACACGGTCAAACATGTCCGCTGAAACTGGTCCGTGGACCAGTTTCCGCGGACACGTCCGACCGTGTGTACGGCCTAGCGGACAGGTTTCCAGCCGACAAAAGTTTCTTAGCAAGCTAAGAAACTTGTCCGCTGGAAACATGTCCGTCGGACATGTCCGATGGTTAGTACACCTAATCGGACATGTCTGCTGGTTATGACGTGTAACCAGCGTCCCGAAATCCCACGCATGCGTCGAATTGATTCGACACATGCGTGGAAGCATTGCACTTCCGTGTTTGAGAACGTCGGTATCTTTTACGTCACCGCGTTTTCTGTCTGCAGGGATTTTGGTCTGATGGTGTGTACACACATCAGACCAAAAGCTCCCAGGAGACATGTCCGATGAAAACGGTCCACGGACCGTTTTCATCGGACATTTCTCCTCGTGTGTACGGGGCCTCACAGTAAAAAATCTGCGTTAGATCTGGGTAGGATAAGGGTTAAATGTTAGGGGTTAAGTGTTATAATTGGGTAGGATAAGGATTAAAAGAGAAGTGTGGGGTTTGTTTGTTTATAGCAGAATCATACTTACCAAGGTGGATGCTACATCTGTCCCCCCGCCAGCTCTAACACAGAGAACCGAGCGATCAAACACCGCCGATCGCTCAGTTCTCAGAGCTCCCTGAGCAGAGAGCGGTTATCTGTCAGTCACTGGCTTTCTGCTCTTCTCCCCCCAGCGCTCACTAGAGCACTGGGCTATGGAGGGGGCGGGAGCAGCGTCTAAGGCTCTCAGCAGCTCACTGAGAGCCTGAGGCGATCAGGGCATGTGGGCGGATCCAGACTTCATTGTCGTGATCTAGCCCGAGCCTAGATCTGAGGGTTTACCATTCCTTTAGGGCTAGTTTACAAAACATAAACATGGCTTCGGACTCACGCTTTGTAAGGCCTCGTACACACGGACGGACTGTCCGATGAAAATGGTCCGCCGGACCGTTTTCATCGGACATGTCCGCTCAGAGATTTCTGTCTGATGGTTGTACACACCATCAAACAGAAATCCGCACGGACACGATACGCGGTGATGTGGCCGCGCCGTCGCCGCGACGACGTGCGCAGCCGTGGAAGTTCAATGCTTCCACGCATGCGTCGAATCACTTCCACGCATGCGAGGGCTTTCGGCCGAGCGGACTTGTCCGGTGAGTCTGTACAGACGACCGAACATGTCCGACGGACAGGCTTCCAGCGGATATGTTTCTTAGCATGCTAAGAAACATTTATCCGCTGGAAACCTGTCCGATCCACTGGAAAATTGTCTGGTCGGATGTACAGACGCCCGAACATGTCCGCGGAAACTGGTCTGCGGACCAGTTTCAGCAGACCTGTTCGGTCGTGTGTACGGGGCCTTAAAGCTCTGTGAATGCCAGTCAAAGTTCCTGTCACTTAATAAAATGGTTAGCTTACAGTCCTGTTTTCACCTTGCTTTTGCTTGGTGCTTCGATGGGGCTTTGGTGAGGCTTCGATGAGGCTTCTATGGGGCTTCAAGCGAGCTTTGCCATAAACTCCTATGGAGGCTTTAAAGATGCTTTGAAGCACCACTAAAGATACATGGGGTATCATTTTTAAAGCAAAGCCAAAGCAAATCAAAGCAAAAGCAGGTGTAAACAGGACTGTAAGATAACAATTTTATTTAGTGACAGAAGCTTTGACTAGCGTATAGAGAGCTTTAACAAAGCCTGACTTGAAGCCATGTTTTGAAGCCAAGTGTAAACTAGCCGTTTAAGAGGAAGTAAACCCTAATGGGTTTTACTTCCTCTATCTTTCCCTGCAAAGGTAAAGCATAATGGGCTACTATGCATCGCATAGTAGCCCATTATGTGACACTTCCCTGCAGTAGAAGCCCGCAATGTCACCGTCTTCCACGCTGTCAGCGAGCATCCATCTTCACCCCTCTTCTTCCGCAAGCTCCGGCTCTCTGACTGGCCACAGTCGCGTGACGTCACCCCTGCGCATGCGCAAGGGAGACGCTTTTCACAGCATGACCCCAGCTTGAAACGGCACAGTGCGCCCTTTCAAGATGGCGCATGCGCCGTTGAAGTCGTTGCTCGGGGACATTGCAAATATCTCGGAGACCGTGTAGGTCTCGGAGATATTGCAAGTGCCTACAGGTAAGCCTTATAGCCAGATTCAGGTAGGGGCGCGCATCTTTAAGGCGGCGTAGCGTATCGTATTTACGCTACACCGCCTTAAGTCAGAGAGGCAAGTACTGTATTCACAAAGTACTTGCCTCCTAACTTACGACGGCGTAGCGTAAATGGGGCCGGCGTAAGCGCGTCTAATTCCAATGAGGATGAGGGGGCGTGTTTTATGTTAATGGGGGGTGACCCGACGTGATTGACGTTATTTACGAACGGCGCATTCACCGTCCGTGTACATATCCCAGTGTGCATTGCTCTAAAGTACGCCGCAAGGACGTATTGGTTTCAACGTGAACGTAAATTACGTCCAGCCCTATTCACGGACGGCTTACGCAAACAACGTAAAATTTTCAAATTTCGACGCGGGAACGACGGCCATACTTAACATTGACTAGGCCAGATATTTGATGGAATAACTTTACGCCGGAAAACGCCTTACGTAAACGGCGTATCTTTACTGTGACGGGCGCACGTACGTTCGTGAATCGGCGTATCTAGACATTTACATATTCTACGCCGAACTCAATGGAAGCGCCACCTAGCGGCCAGCCTAAATATTGCACCCTAAGATACGACGGCGCAGGCTGTCGTATCTTAGCTAGGTTTAAGTGTATCTCAGTTTGAGAATACACTTAAACTTACGACGGCTTAGATTCCGAGTTACGTCGGCGTATCTACTGATACGCCGGCGTAACTATTTGTGAATCTGGCTATTAATCTAGGCTTACCTGTAGGTGTAACTTGTCCACGAGGGTTTACAACCACTTTAATGTGTGTTGAAGCCAAAGCAAGTGTGAATGAGCCCTTAAGCTTTTGCAATTGAACTTAGTAGCTGGTTACTATGCACAGCTGCACCAGATTCTTTGTTATTATTATTCAGGATTTATATAGCGCCAACAGTTTGCGCAGTGCTTTACAACATGATGGCAGAAAGTACAGTTACAATACAATTTAATACAGGAGGAATCAGAGGGCCCTGTTCATTAGAGCTTGCAATCTAGAAGATTTGTGCACATGTTTTAGTAATTCTTCACCTAGTATAATGGAAGTTGCCATTGTCTGACTTAGGCCCCTTTCACACGGGTTGTCCGATCTGCCTGTCAGTTTTTCAGGTGGACCTGATCGGACCCTCCATTCAATCCTATGGAGCGGCGGATGTCAGTGGTGACATATCCGCTGCTGCTATTCAATCCGATCCTTTCTGCAAAAGCCAGACGGCTGGTGGTCCTATTTTCCATTCATCTGGCAGATCAGATCTGCCCATAGAGGAGAGCGGGACTGGGTCCGTGCACAGTGAGTGGAGATGGACCTGTCATCCACCTGTTAAGGGGGGTTTTAGCAGAGCGATCCCCCGCTAAGCAAGCGGAGTCCATCCAACGGAGGCACCCGTGTCAAAGAACCCTTACAAGCTACATGCCAGTCGATTGGCTCGCTTGCAGTAAATCAAAATAGGAGCTTTATTAGCCTGTGGTTAGCATGCAGCTTGTGAGTCAGACAGAGACTGCCTCCATCAGAAAAGTACTTAACTGGATGACAGATTCCAGGGTCATAAAAAGTCTGTAAAAACATTGCACCGTCACTAGAGTTTTATGTGCTGACTGATTTGTACTTTAACATATATAATTGATGCACAGAATTTTTGTAATTAATGCTTAATAGAAATTACCTTTCTAGTTAACCCTTTCCCCCTCCCAGTGGCCCTATGATTGGGCAGTGGACTTCCTGATTAAGTGAACACTGAGATTGGCTGTCACAGTGGGCATATGATTGAGAACCTGTCCTGCTGGCTTGAAATACATAAACAGAGACTAGGACCTGTTTGCGCCACTAACAACTATGTGGTGATTCCTCCCAAGAACACCATCGATGGGGCACAATTCCTCCCAATGACACCAACAATGAGACCCAATGACACCCATTTCATCCACTGATAACAACGAAGGGGCACAATTACTACCAAGGACACCATCGATGGGGCACAGTTCCTCCCAATGACACCAACAATGAGACCCAATGACACCCATTTCATCCACTGATAACAACGGAGGGGCACAATTCCTCCCAATGACACCATCGATGGGGCACAATTCCTCCCAATGACACCAACAATGAGACCCAATGACACCCATTTCATCCACTGATAACAACGAAGGGGCACAATTCCTCCCAATGACACCAATGACGGGGCACAGTTCCTCCCAATGAAACCAACAATAAGGCCCAATGACACCCATTTCATCCACTGATAACAACGATGGGGCACAGTTCCTCCCAATGATACCAATGATGGGGCACAGTTCCTCCCAATGACACCAACAATAAGGCCCAATGACACCCATTTCATCCACTGATAACAACGAAGGGGCACAGTTCCTCCCAATGATACCAATGATGGGGCACAGTTCCTCCCAATGACACCAACAATAAGGCCCAATGACACCAATTTCATCCACTGATAACAACGAAGGGGCACAATTCCTACCAAGGACACCATCGATGGGGCACAATTCCTCCCAATGAAACCAACAATGAGACTCAATGACATCCATTTCATCCACTGATAACAACGAAGGGACACAATTTCTCCCAATGACACCAATGACGGGGCATAGTTCCTCCCAATGACACCAACAATGAGGCCCAATGACACCTATTTCATTCACTGATAACAACGAATGGGGCACAATTCCTCCCAATGATACTAATGATGGGGCACAGTTCCTCCTAATGACACCAACTATGAAGCCCAATGACACCATTAATGGGGCGCAATTACTCCCAATGACAACATGGATGGGGCACAGTTCCTCTCACTGACACCAAAGATGGGGCATTGTTTACTCCCACTGATGCTGGGACATTTTCTACTCCTGATAGCCATGGTCTGGCCCTACTAAAGTCTGAAGGAAGGTAAACTGGCTCATAGATCACCCAGAGGGGAATGTTTTTTTCTGAACAAACGTGGAGTTACTCTTTAAGGGACCTTTCACACGGGGTGGATCAGTAATGATCCGCCTCCGTGTGTCCGTCAGCTCAGCGGGGATCGCTCCGTAAAATCCCCGCTGAGCCGTCGGCTCACAGGGCGGACCCCGCATACTGTGCAGGGACCGCCCTGTCTTTTCTCCGCTCTCCCTTATGGGGGGATCAGATGAACACGGACCGTGTCTCCGTGTTCATCTGATCCGATGACGGAAGAAAAAATAGGATTTTCTTCCGTCCGCAAAATCAGATCTTTGATGATTACAGGTGTCAGCGTATGTTTATCCGCTGACACCCGCAATCACATAGGGACCCATGTATGTCCCGTTTTCATCCGCAAACGGATGGATGAAAATGCGGACATACGGTCCGTACGTGTGAAAGGGGCCTAAGTGTGAGGGCCGTATTACACCTGTTTAGCTGATTGCTGGAATGGGAAGAGATAAACTCACCAGGTGCTACAGCGTTGCTCTCTCATTGGCTGCATAAGAGAGGTGTCGCTGCCTGGTTGGTATAGAACATTCAAAATTAGAGGGTAACAACTCGCTCATCCAGCCAATGAGAGACTGATGATGTGGAAGCAGATCCTGCCAATGGTGAGTTGTTGCAAATGTGACATGGGGCCAGATTCTCCGAAGAGTTACGACGGTGTATCTCAGGAAACACCGTCGTATCTCTGTTTTTGGCCCCGGGTATCTATGCGAGTGATTCCTAGAATCATTTTCGCATAGATACGCTGTAGATCCGACAGGTGTAAGTCACTTACACCGTCGGATCTTAGATGTAATGCGACGCCGGCCGCTAGGTGGCGTTTACGTTCAGTTCTCATTTGACTATGCAAATGAGCCTGATACGCCGATTCCCGAACAAATTTGCGCCGCATCGTCGTTTACGTCGTTTCCGTAAGCGTAAGGTTACCCCTGCTACATGAGGGGTAACCTTACGCCAGTCCGCCGTATGCCATGTTAAGTATGGCGTCGGGTCAGCGTCGTCTTTTTCCGTCGGTTACGTCGTTTTACTAAGTCGTCCGCGAATACGACTTTACGTCAATGACGCTCACGTCGGCGTCATTGACGTTTTCCGTCGTGAGCTGGAGCATGCGCACTGGGCTATTTTTCCGCCCGGCGCATGCGCAGTTCGATCGGCGCGGGGGCGCGCTTAATTTGAATACAAGCCGCCCCCTTTGAATTACGTGGCCATACGCCAGGCCATTTCTCCAGTAAGTTGCGGCGGCGTAGTCTAAATGGCATACGCTCGTAGATACGCAGATCTACGAGAATTTGGCCCTAGGTCCTTCCAACCCTACATAGCTTATAGACTTCCACTGTATGCACATCACCCGTTCATTTTACTGTCCATGTAAGGAAACTAAGAAAATAAAAGCTAATTATATAAATAGGGTGGCTGCTGTCTCACAGCTCAACTATTCTGATCGTAAAACAATGACACTGGGGGATTCGGCCCCATCCCTACTCTTATCTTCTTCTATATTTGGATGAGTCACTTTGGGGAGCAGCTACAGGAAAAAAATACATTTAATGGGTAGATCTTTTAAACTTTATGGACAATATACCAATTCATAGTCATCGTCTTCATTTTTTTGAATACTTTACAAATGTGATGTATAGGTTGCTTTTAGTTATCTCCTTCTTAGACACAGACTCATATTTTAGCCCTTATTCCCATAACCCCCCTTCATCGCGTACAAGAATCATTTTACGGTAAGAGTAAAAATCCTCCCACCCACAGGCCATGATTATCTATTGCCTTTCAGTTTTAGGTAGTCTCTGGTGGACTGAATCATCTGTTGTTTTCTTTTATCATATGTGCTGGTCATATAAACGGTAATTTAAGAGCATTTTTAATTACTCTAAACAAGGCAGTCTTAAATATTGATTGGACCCTGGGAAAATATTTTCATGGCCCACCGGAATTCACTTATAAACTAGCTGCAGGCAGTGCGGGCTCAAGGGTCAGCTGCTTTAGGCTCCACAACAATGACTAGGCCCGGGGCAGCTGCCCCTTTTGCCCTGTGTTAAAGATGGTCCTGACTCTAAAGCACTTTCACTTTCACTTTTTGATGACAAAACAAACTACACAGGTCAAGGCAACCTACCACCAACAAATTCTATAACCACTTCAACTCCGGAAAACTGAGCTACTTTAACTGCCAATTCTTTTCCACAACTATTATTCACTTGCAACACTGTAATCAAATGAAATTTATATACCGTATTTTCCGCAATAAAAAAAACCTTTTACACAAAAAAAAACCTCCAAAAAGCGGGGGTTGTCTTTTATGCCGGGTGCTGGATGTCATCCCTCCTGATCCTTGCTGAATGTGCGGTAATACTGCATACATACAGTATACACCGCTGAGCCGATCCCAGCGTGCAATGTATTCTATTAATGAATACAGAGCCTGCTTGGATAGGAGGAACAACCTCTGCCAATCCGAGCAGGCTACATACAGTAGCCTGCTCGGATTGGCTTTGAGAGTCAGAGGCGCAGGCTGATGATGTAACAGCCTCTGCCAATCCGAGCAGGCTTTGCATTCATTAATAGAATGCATCGCTCGCCGTGATTGGCTCAGGGCGGTATACTGTATGTATACTGTGAGACACATCCAGCAGTAGAGCTGCACAATTAATCGTTAAAAAATCGCGATCTCGATTCAACCCCCCTGACGATCTCCAATGCAGAGGACCGAGACTGTGGAACGCTCTGCCAACCACCATCCGATTGGAGGTGAACCATTTGACTTTCAGAAGAAAGATCAAAACCCATCTCTTCTGAGATCAAAGGGTTCACTCAGGGAATGCATACTGAGCGCCCAGAGGCGATTCAGTTTGCATGTGTTGCGCTATATAAGTCTCTCTCACTCAGAGTTTGCCGATTCTTTCATATAACAAGTGGAGAGACTTATCTGCTCACTCAGCTGTCAAAAGAAAATATCGGGCAGTCTGCCAAGTTCTTAACAGGAAACATTGTAACTAATGCTTCCTTCTTAGATCAAAGGGATAAACTTCTGTGTGTAAAGGAAAAATCTGGGCAGTCTACCAAGTTTGTAACAACATGAAACATTGTAACTAACTTCCTTCTTAGATCAAACTTCTGTGTGTAAATGCAGGAAGTTTAACCACTTAGGCTTAGATTCACGTAGGGCGGCTTTACGTTGTGCGGGCGTAGCGTATCTTATTTACGCTACGCCGCCGCTACTTAGAGAGGCAAGTGCTGTATTCACAAAGCACTTGCGTCCTAAGTTACGGCGGCGTAGCGTAAATCGCCCGGCGTAAGCGCACGTAATTCAAAGTAGGCAAGTCGTGGGCGTGTTGTAGATGCATTGCCGAACGAACGGCGCATGCGCGCGCATGCTCAGTATCACGTCGTATTTACGCCCAAAAATACGCCGGCTCAATGCCTGTGACGTGAACGTAACCTACGCACAGCCCCATTCACGTACGACTTACGTAAAAAGATACGCTTGTTCCGACGTCCATACCCTGCATGGGCTGCGCCACCTAGAGACCTGCTTTATCTTTACGCCGGCGTATGTCTTACGTAAATGGCGTAACTAATTGCGACGGGCGTACGTACATTCGTGAATTGGCGTATCTTGCTCATTTACATATTCGACACGGAAGCGCCACCTAGCGGCCAGCGTAAATATGCACCCCAAGATACGACGGCGTAGGAGACTTACGCTGCTCGCATCTTGGCCAAATCTATGCGTAACTGATTCTATGAATCAGGCGCATAGATACGACGTCTGCAATTCGGACTTACGACGGCGTATCTGGAGATACTCCGTCATAAGTCTTTGAGAATCTGGGCCTTAAAGTCCAAATCTTTTTCTGAGGCCCCGTACACACCATAGAATCCATCCGCAGATAAATCCCAGCAAATGGGTTTCAGCGGATAGATCCTATGGTGTGTACACGCCAGCGGATCTTTTTCCGCGGATATATCTCCCCTGGGATGGATTCCAGCAGATCGGATATTTGCTGACATTCAGAACATATCCATCTGCTGGAGTCCATCCCAACAGATGGATCCGCTCGTCTGTACAGACTCACCGGATCCATCCGTCCGAAGGGATCCCCCGCATGCGTCGTAATGATTCGACGCATGCGTGGAATTCCTTATATGACAGCGTCGCGCACGTCGCCGCGTCATAATCGCGGCGACGGCGCGACACGTCATCGCCAGAGGATTTCGGCGCGGATTTCAATGCGATGGTGAGTACACTCCATCGCATTAAAATCTGCTGAAATCCTCGAGAGGATTTATCCGCGGAAACGGTCCGCTGGACCGTATTCGCGGATAAATTCTATCGTGTGTATGGGGCCTGACACTTGTTTAAGTTAAAATCAATATTTTTTGCTGGAAAATTACTTGGAACCCAAAAACATTATATATATTTTAGCAGAGACCCTGGGGAATAAAATGGCAATTGCTGTAATATTTTATGACACACTGTATTTGCTCAGCAGTCTTTCAAATGCAATTTTTTTGGAAAATATACACTTCAATCAATAATAATAAAAATAAAAAAAACGAAACAGTAAAGTTAGCCCAATTTTTGTTTTTTTTCGTTTTAATTTGAAAGATGATGTTGCGCCGCGAGAATCGTGAGAGAATTGTGATCTATCCTCTAAGCAAAAAGAAAGTGATTCTCATTTTAACCAGAATGGTGCAGCTCTATCCAGCAGGCTAACAGACTGGTCGGAAGAGGGTCTGAAGAGGGTCGGAAGGAGGTCGTCTTATACAGTGAGTATGCCTTAAAACCAATATTTAAAATGTAAAATTAGGGGGTCGTCTTATATGTCGAGCTGTCTTATACGCCGGCAATTACGGTAATTTTTTTCTCACAGATAGAGATTTCTTTTGGTGGTACTCACCACTGGGTTTTTTATTTTTTATTATATAAACAAATGAAAAAACAAGAGTTTTTACTTTCTGCCATAAAACATATTCAATAAAAAAATCGAATTTCTTAATATATTTAGGACAAAATGTATTCTGCTACATTTTTTTGGCAAAAAATAAAAATAAAAGATCCCAATGACTGTATATTAATTGTATTGTATTGTATTAATTGTATATTAATCATCACATCAGCATACCTCCCAACGTTTTGAAATGGGAATGAGGGACACCTATCAGCAAAAGTATGTAGGCATAGGACACACCCCCTTGCCACCCCCCTTAAAGGAGAATTGTACAAAAAAAAGATTAGTTAAACCCACAAGTTTTGTTTTTTTCACAACTATTATTCCTTTATATTGGCTTTTGACTTTTACAAATGCAGCAATTTAGAAATTGGATGAGAGGTTAAGCACTGGGAAACACTTTTTGAAAGACAATAGTGCCTTTTATATACAACTATATAGATCAGACCAAAATGAGGGACAAATGAGGAGGAAAGAGGGACATTGTTTAAACTCAGGGACAGTCCCTCACAATCAGGGACAGTTGGGAGCTGTGCATCAGAGTCCCCTCATTACAGAGCTCAGCTCCCTCATCACATTAGAACAGCGTTTTTCAATCTGTGGTGCGACTGGGGGCTTTGCTTGTCTTTATATGGCCCTTGGGACACTATTCCTCCCACTAATATAAGACACTACTCCTGAGTGTACG
Organism: Rana temporaria; assembly: GCF_905171775.1. NCBI lineage: Eukaryota > Metazoa > Chordata > Amphibia > Anura > Ranidae > Rana > Rana temporaria. The sequence continues at coordinate 55,640,792 of NC_053490.1, forward strand.
ATTTGTCGCACTGACACCAACAAGGGATATAGGGCCAGATTCACGTAGGTGAGCGGCGGCGTAACGTATCGTAGATAACCTACGCCGACGGCCTCCGGCGCAAGGCGGGCCAATTCAAATGGGCGTGTGCCATTTAAATTAGGCACGCACCCGCGCCGGACCTACCGCGCATGCTCCGTTTCCTAACTCCCGCCGTGCTTTGCACGAAGTGACGTAATTTTTTCGAACGGCGACGCGCATAGCGTAATTCCGTATTCCCGGACGGCTTACGCAAACGACGTTAATTTTTAAATTTCGATGCGAGAACGACGGCCATACTTTAGACAGCAATACGTTTGCTGACTAAAGTTAGGGCACCAAAAAAAACTACTAACTTCGCGACGGGAAACTAGACTAGCGGCGACGTAACGAACGCGAAAATCCGTCGGGGATCCGCCATAACTCCTAATTTGCATACCCGACGCTGGTTTACGACGCAAACTCCCCCCAGCGGCGGCCGCGGTATTGCATCCTAAGATCCGACAGTGTAAAACAATTACACCTGTCAGATCTAAGGGCTATCTATGCGTAACTGATTCTATGAATCAGCCGCATAGATACTCTGAGAGATACGACGGCGTATCTCCGCTGTGAATCTGGCCCATAATTCCTGCCACTGACATCAGTAATGGGGAACTATTCCTCGACCTGATCCCAAAAATGGGACACTGGTTATTCCCCACTGACAAACTATTCCTACTCCCACTGGCCATGGTTCTCCTGCCCTAAAGTCTGAAGGGCGGTAGACTAGGGTGACCAGACATCCCCAGTTTCAGGGGACAGTCCCCTGATTGAGGACACTGTCCCCGGACCAAGTCTGTCCCTGGTTTTGTCCCCAGATTGGATTTAATAGGGGGCAGGGGCAATTTCAAAGACAATCAGTGCAGAATTAAAATAAAAAAATTAGAATTACACCCCCCCGCGCGCTCCGTCGTGCCTACTACCATAGGGAGGTTATATTATCTGTGCCCCTTTCTGATGATCAGTTTCGGGGCAGTTTCCCATTCAGCTCCGCTCGCATGTTCTTCTGCCTTGGCTCAAATCCTGGCCAGCCACTTCTCCTTGCCTTCCCTGACGGAGTGATCTTCCTCTGCTCCCCATCCAGTAGTAGCCGGGGGCCTGAAGAGTAAGACTTGAGAGGCTGTGGGGCGGGCGGCGACGGGCAGAGAGTCGTTGATTGTTGTCATTACTAGTAAAGAAAAAATATGTCCCCGGATTTCATTTTAAAAATCTGGTCACCTTACGGTAGACCAGTGTTTCTCAATTCCAGTCCTCAGGCCCCCCCAACAGGTCAGGTTTTCAGGATTTCCCTCAGATGAAAAGGCTGTGGTGATTACTAAGGCAGTGAAACTGATCAAATCACCTGTGCAAAATAATGGAAATCCTGAAAACCTGACCTGTTGGGGGGGCCTGAGGACTGGAATTGAGAAACACTGCGGTAGACTGATCTTTGTTTAGAAAGTTTGGAGACCCCTGCATTAGAGTATCCCTATCATAAAATCCCCTCATGACATCAGAGTCCTCCCAACACAGAGCCCACTCATCCCTTTTGAATACCTCACCCCTTTTCTCATCAGAGCCCTATTTTATGGCTATGGCAGCATGGCAGGGCAGGATCTAAAGCAGGTCTGGAGTGAAGTGCATGCCTGTCCTCTCCTGAATGCTGGCGTGGCATTACATGCTGCCTGCCCCAAATCTGTAACATGCTGCCATGGTGTTTGAGTGGGGGGACCGGCATCCCTATAGCGAGGAATGACGCTGTATGTCCTGGCCCTAGAGCAGTGATGGAGAACCTTGGCACCCCAGATGTTTTGTAACTACATCTCCCAGGGCTGTATCCTGGCCTAGGCCAACAAGGCCTAGGGCAGCACGTTGTAGGGAGGCAGCACGGAAAGTGTCCCCGCCGGCTTGCGCTATTAGTGTAGCACTGTTATTGTAGCACCAGTCTTATGGGGCGGACTGGACAGAGAGGCAAGCATCCCGCAACTGTAGGGGGGGCGGAGCTTCTAATTTTGACTGTCCTATCATCCTGGACCACAAACCTTCCTCACTGTGCTACATATTTTCTGCTGTACCATTGGCATGGTTATATCTTTTTAGTCCTCTCCATAAAATTATCCGAATTTTGTGCCTAAAGTAGAACTATAGGAACACTTTTTTTTTTTTTCATTTTGGATAGTGTAAGGGTAAGGGAAGGGCAGGTCATTAACAGCAAGGGGTGTGGCCTTGACAGGAAGGGGTGGGTCATATTTAAATCAGGGGTGCACGAGTTTAGTCAGGCCTAGGGCAGCACAAAACCTAAATACATCACTAACATTTCCCATAATGTTGTTCATGCACTCTGCAGTGTGGTGGAGCATCATGGGAAATGTAGTTCCAAAACATCTGGGATGCCAAGGTCCGCCATCACTGCTCTAGAGCATCATTGGTTGTTATGGTGCGGGCAACCAGCCTTCCTGCACCATGGCAAGCCAATATGCTGTGTGAAAATATACAGTAGAACAAACTGCATTCCATATTTGCTGCATTAAAGTGATTGTAAAGAAAAAGGGCCGGATTCAGGTAGCCCTGCGTAATATTGTGCGGGCGTAACGTATCTCCGATACGTTACACCGCCGTAAATTAGGGCGCAAGTTTCATATTCATAAAGAACTTGTGCCCTAAGTTACGGCGGCGTAACGTATGTGGGCCGGCGTAAGCCCGCCTAATTCAAATGGGGATGATGTGGGCGTGTTTTATTTAAATTATTGTTGACCCCGCGTATTTTACGTTTTTTGCGAACGGCGCATGCGCCGTTTGTGAAAGAATCCCAGTGTGCATGCTCGAAATTCCGCCGCAAATCGTCAATGCTTTCGACGTGAACCTAAATTAAGTCCAGCCCTATTCGCGAGCGACTTACGCAAACGACGTAAAAAATTCAAAATTCGACGTGGGAACGACGTCCATACTTAACATTGCGTACGCCTCATAGAAGCAGGAGCAACGTTACGCCGAAAAAGCCTTACGCATAGACGTACGTTTGTGAATCGGCGTATCTGGTCATTTGCATATTCTACGCCGAAAACGACGGAAGCGCCACCTAGCAGCCAGCGTAAATATGCACCCTAAGATACGACGGCGTAAGAGACTTACGCCAGTCGGATCTTAGCCTAATTTTGGCGTATCTTGCTTTCTGAATACAGAAAGAAGATACGCCGGCACAGCTTTGAATTTACGCGGCGTATCTTTAGATACGCTGGCGTAAATTCTTGCTGAATCCGGCCCACAATGTTTTAAAAAAATAAAATTAACAAGCATGTCATACTTACACAGAGCCGCCCCAATCATCCTCTTCTTGGGTACCCAACTGGCACTCTGGGCCCCTCCTCCTTGCCAAGTGCCCCCATAGCAAGCCGCTAAAATGGTGCTCCCAGGTGACCACAGAGAGGATCAAAACTTATCGGACAGTTTTGTAATTTGAATGTTTCTGGTGATTTTATTGCAATTCCTGGTGGATGGAAATGTGTTGTAATTAACAGAAAATTGCCATATGTATGGCCAGCTTTAGAGACTGCTATGAGATTTAGGCAGTTTGTTCCTCCCTCTTCTCCCACGAAGATGTAATATAGAGGAAAATGTACAAGCAAACAAGGTAAAGACATATACTATATTATCAAAAGTATTGGGATGCCTGCATTTAAACGCACATGAAGGCTGTCCACAAGGTTTAGGAGTGTGTCTATGGGAATGTTTGACCATTCTTCCAGAAGTGTATATGTGAGGTCAGGCACTGATGTTGGACAAGAAGGCCTGACTCGCAGTCTCCACTCTAATTCATCCCAAAGATGTTCTATCTGGTTGAGGTGAGGACTCTGTGCAGGCCAGTCAAGTTCCTCCACCCAAAATTCGCTCATCCGTGTCTTAAAGGATTTTGGAATTTACAAATGCAGCAATTTAGAAATCAGATGAATATATATGAATATAATATTCCTGTACAGACATCTATTCAGCCAGAGCTTAGAATCTAATTTGGATCACCCCTACCGTAAATTTCAATTTTTTTTTTTTATTATTATTATTTCTATTTTGCACATTGCTCCCTTGTTTGAGTCTTATACAACACAGATCATTTGCAAGTTACATAAGATATGTCATTTATGTCTTATATAATTCCAGACAGGAAGAGTTCAGGACTCTACTGATACTTTGAAGTGTCATAAATTGACATCTGAAGATATATCTAGATCTTTATATACACACAGGGCCAGATTCATAAAGAATTGCGGCGGCGTAACGTATATCCTTTACGTTACTCCGCCGCAAGTTTTCCTCGTAAGTGCTTGATTCACAAAGCACTTGCGTGTAAACTTGCGGCGGCGTATCGTAAAGCCGCCCGGCGCAAGTCCGCCTAATTCAAATGGGGCGGGGACCATTTAAATTAGGCACATTCGCGCCGAATGTACTGCGCATGCTCCGTTTTGAAATTCCCCGCCGTGCTTTGCGCGAAATGACGTCGCCCCGATGTAATGTTTTGAATGGCGACTTGCGTAACGTACTTTCGTATTCCCGGACTTACGCAAAAAAAAAAATTTTGAAATTCGACACGGGAACGAAGGCCATACTTTAACATGGACTGTCTATTGTTACACCACCTCAATAGCAGCCGTAACTTTGCGACGCGAAAAGCCGACTAGCGACGACGTAACGAACGCGCGTACCTTCGTGGATCGCCGTAAACAGCTAATTAGAATACCCAACGCGGAAAACTACGCAATCTCCATCCAGCAGCGGCCGAAGTATTGCATCCTAAGATCCGAAGGCGTACGAACCCGTAAGCCTGTCGGATCTTAGCCAAATGCCGTCGTATCTTGTTTGTGAATTACAAATAAAGATACGACGCGGCAAATTTGAAAGTACGCCGGAGTATCAGCAGATACTCCGGCGTACTTATTTTGTGAATCTGGCCCACAGTGCCTTGAAAAAGTATTCCTACCCCTTGAAATTTTCCACATTTTGTCATGTTACAACCAAAAACATAAATGTATTTTATTGGGATTTTATGTGATAGACCAACGTAATTGTGAATTTGGTTTTCCAAATAAATAAATAAAAAATATCTGAAAAGTGTGACGTGCATTTTTATTCAGCACCTTTACTCTGATACCCCTAACAAACAAATCCCCTAGTGGAACAAATTTCCTTCAGAAGTCACCTAAATAGTAAATAGAGCCAACCTGTGTGTAATTGAATCTCTGTATTAATACGGCTGCTCTGTGAAGTCCTCAGAGGTTTGTTAAAGAACCTTAGTGAACAAACAGCATCATGAAGGCCAAGGAACACACCAGACAGGTCAGGGATAAAGTTGTGGAGAAGTTTAAAGCAGGGTTAGGTTATAAAAAAATATCCCAAACTTTGAACATCTCGCAGGGGGTTCTGTTCAATCCATCATCCGAAAAAGGAAAGAGTATGGCGCAACTGCAAACCTACCAAGACATGGCCGTCCACCTAAACTGACAGGCCGGGCAAGGAGATCATTAATCAGGGAAGCAGCCAAGAGGCCCATGGTAACTCCGGATACACCATCCCCACTGTGAAACATGGTGGTGGTAGCATTATGTTGTGGGGATGCTTTTCCTAAGCAGGGACAGGGAAGCTGGTCACAGTTGATGGGAAGATGGATGGAGCCAAATACAGGGCAATCCTTGAAGAAAACCTGTTAGAGTTGGAAAAAGACTTGAGACTGGGGCGGAGGTTCACCTTCCAGCAGGATAACGACCCTAAACATACAGCCAGAGCTACAATGGAATGGTTTTGATCAAAGCATATTCATGTGTTAGAATGGCCTAAATCCAATTGAGAATCTGTGGCAAGACTTGGAAATTGCTGTTCACAGATGCTCTCCATCCAATCTGACAGACCTTGAGCTATTTTACAAAGAAGAATGGGCAAATATTTCACTCTCTAGATGTACAAAGCTGGTAGAGACAGACCTAAAAACACTTGCAGCTGTAATTGCAGCAAAGGGGGGTTCTACAAAGTATTTGCTCGGGGGGGGGGGGGGGGGGCTGAATACAAATGTACACCACACTTTCAGATATTATTTGTAAAAAAGAATTGAAAACTATTTATCATTTTCCTTCCACTTCACAATTATGTGCCACTTTGTGTTGGTCTATCACATAAAATCCCAATAAAAAATTGGGGTATGAATACTTTTTCAAGGCACTGTATATAAAAATATATATATATATATAGTACTTTGCAAAACTTTTAGACAGGTGTGAAGAAATGCTGTAAAATAAGAATGCTTTCAAAAATATTTTAATTGTTTATTTTTTTATCAATTTACAAAATGCAATATGAGCGAACAGAAGAAAAATCTAAATCAAATCAATATTTGGTGTGACTACCCCTTGGCTTCAAACCAGCATCAGTGGCCCAGATTCAAGAAGCAATTGCGCCCGTGTAACCATAAGTTACACGGCGCAATTGCTTACTTGCTCCGGTGTAACGAGTGCTCCTGATTCAGGAACCTCGTTACAGCGGCTGCAGCCTAAAATCTGCGCGGCATAAGGCTCTTGTTACAACCAAATTAGAATTTCACGGCATTTGCGTAAGTGCTTCGTGAATGGCACTGGACGCCATTCACGTTCACTTTGAAGCAAATGACGTCCTTGCGACGTCATTTGCCGCAATGCACGTCAGAAAAGTTTCCCGACGGAGCATGCGCTGTACGCTCGGCGCGGGAGCGCGCCTAATTTAAATGATTCCCGCCCCCGGCGGGATCATTTAACTTGCGCGCGCTTACGCTGGGCAAATTTGCCGGCGCGCCCTCGCAGTTCACGGAGCTACTGCTCTGTGAATCGAGGGCAGCGCAAAATATTTGCGGGGGCGCAGAGCAAAATCGTTGCCCTGCTCCCCTGCAAATATAGCGCAAGCTATGCTGAATCTGGGCCAATGCTTACACTTGCACAAAATCAGGGATTTCGTAGGATTAGAGTCAGGTGATGATTAACCAATTACACCAAGCATGTGCCGTAGACATCGGTGCCGTCTTTCTTGGAAATATCTCCTTAACCATGTAGGTTTAGGAGATATTTCTTGGACCTACAGGTAAGCCTTAATCTAGGTTTACCTGTAGGTCAAAGTGGTCTGTAAGGGTTTACAACTACTTTAAAACTGGGTTAAGAACAGCCAAACTCTGCTACCAAGGTGAGGTTGTGAAAGACGGCACAGGTCATACACCATAGCAAGACTGAGCACAGCAACAAGACACAAGGGGCCAGATCCACGTAGCGGATCGTATTTTTATGCAAGCGTAGCATATCCTAGTAACGCTATGCCGCCGCAACTTTGAGAGGCAAATGCTGTATTCACAAAGCATTTGCCTCTAAAGTTACGGCGGCATAGCGCAATTCTCCTGGCGTAAGGGCGCGCAATTCAAATCTATGTGATGGGGGCGTGTTTTATGTTAATACGTCGTGACCCGACGTAAATTACGTTTTTTTTGAACGGCGCATGCGCCGTCCGTGGGGGTATCCCAGTGCGCATGCTTGAAATTAAACCGGAACAAGCCAATGCTTACGACGGTGACGTCATTCTACGCAAATCCCTATTCGCGAACGACTTACGCAAACAACGTAACATTTTCAAAATTTGACGCGGGAACGACGCCCATACTTAACATAGGATACGCCTCATATAGCAGGGGTAACTATACACCGGAAAAAAAGCCGAACGCAAATGACGTAAAAAAATGCGCCGGCCGGACGTACGTTTGTGGATCGCCGTATCTAGCTAATTTGCATACTCGACGCAGAATTTGACGGAAACGCCACCTAGCGGCCAGCGTAAATATGCACCTATGATCCGACGGCGTACTAAGACGAACGCCTGTCGGATCGAGCCCAGATTCCGTTGTATCTTGTTTTGTGGATACAAAACAGAGATACGACGGGGGAACTTTGAAATTACGCGGCGTATCCATAGATACGCCGGCGTAATTTGTTTGAGCATCTGGCCCATGGTAGGTATAATGCATTAGCAAGGTCTCTCCCAGGCAAAGATTTTAAAGCAGATTGGGGTTTCAAGACGTGCTGTTCAAGCTCTTTTAACCACTTCAGCCCCGGACCATTTTGCTGGTCAATGACCGGGCCACTTTTTGGATTCGGCACTGCGTCGCTTTAACTGACAATTGCGCGGTCGTGCGATGTGGCTCCCTAACAAAATTGGCGTCCTTTTTTTTCCCACAAATAGAGCTTTCTTTTGGTGGTATTTAATCACCTCTGCGGTTTTTATTTTTTGCGCTCTAAACAAAAATAGAGCGAAGTTTCGAAAAAAAATGAATATTTTTTACTTTTTGCTATAATAAATATCCCCCAAAAATATCGAAAAAAAATATTTTTTTCCTCAGTTTATTCCGATACGTACTCTTCTACATATTTTTCGTAAAAAAAATCGCAAATAAGCGTTTATTGATTGGTTTGCGCAAATGTTATAGCGTCTACAAAATAGGGCATAGTTTTATGGCATTTTTATTATTATTTTTTTTACTAGTAATGGAGGCGACCTGCAATTTTTTCGGTACTGCGACCTTATGGCGGACACGCCGGACACTTTTGACACATTTTTGGAACCATTTGCATTTTTATAGCGATCAATGCTATAAAAATGCATTGATTACTGTAAAAATGTCATTGGCAGGGAAGGGGTTAACACTAGGGGGCGAGGAAGGGGTTAATTATGTTCCCTATAGTGTGTTCTAACTGAAGGGGGGGTGGGACTGACTTGGGGAAATGACAGATCGCTGTTCATACAGGACCGGGAGCTGTGTGTTCTCGCTCTGTAACGAGCGATCGCGGGTGCCTGGCGGTGATCGCGCCCGCCGGGCACGCGCGTCGGCACCAGGGGTGAGCAGTAATATTACGTGATTTTGCGCAGCCGACCTGCCGCCGTAAAACTGCGCCGGCTGGTCGGCAACTGGTTAAAGAAGCACAAAGAAATGGGCAACGTTGAGGTCTGTAGACGCAGTGGTCAACTAAGAAAACTCAATGCAGCAGATGAAAGACACATCATGCTTCCCTTCAACATTGGAAGATGTCCAGCAGTATTAAGGGTGCCCCCAGATCCCTGCCCCCCCCATGTGAATGAGTATGGGGTACATTGTACCCCTATCCATTCACCGAAAAAAAAAAAGTAGTATAGTGTTAAAAACAACAGCAGACAGTTTTTGACAAGTCTTTTATTAATATCTTCTTTTTCTTCTCCGGTCTTCCTCCATCTTCTCCCGCATCTTCTTCCTCCGTTCTTCTCCTTCTGCCCCTGCTTCTTCTTCCGCTCTTCTTCTTTCTTCGGTGTCCTTCTACTTCTGCCGCCGCTCCTCATCCGATGCTGCATCCCGCTGATCTGTCGGCGCCGATGTCCTGCATTTCTTAAATAACGATGGGGGCGTGGCAATCAGATTACGTCACACGGAGGCCATGCCCCCTTGTGACGTCACATGGCATGATGGGTCTGTGATGTCATAAGGGGGCGTGGCCGCCGTGCAACATAATCTGTTTGTCACTCCCCCATCGTTATTTAACCACTTCCATACAGGGCACTTACGTACCTTCCTGCCCAAGCCAATTTTCAGCTTTCAGCACTGTCACACTTTGAATGGCAATTGCGCGGTCATGCTACACTGTACCCAAACAAAATTGGCGTCCTTTTTCCCCCACAAATAGAGCTTTCTTTTGGTGGTATTTGATCACCTCTGCGATTTTTTTTTTTTGCGCAACAACTAAAAAAAGACCGAAAATTTGGAAAAAAAATACGTTTTTATTTTTTTCTGCAATTTTTTGTAAATAAGTAAGTTTTCTCTTTCAATTACGGGCACTGATATGGTGGCACTGATGGGCACAGATGAGATGGCACTGATGGACATCGACGAGGTAGTACTGACGGGCACAGATGAGGTGGCACTGATTGGCGGCGCTGGTATGCGGCACTGATGGGCACACATAGGCGGCACTCATAGGCGGGCAAACAATCAGCGCAAACCCCCCCTGTCAGGAGAGCCGCCGATCGGCTCTCCTCTACTCGCGTCTGTCAGACGCGAGTGAGGAAGAGCCATCGACGGCTCTTCCTGTTTACAAAGTGATCAGCCGTGGTTGGACACGGCTGATCACGTGTTAAAGAGTCTCCGTGAGAGACACTTTACCTAGATCGGTGTTGCGGGGTGTCAGACTGACACCCCGCAACAACGATCGCCGCGATGCGCGCCCCCGGGGGCGCGCAGCGGCTCAGAATCCTGAGGACGTCATATGACGTCCAGTCAGGATTCTACAACCACTTTGCCGCCGTCAATCTGTCATTGGCGGGCGGCAAGTGGTTAAAGCGGTTCACCCTAAAAAACAACTTTCTACCATGCCATCCAGCATACTAGCGTCAGCTACAGTATGCCTTTATTTATTTATTTTTGCGCTGTACTCACTGTTTAATCCTTTAGTTTCGTTTCAGACTCCCGCGGGGAGTAGGCGTTCCTATGCAGAGGGGAACATGATTGACGTCCGGCTATGGCGCGTCACGCATTCCGAAAATAGCCGGAGTAGGACTCGGCTCTTCACGGCGCTATACGGCGCCTGCGCACAGACTAGGAGCTGACTGCACAGGCGCCTTATAGTTCCGAGTCCTATTTCGGCTATTTTCGGAATGCGTAACGCGCCATAGCCGGACGTCAATCATGTTCCCCTCTTCATAGGAACGCCTACTCCACGCGGGAGTCTGAAACTAAACTAAAGGATTAAACTGTGAGTACAGCGCAAAAAATAAAAATAAAGGCATACTGTAGCTGACGCTAGTATGCTGGATGGCATGGTAGACCAAGAAAAAACATTTTTTTAGGGTGAACCCCCGCTTTAAGAAATGCAGGACATCTGCGCCAACAGATCAGCAGGATGCAGCGGGGAAAAAAAGTCCCTGACCCTTTCCAAAAACGCATTGATGTGAACATGTTCCATAGGAACCCATGTTAAAAAATTCCCTGCATTTTTACAAAATGCATAAAAAAAAAACGCATTGGGGTAGATTCAGTAAGATATGCGCATTTTTTACGTAGGCGCAGGGCACCGTTTTTGCCCTGCGCCCCCGCAAATTTTCTGCGCTACCCTCGATTCACGGAGCAGTAGCTCCGTAAATTGCGAGGGCGCTCTGGCAAAATGCCTGGCGTAAGCGCGCGCAATTTAAATGATCCTGTAGGGGGGCGGGAATCATTTAAATTAGGCGCGTTCCCGCGCCGAGCGTAGTGCGCATGCTCCGTCGGGAAACTTTCCCGACGTGCATTGCGGTAAATGACGTCGCAAGGACGTCATTTGCTTCAAAGTGAACGTGAATGGCGTCCAGCGCCATTCACGATTCACTTACGCAAACGACGTAAATTTCAAATTTCGATGACGCGGGAACGACGGGTATACTTTAGCATTGGCTGCCCCTGCTATAGAAGGGGCAGCCTTACGCAAAAAAACACCGTACGCAAACGACGTAAACTGCGTACGCAGGGCTCGCGTAACGTTGTGAATCGGCGTTAGTATGCAATTTGCATACTATACGCTGACCACTACGGGAAGGCCACCTAGCGGCCATCGCAAGAATGCAGCCTAAGATATGCGGGCATAAGAGCCTTATGCCACGCATATCTTAGGCTGCAGTCGGCGTAACGAGCTTTCTGAATACAGAACACTCGTTACGCCCGGGCAAGTAAGCAATTGCGCTGCGTAACTATGGTTGCGCAGGCGCAATTGCTCTCTGAATCCGGGCCATTATTGTGAATCGAGCCTAAAGATTGATTTTACTGTTTTGAATTTAGTAAAACTTTAATTGCTAAAGTTATTGCACACCATTGCATTGCACACCATTGCGCTAATTCAAAATACTACCAAGTAGAGATGTGCACAACGGAAGAAGTAGTAAATAATTTCATTTCGTCATAACAGATGATTTATCAGCTTCCCCCGCTCACAGCTGATTGTAAAAAAAAAAAAAACAGACAAATAAAAAGTATGAAAAAAAAACTGCGTCGGGTCTCCCCCACCCCGCCAATTTTCTTTTAAAAAGGGTGTGTAGTCCCCCCCAAAATCCATAAAAGTTTATTTTTTCCACAAAAATTGCGTTTGAACGACCGCCGTGCAAATAGAGTGTGACATAAAATATTGCAACGATCACCATTTTATTCTCTGGGGTCTCTGCTACAATATATATATATGAATATCATGTGGGGGTTCTAAGTCATTTTCTAGTAAAAACTGATTAAAACAAAAAGTTCCAGGAAAGTCCTGATCAGCGAGTGTCCCTATACATTTAGTATCCCTCCTCCTTGGAGTCCCTATCGGGGACGGTGTGATCCCATTCCCCATACACGGAGCGCTGAGCTCACAGTCCCGGGTGTTCTCCACAGCCCCGCCCCTCCTCCCGGCTCTGCACAGCGATGGGGGCGTGGTTTTCCCAGCAGGCCCCGCCTGCTGTGGGCGGCTCCGTCCGCTGGGCGTGTCCTGTGGCGGAGGGTCACGTGGTGCGGGAAAAGTTTGTTGGCTCCCGCTGGGATGTGAGGAAAGTTTAGTCGCAGTGAGTGGTGGAGTTTGGATCGGTGGTCGGGGCCCCGGGATTGGAGTGCGGGCCCCTCCGGGTGGTGACATGCTCAGCGGACAGTGAGCGCTTCTTCTTCTCCCCGGATTAGTTCCTATCTCGCTGTACAATGATGGAGAGCGGAGCCCAGCAGAACTCCTCGTCGGCCCCTCAGCCGCCCCCGGCCGGGCACCAGATCGTCCATGTGCGGGGGGACTCGGAGACGGACCTGGAGGCGCTCTTCAACGCCGTCATGAACCCCAAAACCGCCAACGTCCCCCAAACCTTACCTATGAGGATGAGGAAACTTCCCGATTCCTTCTTCAAACAGCCCGAGCCCAAGTCCCACTCCCGCCAGGTACACCGCTAGGGGGCGAACCACTGAGGAGGGGGGGACACTGGTCACATGACTATGGGGGGGGGGGCAAATCACTGAGGGGGGACACTGGTCACATGACTATGGGGGGGGCAAACCACTGAGGGGGGACACTGGTCACATGACTATGGGGGGTATCACTGAGGGGGGACACTGGTCACATGACTATGGGGGGCAAACCACTGAGGAGGGGGGGACACTGGTCACATGACTATGGGGGGCGAACCACTGAGGGGGGACACTGGTCACATGACTATGGTGGGGGCAAACCACTGAGGAGGGGGGACACTGGTCACATGACTATGGGGGGCAAACCACTGAGGAGGGGGGACACTGGTCACATGACTATGGGGGGGGCAAACCACTGAGGAGGGGGGACACATGACTATGGGGGGGGGGCAAACCACTGAGGAGAGGGGGGACACACTGGTCACATGACGGAGGGGGGAGCCACTGAGGAGGGGGGACACTGGTCACATGACTATGGGGGGGGGAATCACTGAGGGGAGGGGGGGCACTCTGGTCACATAACTATGGGAGGCTCAGTGGTCACCTAAGGGGACACACAAGACAGCTGACTTGGGGGTGCAGAGTGGCCATCTGACCTGGTGGTTGGGGTTCTGAATGGTCACCTGACACTGGATGGGGGGCACCCTGGTCATCTGACTGTTGGGGGTGCTTAGTGGTCACCTGACTTGTGGTTGTGGGGTAACAGTCACCTGACACTGGATGGGTGTACACAAGTCACCTTATTGGGGGGATGTTGGGGTGCTTAGTGATCACCATCTGAGGGGGCACACACTGATCACCTGACTGGGGGGGGTGGTGTTTGGGGTGCTTAGTGATCACCTGATTGGGGGGTCCGAGTGATAATCTGACTATGGTGGGTTGCCTATTGGTCACCTTCTGGGGGGGTACATTGTTTACCTAACTGGGGCGGGGGGTGCTGAGTGGTCACCTTGTGGTTTTGGGGGGGGGGGTTGGGGTTCCGATTGGTCATCTGACACTGGATGGGGCACACTGGTCACCTGACTATGGGGTGCACACCAGTCACCTAATTAGGGTTCACAGTGGTTCCCCTGGTCTCCTCACTGATAGGGTGGTCACCTATTGGGGAGGGGGTGTGTATGCTGGTCTCACTGTTGATGGAATGAGGGGGGGGGGGGACAGTGGTTACTTCCTGTGAGGATGGGGTGCACACTGTTCTCACTGATGGAATGGGGTGCTCACCTATTGGGGAGGGGGTGTGTATGCTGGTCTCACTGTTGATGGAATGAGGGGGGGGGGGACAGTGGTTACTTCCTGTGAGGATGGGGTGCACACTGGTCTCACAGATGGAATGGGGTGCTCGCCTATTGGAGGGGGGCACTGCTGTGCTGCCATTGCTTTCCCATGTCTGTGTTGATTGAACTTGGCCTCCATAGATGGAGGGGGTGCTGGTGACATCACATCCTGTAGGAGGCGCTGATATTTGGGGGGTGTACATTGAGAAGAACGCTTGAATTACTCTGGTGTCCAGGTGAGGACCTGTAGGGGGGGGGGGGCACTGGACATAATGTAATCCTTCCTGTGAACTCCCCATAGGATGTTCAGGGGGAGGGGCTAATAGTTTGGGGGAGTTCCTCCTATAACGTTTGCATGCCCCCTCCCTCCCTTTACATGGAGATGATTTGGTGACGGTCTTGTTGAGCTGTGGTGGGAGGTGATGAGATTTGAGGAAGGTTATGTGGGGCGGCGCTCTCCTGATAAACACAGTGTCCCCAAAATCAGATGTTCGGCCCGGTGTCCCCGTACACTACACCACCCACTGCAGACCTATTGACTGTCATTGGACATCATTTCCTCGGAGTCTCGCTGGGCCGCCACAAAAGCGGGTTTACTTTCTGCTTTTCTTACCTTATATCTCCTTGGCTGTATTGGGGCGATATTGGCTGTGTTGGGGCGATATTGGCTGTGTTGGGGCGATATTGGCTGTGTTGGGGTTCACAACTTTCACCCTCCATTCTTCTCACTGACCCCGTGTTAGGCCCGGCTCACACCTATGTGTTTTGCAGTCCATGTCTTATGGTTTCCTATGGGCCACTTTAACATGCGTGCGTTTTGTTTTTGAAGGGGTCATGGACTTTTCCTGCAGAAGGCTTCATTTTTGGTTCCATAGGCTTCAATGGAAATGTGGTGGAATTGTATTTAAAAAACGCAGTGCTTGCTTTCTTGATGTGTTTTTGCTGGTTTCTCCCGCATGATAACACGCATCCAAAAAATGCAAAACGCGTAGGTGTGATCCCAGCAGAACACTGACGGGACCATCACCTGGGCCACTAATAACTCGGTCACACTGGGGTAGGACGGGTGCTTCCTTCACCTTTTTATAAATCTCTCCAATCGTAGACTGCCTACTACTTGAGTGTGGAGCGGTCTGGTACACGCCGCGCATTTGCGTCTCTTTGCGTTCATTCTGATCTTGCTTTCAACGTTTGTCAGGCAAAGCTTCCATTCGCTCCCTGGAAGTCGCTATGTTTGGAAGGCTCCTGAAGTCGCAGAGGTGTGACGGCGACCTTCAGTACACATCGATGCATTTTTCTTTTCTTCTTCTTTTTCTCAGACTCTTATCAGGCTTGTTAGTAGGGGCTGAGAATCCATACAGAGGCATTAAGGGGGTCTTTGTGGTTACCATTGGCTTCTAGGGGCCGATAAAAAAATGGCACAAGTGATTTTTTTCAAATTGCAGCAGAGCACAGCAGTGTGAACAGGCCTCATCTAGAACATGGCCTTTCATGCCTCTTGCGTTTTTTTTAGCTCATGATGAACCCAGGTGTGTTCTGTCCCTTATCTGGAACCCCCCAGGAAGCTCTCACTGTACCAGGCCAATCATAAGGCATTCAACCCCCGCGCAGCCGCACATGTAAGGGGTGTGTATACATTTCGGGTGGGTAATGCGTTGGCTAATGATGATTGGCCCGGTGCAGTGAGAGCTTCCTGGTGGGGATTGCTCAAGTAGGTCCAGACTGGGATCTGAATATGTGAGCTCATCCCTAGTTATGGTGTGCACAGGGCCCAAGGCATTTGGTGTGTGATTGCAGAGCGCCATGGTGGGGCTTTTTTCCCTCATCCCCACTCCGAGTGCTTCATAAATGGCTGTAAGTTAGGGGTAGGCAACCTGGGGCCCTCCAGCTGTTGTGGAACTACATTTCCCATGAGGCATTGCAAGGCTGCCAGTTACAATTGCTCCCTGAGGCATGATGGGACTTTTAGTTCTGCAACAGCTTTGTCAGGTTGCCTACCCCTCCCTGCTGTAAGTATTTCAGTCATCACCCAGGTGAGTTCGGCCTATGGGCTCACTCGCAGGAGCTTTAAGTCTAATTCACACCTAGGCGTTTTGTCGCCTGTAGTGTGACGCCGCTGCCGCCCCAAGACGCCAGAGGGATGATTTAACATTGCCCTCTATGGAGATGGTTAACATCTCCACGCCGAACGCCTGCCGCCTGAAAAAAAGTCCCGGACCCTTTTTTCAGGCGGCGTTCGGCATAGGAGATGGGAACCATCTCCATAGGGGGACAATCTAGGGGCACATCTAGGCGGACAATCGCGGCGTTTTGTCGCTGCAAATCGCGGTACAAAACGCCGCTATTTGTCGCCGCAATTTTGTCTGCCTAGATGTGAATGCAGCCTTAGTCTCTAAAGAGTGATCAGTGTTTGGGTCGCTCTTTAGAGAGCGTTTGACAGTTGGTGAGTTGTTTAATCTCTTCCTCATTGACTGCTTTTAACCCCCTTGATGCTGTAACCGCAAGCATGGGGCGTATCATTTCTACAGTGACCACGAAACAAAGCATCATGGACGCAGCATATGTCAAACCCTGGCTATGAGGGGGCGGGGGTGTTAAAATGCTAGACTCAACTGCAAAGCTTTACCACCCCCAATTTGTTTCGGTGAACAAGCCCAAAAAAAATGACCCTCTGTACTTCTGGAAACATTCAGTATTGCCCTAATTCAGACTGTGCCCCCTGTTCACATTGACTGCGGCTTTGAAATCGCATGATTTTAATGTTGCATGTTGGTGCGACTTGGCAGACCTATATCTATGCAGCGTTATGCACTGGTATCCAAGTTGCACCCGAAATCACCTAAAGTAGCGCAGGAATTACTTTTTCAAATCGGTGCGGAACCACAAAGTCGCCATCGCCCCGAATTGAACAGCGATTGCCGGCGAATTTGACTTGTCAAGTCGCTTCAGTGTGACGGCGGTCTACGTAATCGGACCCCACCAGCTGGGGGAAGTCTGTCTGTACCTGATAAAGGAACCCCATCAAAGTTTTCTGCTAAATGTAAAAGTTTTTTAGCGGGTTTATTTTGAACAATGCAACTTTACGCTACAGTTTTTCCAGAAGGCAAATTGGTAACAGAATCACACGTTTGCAGCTTTAAATTGGATCGAAATGAAAAGTAAACAAACCGGGGGTTCAACTTTAATTGTCAGGCCCTTGAAGTTTTTGGAGGTGTTAGGAAGAGGGGTGGTTCCCGGTTTGGTGACTAGATTGTGTGATTTCAGAAAAGTAACAGCAACCTGCAAGCCGTCTCCATTTCTCTCCAGGGCCAAAGCAGCTTCTTCCACTCCTAGCTGAAGGCAGTGTGGTGGGGGGGCAGGGGGGGGGGAGGTTGCATGTACAGTCCTGTAACTCCCACATCTGAGAGAGGGAGAAGGTGGGGGAGGAGAAGGGAGCTCGGGTCCTGTGTAGTAATGGTGCTCTGGAAGTCATTTATTAATAGCTTTATATGGTTGTTCCCTTGCTGCCTCTGATCTTTCAGCTCAGCCTTGAAGACTTAACTCCTTGTGTGCCT